>NW_026000142.1:34229113-34236066 GCF_001458135.2 Marmota marmota marmota
GTAAAAAGAAAAAAAATGAAATAGAGAACAGAGAAGAACAAGAAGGAAAAAAAATCAAAGAAATAAAATGGATTCTTTGAGATTAACAAGATTGATCAACATCTAGTCAGTGATAAAAAGAAACCGACGACAATGATAAGTATTCTAAAGATATTGAAAGGATAATAAAACAGTATTGTAAATAACTTTATACTTATAGATTTGAAAGCTTAAGTGAAGTTAAAAAGATTTCCTTAAAAGACACAAACTGCTGGGCATGGTGGCCCATGCCTGTAATCCCATAGGCTGATGCAGGAGAATCCCAAGTTTAAGACCAGCCTGGCAACTTAGTGAGACCCTGTCCCAAAATATAGAATAAAAAGGACCGGGGATGTAGTTCAATAGTAAAATGCCCCTGAGTTCAATCTCCAATATAAATAAATAAATAAATAAATAAATAAACAAACAAATAAATAAATAAAGACACAAACTATCAAAGTTCTTTAAAGAGAAAATGAATAACCGTAGTAATCTATATATATTTATTAGAACAGTTGATTTTTTGTATTTCAAAATCTTCCCACAAAGAAAGCTCCAGGGCTAGATGGATTCATTGGAAAATTATATCAAACATTTAAGAAAGAGATAATACCAATCTGATACACATTCTTCCAATAAATGAAGAGGATGGTAATATTTTCTAACTCCTTATATTTGGCTGCTATTCTGATGCCAAACCACAAAATGTCTCAAGAGAGAAAACTCATAGGTCAACACTCCTCATAGATAGATAGATTCAAACATTTTAAAAAGATCAAATTAGATTCAATAATTTGTAAAAGGAATAATTCATCACAACAAAATGGGTTTTCCTTTTAGGAATACAAGGTTGGTTTAACATTAAATATCAATCAATATTGAGTAACATAAGCAAAAGCTGTATTTGTAGGGTAGTGAACTCCTAAAGTCCATTCCTCCACAAAAAACAGTGAAGAATAAACAAAATATGTCAAGATCAACTTTTTTTTTTAATCCTCGAAACTAATTGAAATCTTGTTACTTACCAGGGGAGTAATTACTACTACAACTATTACTACTAAATCTCTAAATCTCTGGCACTTTAACTTACACTATTTTTTCCCTTACCCCGTTTCCTATCTTGTTGGCAGGTTTTTTTTTTTTTTTTTTTTGGTATGAGGAATTGAACTCTGAGGTACTTAATCACTGAGCCACAATCCCCAGCCCTTTTTTATTTTGAGGCAAGTTCTCGCTAAGTTGCTTAGGATCTCACTAAGTTGCTGAGGCTGGCTTTGAACTTGCCTCAGCCTCCCAATCCACTGGGATTATAGGCATGTACCACCATGCCTGGCAGAAGTTTATTTTTCAAAATAACATCAGTTAAAATTTACTTATCCAGGTAATAAACATAAAGTTTTAAAATTCTTATGTTAGTCGGCCTCCCACCACTGTGACAAAATACCTGAAATTGTGAGCTAGAGTTAATCTTTTCTTTTATTGGTTCATACTCACTTGGCCCTGTTGCTCTGGGCCTATGGTGGCATAGCACATCATGGTAGAACCTTGTGGCAAAAAATCATATTCACCTCAAGGCTTCCAGGAAACAGAAAGAGCAACAGAACAGGGCAAGGATCCCAAATCCCTTTGGAGGGCACATTTCCAATGACTTAATTTCCTCCACTAAGCCTCAACATCTCACTAGTGTCAAGTTCAGCAAGGCCAGGCCTTTTCCACATCAGTCTCTGAAAAACACTCCAAATCCAAACTATAGCAATGTTATTTGAAGAACATCCTCTCTCAACTAACCTGCCTCCACTGAGTATATCTCTTCATGTTTCCAAACTTCTGGAAGATTGCAAAGTTGAGAAGTTTGGATACAGTTTTCTAAACAGAGGAAAATGAGCCCAGGTTGCTGATCATCACTGACATCCTCAGCACAGATTACAAGATTGTTTGAGTTCATGCCACTGAGAATTTGTGGAATTTTTCAAAGAACATGGTTTTACTTATAAATCACATAATTATGTGGTTTTGTTTAAATTATTTCATTTAATGCTAACAAAATCTTATTAGTTGTCATGAGTCCTTAGAGAATATTAAATCTAATCACAGTTCTATCTTTCTGTAGTATATCACATAGTCATTTAAAATTTATTTTGCCTTTTTAGTTGTTCATGACTCAAAACAAACAAACAAACAAAAATTATCAGAATCGTATCTCCAAAGCAGTGGTAGTTTCATATAATTATATTCTAGTTTCAAAACGTAATACTGTTTTAGTACCCCTTTAACTAAATTTTGGAAAGATAACTCTAATTTACAAGGACTTAATTTCACTGCATTTCCATAATATCACTAGGATTCTTCAGCATCACTTAAAAAAATGCAGGTAAAGAACTTTATCAGGGTTTAAGTATAACATGTCCCCCAATACTTATGTTTAAGGCAGGAATATGCAGAGGTAAAATGAGTGGATTATGAGAGATGTACCCAAATCAGTCCATCATAGTTTGAATGAGCTAACTGGGTGATCACTGTAGGCAGGTAGGGCATGCTAGAAGAGGTGGGAGACTGGGAGTTTATCCTCCCTATAGCCACTCCCCACCTCTCCTAGCCACCATGAAACAAGCAGCACTCCCCCTCTACACCCTTCCAGAATAACATTCTGCCTCACCACAGATTCAGAGGTCCAAACATGGACTTTAGCCCCAAATAAACTTTTGCTCCTCTAGGTTGTTCTTGTCGGGGATTTTTGGTCATTGTGAAGAAGGACAAACTAACACATACTTATCTCTGCAAAATACATTAAATAAAATCTTTTGGTTTTTTGGGCATTAACTAATATCAGCTGAAATAGTACAGGAAAATAGTTGGTACCAAGAATAATATAAATGGAGGAGGAACATTTATTCAAAGACCAAAATTAATTCAAATGTTAGATACTCTGAGTAAGTTGTGATCTAAAAAATAATGTCTTCATTCATCAAATAGAATCCCATGAATCACAGTAAATGATATAATTCCCCAATGTTAACTGTAAAAATCCATGAATACTCATCACCAAGTTTGTGTTTGATGTTGACATTTACAAAAACACAAAAAAATGCATTATATATAAAAGTTCAGTTGAATCAAAAACTATTTCTACATGTCTACTATTCTTAATTTACAGATATGATTTTTCCTCATTAAATTTAAGCTATATTTTATTTCTGTAAGCATTTAGAAAAATTAAGATTTCCTTAGGATTAGAGTGATTATAATCTATGTAACTCATCTCCTCCAGCAATTATCTATTGAAATTGAATAAAATTATACATTTTTCTTTCTGTAATATTAATAGAGCCACAGTATATTAATAAAGGGTGTTCATCATTATTCATAGGTATAGAAAGTTGTGATAAACTTGTTATGAAACTGTATTTCCAAGTATTTCAACCAATCATTCAGGAATTTCTAAAATCATGTCAAACTACTTAACATAAACTTGGCTTCATTCATCAAAGATCTTTCAGAAATCCTTCAATGTGATATTTAACTCAAGTTGTTCCAATTCAAATGATCTTATTATGATCTGAGCATAGCAAAATTCTTTATTCAAGAATTGCTATAATCTAAATTCGTAGGTAAAGCTGAATCTGTTTAAGGCAACCCATACTCAATATATGAGTCTAGTTCATGATGTATAATGTGTCCACAATTACAAATAATAGGACTAATGTAGATGTTTTAGTAATTTGTAAAAGTTAAATAAAATGAAAAGGTTTAATTTTAGTGGATTATGGATTACTGACAACTCCTTACCAACTTACTCACTAAACTTCATTTCTTTGTCTCCAGATAGGAAGGCCAACTTGTTGCTAACTTACTACTTTAAAAAAAAAAAATACCTTCCCTGGTAAATATAATATTCCAATGTCCTGTTGTTCTGAATATTTCTTTTGCATTTGCTTTTTCTACAAAATAAGAAAAACATTTTGAAGTCAAGTCTATTATTTTCCCTTATTTTTCTTCAGACAACCATATATGCAAAAATATAGAGATCATCTTAGTTTTGTGGAGTAAAGAGAGCATCATGTATAACTTTCAGAATAGTTTTCATGTGAATATAAACTACAAGCTATCTCCTCAACATACATACCATCCTGCACTACAATGCATTTAAACCCTCAGTTAACCAAACCAAGGGGTCTCAAATGCTACCACTTTGGAACATAAAGTTTTGCATCTTGAAACCTATAACCAATAGTAACACTCTAAAATCCATAGATATATTAACAACTCTGGAAATTATGGTTATAGCACCATTGACAAATATTTAACTATAAGTGCGTTTATGTCAGTATTTATAATGTGAAACATTGAAAAATCTAAATGTTAACAATTAGAAATTTTGATATAAATTAAAAATGATGTTGAAAAAAGTTTTAAAAACAAAGCTACAAAACTGTATTACAGGATTCAATGCAATTTCTATCAAAATTCTAATGACATCCTTCATATAAATGGAAAAAGTAGTCATGAAATTCACCTGGAAAAATAAGAGGCCCAGAATAGAAAAAGCAATGATTAGTGAGGAAAGCAAACCAGAAGGCATCATTATCTCAGACATTAAAATATACTACTGAGCTATAGTAACAAAAATACCATGGTACTGACACCAAAACAGGTAGTAAGACCATTGCAACAGACTAGAAGATACAGAGACAAACCTGCAAAAATACAGTTACCTCACCTTGATAAAGGTGCCAAAAACATACATTAGAAAAAAAGATAGGCTCTTCAAAAAAGAGTGCTGGGAAAACTGGAAATTCATATGTAGCAGAATGAAATTAAACTCCTCTCTCTCATCCTGCACAAAACTCAATTTAAAGTGGATCAAGGACCTAGAAATTAGACTAGAAACACTGAACATACTAGAAGAAAATGTAAGCCCAATAAGCCAACATATTGGCCCAGAAAATGACTTCCTCTACAAGATTCCTAAACAACAAGAAGGACTACAAATAATCAATAAATGGGATGGCATCAAACTAAAAAGATTCTTCACAGCAAAGAACATAATGAAGAACATGAAGAGAGAGCTCATAGAATGAGAGAAAATATTTGCCACCTGTAACTCATATAGAGGGTTAATTTCCAAGATATATAAATAACTCAAAAAACTTAGCACAAAAAATAAATCAATAAATAAATAACCCAATCCATAAATGGGCAAAAAAAAACTGAATAGGCACTTCACAGAAGAAAAAATATGAATGGTCAAAAAATATGAAAAAATGTTCAACATCTCTAGCAACTAGAAATGCAACTTGAAAATATACAGAGATTTCATCTCACTCCACTCAGAATGGCAATTATCAAGAATACAAGCAATAATAAATGTTGGTGAGGATGTGGGAAATGAGGTTCACTCATACACTGCAGGTAGGAGTGCAAATTGGTGCAACCACTATAGAAAACATTATGGAGATTCCTCAAAAAACTAGGAATGAAACCACCATTTGACCCATAAATCCCATTCCTTGGTTTATATCCTAAAGAGTTAGAATCAGCATACTACATGATACAACTATCTCAAAGTTTATAGCAGCTTAATACATAATAACTGAGCTAAGGAATCAAACTATATGACCAGATGAATAGATAAAGAAACTGTGAGACACACACACACACACACACACACACACACACACTGGAGTATTATTCAGCCACAAAGAAGAATGACTATGACATTCGCAAGTAAATGGATGGACCTGAAGACTATCATGTTAAGAGAAATAATCCAGTCCCCCAAAACCAAAAGTTGAATGTTTTTACTGATATGTGGAAGCTACCCTATAATAAGAGGGGAGAGGGTAAAAATAGATATTCAGTAAATTAGACAAAGGGAATGAAGGGAAAGGAGAGGGGATAGGAAAAAGGAAAGACTATGGAATGAATCTGAAACAAATTTCCTATGTTCTTATAAGAATACAGCATAGTGATTCCCACCATCAAGTACATCCATAGAATGAGGTTCAAATTAGAATAAGATATATTCCATGCATATACAACTATATCAAAATGAATTGTCATGCATAAATAAAAAGAATCAATAAACTAAGTAAAATAATTAAATTTTAAAAAACTGTATCATAAAATGAAACCAAGGGGAAAAAGTCAAGAAAATAAGCACAAGAATGTTAAAACTGATTATCTCTGTGTAAATTATGTAATTTAAGTAACTTGAGTAATTACTTACACGTAATTTGCTCACTCTGGATTTTTTATCTTGGAATTTCTAGTTTTATGTCTAGGAACATATATACAACATTAGTAAAGTTTTAAAAAGTTAACACAAAAAGTAATTTTGCAGCTATGAAATACTGCCTGGGTCAATACAATTTTGACAAAAATATTAAAGGTCATGCTGATATAAACCTAGGAACGTGTTTGTTCCTTTCTCTTCCCAAGGTAAATATAAATTAATGTCTCTTATGCATCTATTCTATCTTCTTCTTAGAATGTCATATTCATTAAATAAGTTCCAGCTATTCATATTGTTACTTAATATCTCATTTATTACAATGTATAAATTTTAAGGCAATTCTTTTTCTAATTCAAATTTAATGGAAAAGTAATTGAAAATAACACCATATTAATCATGGCTGGCATAAATAATAAAGTTCACCTTATTTTAGAAACCCTAAATATAGTTTACACACCAAAAACTACATGCTAAAATGTTCATAAACTTTCATATGATATTTAACAATATTAATATGCAACATATTTAAATCAAAAATATACTTTAGGAGACACACATTTTAGAATAATTTTCAGAAAATTTTAATTGTGATCCTTATGTTGAAATAAGAAGGTACATTTTATGAGAAAATGTCCTTCACGTTTCTATAAATCAGTTTAATTGGAAAATTTAAAAAAGTTTCATGCATTTCTAATATTACTTACCA
>NW_026000142.1:34236250-34241306 GCF_001458135.2 Marmota marmota marmota
ATATATATATATATATATATATATATATATATATATATATATATATATATATATATATGAACAGCAGAGAGAAAAAAGAAACAAAATAGGATACACTTACCAGATATTGTGTTATCTCAAAAATTATAGTATTGACCTAGGAAAAGAAAGAAAATGGAAGGCTGGGGATATGGCTCAGTTGATAGAGTGCTTGCCTTGCAAGCACAAGGCCCTGAGTTTGATCCCCAGCACACACACACAAAAAAAAAAAAAAGAAGAAGAAAGAAAGAGAAAGAAAATGAAAAAGTCAGAAATATTATCATACATATTCAAGAATTTAGTATAGGTTAAAAATATTATCATTCATATTCAAGAATTTAGTATAGGTTAAAGGTAGCCTTTCAAGTTAATATGCTAATGATGGGCACACTAAAGTGTGTTGGCACAACTAAATGCATTTGTGAAAGAAAAGAAAAAAATAGATGCCACACAAACAGAAATGGGAATAAAGTCAACAATGGAAATGAAATCAACTTAAACTAATCAAAAGAAAAAAATAAAGGAGCTTTACAGTTATTATTAATTTTGTAATAGGGGAAGGCTTTGTAATAATATTTAAAATCCATGCACCATAAAAAGATGGATAAATCTGATTGTATTAAAACCAAATCATCCATGAAAAACAATGTCAGCAAGGTCACAAAACAAATGACAGTGTTAAAAACATTAGCTAGATGGTAATTAGGGAACTAAACATTCATGTAGTGCCAAAGTATAATTGCACACATTACTTTGAAATTATTGATGGGAGCAACACATTTCAACAGGGTGTTAGTGGTCAAGCATTGATAATGGAGGTTCAAGCAAGTCATGAGTCTCTTGGAGTGATGCAATATGAAGTAAATAATATCACCTAGAACACATTATGGAGAAGAAAAAAAATACATCCATCAAATTTACAGATCCACATTCACATCTGAAGAAAACACAGAGGATAGAAAAATAGATGGTAAGAAACTTGAGAGAACCAATCAGGCAAATCAAGAAGATAAGATTGTTCTGCAGGAAAACCAGCCTAGTCTCTTTAACAAGGCTTTAAAAAGAAATTAAATCAAATAAAAAACATGCTATTCTTTTGTAATGGAATAGTAGTTAGTTAACTAATCTCTTTCAGAGGTTAATCAAAACTAACTTTTGCATGATCACATACTCCACATAAAACACATATGCACACATGCTCACAAATGTAAGTACACAAATACATACTTTTTTTAAAAAAATTTTTTTAAAGAAAGAGAGCAGCACTTAAGGATAAAACAAGTACATGCAACATAAGCCTGGAATAAATTCTTAGCTAAACAAGCTATAAAGTAGTGTTTGGATCAAGTTGGAAAAATTTGAATCTGAATCAATAAATATATATGTACACATACATATGTATATATGTAACCATGCAAAAATAGTGCTTTGTAATGAAAATTAGCAGGTTGTAAAACAGGACAGTCTTAATTCACTTATAAATACATAATATATACATGTATATGTAGAAAATCTAAGTCTAGATAGAAATTCTTATCAATGAGTTTTGAAGGGTGAAGAGAGTTGTGTGGTCACATTATAGTTTACTTTTTCTCATTTATCATTTTACAAAAAATACATGCATTTTGTAATTATAAAATATCCTCTTAGTATTTAAAATAAGATAGTTTCTGAAATGGTAGAGTATCTTCCCCCTTGGCCATAAACCTAGAGAAATACATGGGTATCTTTAACCCATGAAATACTCCTGTTTCACAAAGTGTGCTTATGTATGTTTTTATAAGTTCTCAAAACCTGAAGAGGAGCAGCTTGAAAAGTAGAAGTAAAATGCTATGCCTATTTTATGGAAGAATTTCATTTCAATCTGCATAAAGATAATAATTACAACCGAAATGTTCAAACATTTTTTTTTTTTAATTCTATTCTCCTTATTGCCTCTCTTCCTTTCTGGGTTGTATTTTAGACTTCAACATTTTGGGAAATGGTATTTAAAATGCATTTGAAATACTCTGTTGTGCTTCCTTGAGCTTGCTGATTTTGTGAGCAGTTTTATCTTCTTCTAGGTCTTAGGTCATAAAGTTGCCCTCATAAATATTTAAGCAGGCATAATTAATATTACACACACATATTTAATAACAACCCTTCATAAAAGTAGAGCACTGCACTTATAAAACCTAATTGACACCTTTTGATGGATATTGATTTGAGAGGAGCTGTAAAGAACAAAGTAGCAGCCTGACAGCTGTGGCAGAGTAGACACAGCTCCATCCTAGGACAGGCCAGCAATTGCCCAGTACTAGCACAATAGTTTCCAGGTGGTTTCATTTATCTCTCTGATACCTTTCAAATACCTCTGTAGCAAAATGCCTTGAGCAAAACACTCTGATTTCCAGGTGTGGACTTTTTAGAATACTGTAGAGATATGTACAAACTTTTCAGGAAATAGTTCTGAAAAATCATATTTGTAAGAAAATAGTTTAATCACTTTCCCTCTAAAAGTTTGTTTCCAACAATTTCAACATATCTTGTGTGGTCTCAACCACTATCTGTCAAACACACACGATCAAAGGACATTCTTTTAAATCATGTCTTCTCCTCTCAACTAAGAATAACCAGATAATAGACTCAATTTTAAGCTTCAATCCTAATGGAAATACAACCTATATAATAGAATTACTAGGATTGTTTTCATTTGTTAAATAAGATCTCTGATCAAACAGAAATCTTCCAGTGAAAACATTTATGATGCACTTTGGTGCTTCCTCATGCACCTCTGGAATGTACTCCAGTGGTGACTAAGAATAAAAAATAAACTCAGGCAAAAAAAAAAAAAGCAGCATTTTTCTCTTCATTAAAATAATGAGATTCATAAAAAGATTGTGAGATACTTGTCCACAGATATTACCAAAACCAGATATACAAAAACCACTTGCTGAATGAAAGCTCCATTAGCTTTTCCTCCCTGTGGATGTGTTTTATTCAGTGTGTTTTGCAGCTGTAGTAGCTCCAATATAGGGGGTGGAAGGGGCTGGAAAAAGATATTAAAGACCCTAAAGAAGAGGAGAAGGTGAATAGAGACAGATTGTTTCTGTTTTGAATTAATAGAAAAACTAGCAGAGTACTATTTCTCCCACCTGTATCTATATCTGTGCTATTTATTCCAATATGGAAATAATTTGAACTAGTGTACACAGGTGGGGGGAGAGAAAAAATATACTATGTCTGAGCAATTAAAATAATTTATCCTAGTTTACTCACTTGGAAATAAGTAACACAAAAGCATGCAACCAGAGCATCACTAACACCCTTCTCTCCCTGATCAATTACACTGCCATCTGGGCTATATTTTGCCTCCTTTTTTCTCTCTTAATTCATTATCTTAACCCTGCTCCCCCACTGATTTGCTAACCCTATGAACGGATGGTCTATTTCAAGTTCATAGATACAATAATCCTGCTAAAATTTGATGTGCGACATAATGTTTGTGTATTCAAATACCATTTTATACAATATTCCACATTTCTCATCCTTGGGATCATTAGTCACAGTATGTGTCTTACACTATGGCCAGAAGGTCCCAGCTGATAATGACATACTCAAAGAACATTCTGAGTCTCTATTTTACTAACATAGCATCGCTATCCCACACAACTTATTCCTGGGATTCTACTTTTTCCAAAACCTTAAGTCTTAATATAAAAAATAAATTTATCTATTTAGAATTCCCCAAAATGCATTTTAGTATACTAACTGTTTTCCTGGGTTAAAAATAGTAAGCTTATTTTTTAAAGTTTGAGCTTGGCAATGAAAAATTTTAAATAAACTAGAATTTCCAATACATCATTTCAAACTGTTTTAACCATGAATGTCATCTACAAAATGTTACTATAAAAAATAAGGAAAGGAAAAAATTATCATAATAAAAATCTCAGGATAGAACTTAAATTATTTTATTGGTACAAATTATAAATTTTAGTGACAAAAATTAGAAAAATGTTTAAGACATCTTCAGAGGAAACAAAAATCCAACATCATCTCAGTTTGGTATTTACAAAGTGTATATAATGTTACCATAGATCTTTATGAAACTTTCACCAAAATTCCAAGAGAATGAATGTTGGTTAAAAGGAAAAGGAGAGAACAAGCCACATAATAGTGGAAGTAAATCAAAATTATAAATTCTAACAAGAGTTGAATTCCAGCTCACCAGCTATGCTTTTCATAGTATTCTGTGGTCTGTCTGGCTTCCAGTTACTTTTTTTGTTTGGATAAACAGCATTATGGTAATTAGTCTCTGAGGTCCCCCTAATAAGTCCTATCTCCTGATAGTCACACCTTTGTATAGTTAGTCCAACACTGAATCTGCCCTGACCCTATATAACTAAAAGACAATTCTGCATGCATTCAAGGCTGAAACTACTGTCTTAGACTCTTAGAATGATCACTTAAAATAATGGAAATATTGAAAAAAATCTAACAAAGTAAGACCATCATGCTAAAAGAACACTGAGAATAACGAAGTAAATAGGCCATGGAGAAATAGCTACCCTAGATCGATGTTCCAGTCATTTGAGAAAATATATTCCATCTCCAGCAGATCACAAAGGGTAAGGGAACCAAAGTCTGCAAACTCATGGTCCTACTTAAGCTGTCATCTCCAGACATTTGATCTATTCTCATTAAAATTCCAGAGATGAGCCATCCCTGCTTGCAGCCTGCCTTAGTTAAGCCACAAAATGTTGATCAAAATTAAGTAGTTGTTATTGTATATCTCTAAATGCTGTGGGTTATACAATAATAAATAACAAGAACAGAACTTGGTTTTGGTTCCTAGATATGGGGAAGTTACCAAAAAAAAAAAGTAAAATATGTGACATTGGCTTTAAGCTATAAAGTAGAATGGACTCAAGGAGACTATTGGTGAGGGCTTAAAGGACAGTGAAAAAATAGTTACCAAACACTAACAGAAAATTTGCAGCAACCCTATCATATATATGTATGTGTGTGTGTGTGTGTATATATATATATCTGTCTCTTA
>NW_026000142.1:34241989-34399689 GCF_001458135.2 Marmota marmota marmota
GTGTATAAGAGATATATATATACATACACACACACACACACACACACACACACACTTTAAGCAATTTTGCTTTACCCAAATCATTTTGGGTCCAAGCAAATGCCATCTATTCATTTTTATTAGTTTACTATCAATTCCAATACAAAGAGTTCAACTAAGAATCTGTAAGTTGTCGCAGGTTTTTGAGTTAGAAGAGGCTTTGGAGGTAGTGAAGTTTGTACTCAGTGCAAATTTGTCAATTGCATCTCACCCGAATCCCATTATTCCTAGGTTGTCTGCAAGCCCTGGACTAAGAGTTCTCAGCATCAGCATTTCCTCCCCACTATAATTTGGACTTCAAACTGAATAACTTCATGTAAGGGGAGAGATAATTTAAACAATTGTACCCCAAAAGGATTGATGATCCTTTATTAAGATTATTTATTAGTCTTCCCATTTTAAAACCAAGAAATTAGAGATTTGATAAAGTTCACGCTATGTTCTTATACTGACCTAAAACTAGGAAAGTGGATTAAAAGTTGCTTTAAAAGTATAAAAATGTTATATTACTAAAGTTGTAATCTACAAGCCCAAGCTACAGTCTGAATAATAGATTGAAAAATAATAACTGACTCATTATATGTCTCCTCTTAGTTCAATTTTTCCTATGGTCATGATTTTATTCATTCACTCCTCAGTTTTAAATTCATCTCTGTGCTGCTACCTAACTCATTGGATAGGATAGGATATCCTATCTTCTGTACTTGATAGGATACAGAAGATATAAAATGAGAATAGGACATAGTATATATAAAATGAGATAGGATGTAGTTTTTTAATCATTTCTGAATGATGAACCACCAGGGAATTTCCTAATCAATAAAGCACTGAAAAGCAAGTAGGTAATAATTGCATTTTCCACACTATCATTTATTTAATGCAAAACTTAAAAGACAAAAAGAAAGTAGAATTTGTGACTATCATTTTAAAAACAATTATCTCCTACAGCCTTTAAATCATTGTTTTTGGGACAATTTCCCATGTATATATAGAAACTATGCTTATCATAACATAGAAAACAGAAAATATGTCCAAAGTATGGATAATTTCACAAAATCATACAAGCATCACAAAGTGACAATAATTCTGAAATTAATAGTTTCCACATTAGTTTACTCTTAAGAAAACTTCCACTTGAAGATAAAATTAATCATAGGAGATTAAAGTATATTAATTAGGGTTAGCACTCCAATAATATTTATGCCCATAAGAAAAGACACTCTTTTGAGAAAAGTACTTGAGAGACAAGGAAAAATAATGCATGTACATGTACTAAATTTTAAACTATCCTCACTGCTTCTAATTGATTATAACATTTGTAACTCCAGAAACATCAGAAATACTAGTGTGATCATTCTCAAAGTAGTCTCAATAAGAAGCTAAGCATTGAAAATGACCAAATATTCATGTCACATCCAACTCTATTGTCTAAAACATAGAAAATGTACAATATTAATTTCAGTATAATAAGGTTTTCTAAAAATTTAAACAAAATGTTCCATATGATTATGTTGGCTTTATCATTTCTAACAACTGGCTCTCAGACTAGCTGAATAATTTCACTTCTTTTCTAATATTATGTTCTTACTATTTTTATAGGCAGTTATGATTTTAGTCAATCTCTTCATATTTCTTTGTAATATTTTAACACAAATTGAATCTTCAGCCTCTTAATAAATTTCATGTGTCTTATATATTTTTATAGTTTTTCACACCAGTAAGTCTCAGCATTTTATGCATGTCTTACACAGCTTTCATCACTAGTTTATCACCTACCTCCCTGAATACATAGACCTAGGAATAATATTGCATCAGATACACTGATTTCTTTTCATATATAAGTAACTACTTTATGATTGTGTTTTCAAAATCCAACTTAAATCTCTACCATCTTTCAACATATAGAATTTAAACTATTAATTTTACAACTAAAATTATTCTCCTTTGTTACCCATTACTCCAAGATATTTATCAATTTGCTTCTCTTGATAATATAAAAGAAAATAATATCATTTTGTCTTAGTCTAGTCAGGAATGGATGATAAATATGCTATAACAAACTTAATGTATAAAATTTATCTCAAAACAAAAGTATCTAGCTTCTCACAGTGAAGTATTACTTTATGAAAATAAAAAAAATAATAAAACAAATTTAAAGTTTTCTTCCAAAAAGAGAAATTTTGGCATGTATCACAAGTAAAATTCTATAATAAAACTTTATTATTATTCTTTTTTAAGAGTAGAAATTAGAAGTTTATTAAAGGACAGCAGAAAAGACTTCTCCTGGAGGAAGAAGGGGACCCAAGAGGTGGAATCCATGGAAGTGTGGTTGTCTCCCCTTTTTATAGTTTTGGTGATGGAACGTAAGGGGGAAGGGTTGGGACACAGGTGGGCCAAACAAGTAATCTGGGCAGGAAGGACTTCATTATCACTTCTTTGGGATGGACTATCTCCAAATCTGTTGGGGGCTGTTATGGGGTGGACTTTGGCCTAGTATTATTATTTTAAATTCATGCCAATGGAACATTTTCATTGTTGTACTTAATGGCTTCTTCTTAAGCTTTTCATCTTATCATAATGATTTTCCCATTTACTATCCACCGCCACCTATATCACATTCAACCTTTATTTAATTAATTTCTTTATTTTTTATGTGGTGCCAAGGATTGAACTCAGTGCTTCACACATGCTAGGCAAGCACTCTACCACTAAGCCACAACCCCAGCCCTTATCACACTCTATTCATAGTCCAAGGTTAGTTTAAATGTCATTTTCTCCAAGATATTTTTTTGCAATTCTAATTAGGATGAATTACTCCTAACTCTATGACCTGACAGCACTTTGTTACAGGTTGCACGACCACATATTATTTTCCTCTAGGAGAACATAAATTCTGTCAATACAAAGCCTATATCTTGTTTTTTTTTTTTTAATAGTCCAATTACATCTAGCACAAATATTTAATCATTCAACTTTCTGGATATTGGTACAATAAATTCAGGTAAAATAGTATGATTTTTATGTATCCAGCCTAAGAATAAAATGGGGAAAAAAACACATTCTCAGAGGGTCTGGAGAACAGATACCCCTAAATATATATGAATTTGTAGGCATCTCTTAGTTTGTCTCCAACAACCTTTCCATTTAGCTATAATGATTTGGCACCATCTTTTGCCTTAAAGTAAGATTTCAAGCTGAAAAAGTGTTTCAGAATATGCTCTTAGGGGACTAAAGTGGGGTAAAAGCCCAATTATTAATTTCTGACTTTAAAAGTACTTTGGATACAACCAGAGATGTGAAAAATTGTGTAATAATTTTGTGTATATTTGTGTAATATGAATTTTAATGCATTCTGCTGTCATATATAACAAATTATAATTTAAAAATTCAAAAAAAAAAAGTATTTCCCACAGGGCTGGGATAGTAACTCAGTGGTGGAATGCTTGCCTAGGATGTGTGAGGCACAGGGTTTGATCCTAAACAACACAAAACAATAAATAAATAAAATAAATGTATTGTATCCATCTATAACTAAAAATCTTTTCTAAAAAATATTTCCCATATGTGCAAATTAAAATACTGAAAAACTGTGAACATGCAAAAAAAAAAAAAAAAATACACTTGTCCTCCAAATTTTACCTAACTGCTCAACTCCCCAGATATCCTGCTGTTTGTTTATATGTGTGTGTGTGGGGGGCAGTTGATAGAGTCTTCCTGTGTTGCCCAGGCTGACTGAGAACTAGCAATCTATCTGCTTTGGCATCCCAAGCAATTGGGGTTACAGGCATGTGCCACCACACCTGGTTGAACTCCCTAGATTCTTAAACCTTTGCTAAGTAAGGGAGGGAGGAAAAGATTTTCAAACATTAAAGAAAATAATCAATTTTGAGCCTGGCAAGGACTTTTGTCTCTCAGATAAAGATATTCCTTCAAGTTTGAGAATTACAGTAAATTAAACTCAACTTAAAATGGGCTGAACCCTGAAATGTAAGACTTGAAATTATGAAAATACTTGAAGGAAACAGGGAAAGTCTTCAGGACATTGGAATGGGCAAGGATATTTTTGGACAAGATCCCAAAAGCACAGGAAATGAAAGCAAACACAGACAAACGGAAGTACATCAAACTACAAAGCTTTTGCCCAGCAAAGAAAACAGTTAAAAGAATGAAGAGACAACCTACAGAATGCCAGAAAATATTTGAAATGTATATATCTGACTAGAGGTTAGTATTCAGAATATGTAACAATCTCCAAAAACTCAGCAACAACAGCAACAAATCACAACAACAAAACCAAACCACCTGATTTTTAAAATGGGTGATAGACCTAAATAGGTATATCTCTAAAGAAGACATACAAACAGCCAACAGTTAGACAAAAGCTCAACATCACTAATGATTAGGGAAATGCAAATCAAAACCACTATAATGTATCAACTCTCTTTGGTAAGAATGGCAATTATCAAAAAGACTAAAGATAATAAGTGCTGAAAAGAATGTGGAGAAAAAGAACACTTGGGAATGTTAGTAAGAATCTAAATAAATACAGCCATTGGGGCAAACACTATGGAAGTTCTTCAAAAAATTAAAAGTGGAACTACCACATCATCCAGCAAGCCCAGTATTAGGTTTATACCAAAAGAAAATGAAATCAGTAGGTCAAAGAGACATATGTATTCCCATGTTCATGGTACCACTATTCATAATACCCAGAAAATGGAAAAAAAATCTAAGTGTCTATCACCTGATGAATGGATAAAGAAACGTGGCATAGATACACAATGGAATGCTATTCAGACATAAAAAGAATGAAATTCTGTCATTTGCAGCAACATAGGTGGAACTGGAGATCCTTATGTTAAGCAAAATACACAAGGCATGACAAGTACCCCATGATCTCATACATATGAGGAATCTATAAAAGTTGATACCAGCCAGGGGCAGAGGCACGCGCCTGTAATCCCAGCAGCTTGGGAATCTGCGGAAAGAGGATCACGAGTTCAAAGCCAGACTCAGCAAAAGTGAGGCACTAAGTGAGACCCTGTCTCAAAATAAAATACAAAATAGGGGTGGGGATGTGGTTCAGTGGTCAAGTGACCCTGAGTTCATTCCCTGGTACCAAAAAGAAAAAAGAAAAAAAAAAAAAAAACTTGATATGATAGAAGTTGAAAGTAGAAAGATGATACCAAAGGATGGGGATAATAGCAGTAGAAAGGGATAAGAAAACACTGATTAATGGGAACAGAGTTATAGTTGGATAGGATCAAGAATTTCCAAGGTGCTATTACACAATAAGGTGCTGTTGCTGTTTCTGCTGCTACAGCTTAGGCTAGCTTCCTGCAGAACTTACCTGGACTGTGATTTAAGATAGCTGCCTGCAGAACTTACCTGGACTGTGATTTACCTGGACTGTGAGTTAATCTGTTGAGACACTGCTTTACCTGGACTGAGACAACAAACTGTAATCTACAACAAATTGTAACTCCGTATCTTTGCTAACAGTGTCATTGCTGGTATAATTTTTCCAAGGGCTTCTTGCATGGAGCCATCAATTGGCTTGGTATTGTGGCATTTTGTATCCTACCTTTCTGCTTGTAGCAGATTATTTATGGTGTTTGTGTAAAAACCACTATGGTCGTTATTTAAATTAAACAAAAGGGGGAAATGTTAGAGTCTGTAAACAAGTCAAGATGGCGCCTGGCATTTTGCAGAGGGAGTGGTTTATGAAGTAACACCAGCGAGCCATTAAGTGTGGAGATTCCTTACTGGTTGACTGCTGTATCTAGTTTATGTTAATTAAGATAAGCTGTGTGGAATGTATATATACCCCTCCTGTCCTACAATAAACGGCTCCCACTCCTGCTGTATCAATCTACACAAGTTGCTCGTCAACCCCTGGTTATTTTGCTGCAGCCAGACTGCGGCATATGATAACAATAATGTATTGTTCATTTCAAAAAGCTAGAAAGAGTTTGAAAGTTTTCATCATAAAGAAGTAATAAGTTTTTAAGAAAATAGATATACTTAACCTGATTTCTGGATGTAATGCACACAAGTATCAAAGCATTACCCAGTATAACTTTTATGTTTTTATGTATCAGTTAAAAATTCATTTTAAAAAGTATTGTGCTTTAAAAAAAAGAAAAAAATTAGAAGCAACAAAAATATCCTTATGTATATATTAACTATATATTGCTTAAGAAAGACTTCATAGTCAGGCAGAAGAAATTCCTCAAGTAAATAAGGAAATAACAACCAAATAGAAAAAATAGTCAAAATATTCACCCAGCATTTCACAAGAGAATGTACAAATAGATAATAAATCTTTGAAAACTTGTCTATCTTCTCTAGCAATCAGAGAAACTTAAAAATAAAACAGCAATACCATACCACTAAATACTTTTATGAATAGCTAATGTTTAAATTTAATAAACAACATGCCTATAATGAAAATATCTTTAAGTCCTGGAAAAGAATTACACCCCCCACTAAAGTTACCTTTAGTGGTATTAAACCTGCATAAAATCTTTGCAAAGAAGAACAAGCAATAGTACCAATGAATAACAAATCCTTACTCCAATTCTTGATCTTTTAAAAATATATATGTAGTTATCTTTTGGGGTAGAAATTATACTCCCAAATAATAAAACTACATCTTTTAAATTTAGCATATAGTAGGTTTTTAAGCAGAATATTTTCTTTCAAAGGAAGTTCAAAATGACAATTTTAATGTTTTAAATAATGAAGGCTTTGGATTTCACCAATCTTTCCATTCATTAGATAGAATGACTTAGCTTCTGTGTTTTAAGTGTTTATGGAACTGAGTATACTCTACAGTAATTTCTTATACTTGATTCTCATACTTCCAAGGAACCAACACGTACTGATGTGAAGAGACTCATTTCAGTCAATCCTTGCTAACAGATTTACAGGTGCCACCTTAAAGAAATAGTTTTAGATTCTTTAATCAAATCACTGCATCAAGTCAGGCAGTATTTAAAGGAAAACTCCTCACTCTACCACAATTATCTTTTCTCTTTCCTAGAAGGCAAATATATATGTTATACAGATTTATATATCTTAGTTACTATGGGTAATGTATTTTTTAAGTATTATAAAATTTTTAAATACATGAACTTAGAAATATCTGATAAAGTACATACATATGTAAAACACACTTTGATTTATGTTATCACAAACTTCTTAGGTAAACAGAGTAACATTAACTAATTTTTTGGCATGAAGTGTGGTCAGATAAAATAATAACTCTCAAATTATTTTACTATAATTTTTTCATTAAGTGATCACTAAATTTATTTTAAGCAGTTCACATGATTATCAATACTAGTAAAGCAGATATAAACATGTATTTTCTTACCAATAACCACTACCTATTTGGAGCAAAGCAAGTATTTGTTGAAAGAGTCATAACACAAATAGTCCAGTTATATGCTTTTTTAATTCAGTCATGGGCTACATAGACATTTCAGTCAACAACAGACTGCATATATGACAATGACTATACCATATAGCTTAGGTGTATACTAGATAATAACAAGTAGATTTGGTATACTCTATGATGTTTACAAAATGACAAAATTGCCTAATGATGTATTTCTCAAAACATCTCCTCATTGGTAAGCGAAACATGACTAAAAATTCAGAGACTGTCGAGCAGGACTAGTATATAAATCTTAGACATTAAAAACGTAATAGCATATGTTTTTTGTATACAAAATATTTTATTCTATTTTAATTGGGGAAAGTAGCATAATTTTATAAGGGTTAAAAACTTATTGTCACACTTCACATTTAGCTATTAAATGTGTAAGTAGTCTGAGTGGATGATTTTTTTAATCCATAAGAAATTACCAAAATATCAAAAGATTTGTTACAGATATTTTCAATTACTTTTCTTTTCATCATTTCTCCTAAATATCAACAATATGGACATACAGGATTCAAAAAAAAAAAAAAAACTGGCACTACATTTTTCAATGTGCATGCAAATGATAGATAGGAAATATTAAGTGTGTTTAGAAATGTTTAGAGAAAAGCAGACAGGGACAGGCTGGTAGTGATTTAATGATTTATAAGATTAAAGTGATCTGAAGAGCTTAATAATATGAATTAGGGAGTGGAATTCAATAATAATATGTCTGATCTTGCTCAGATGTTCTGTCTTGCATTTCTTGATGTTAAACAACTGCTAGCTTCTCCACTGTAAAATCCTGAATGTTTGGTTACACAAATGATTTTTCCAACTTCCCCAGGCTCTCCACTGTGCAATTATTCTACAACAGAGTGTCTTAATGGCATAACTGGCACAGAATTTCTTCTGTATTAACACTGAAATCTTCAAATACCTTCATCACCACAATAAGCTTAGGGAGACAAAGTAAATATTTCTCAAAGATGTTTGAAGTGAAATAACTTTGTGTTATTCTTCATATAAACTTATCTATTTATGGCTTCCTAATAAATAGGTGGAATGTACACTGAAGATAGCAAAGGTACTGTGAGGAACAAAAATGTGTTTGCACAAATGTCAGATTCTCATCAAACCTTTAGAGATAAATGATTTCTCCTTAAACACGTTAGTACACCACACCCACAGGCATCTACACGCGCGCGCGCACACACACACACACACACACACAGACAGACAACAGTCATCAAAAACTGTCACTGTAGAAGAAGTACAATGGTGACTATTCATTTTGGCTATCTATTCCTAGTGTCCTGGGTTGTCATTCACGTGGACAGTATTCTTATTGTGTTGGCCAGAAACTACATTTTTTGAGTTCTACAAAAGACCTGGTTATCTTCAACTTGTCAACTGCTTTATTCTGTGAGGTATTCTTAGCACCTGGACACCCAATGAAGCAGGATGCAGTTGTGATTATTGTACAGACTCAAGCTTCAAAATTTCTTTAACTGTGGCAAATCATATCCAAGGAAAGATTTTGCCTATGTTTCATCAAAGTAACCATCACATTCTCCTTATTCATAGAAATCTAGTATTTTTCCTTTGTAACTAACATGAGACTGCTTGCTTGTTTAAACTGCCTTTGATTAGAAATTAAATGAGAAGCATGCTTCTGACCTTAAAGTTCTATAGAACATTAATGTTTCAGATATAAAAATAATCACCTTATAATCCCATATTTTCCTTTTGCTTATTTTTCCTTTATTTGCTTCTATGGATGAAAAATAAGCATATTTATTTCTAGTTTTGCATTGTTTTGATTTCATGACAAGAGTGGATACTTGATTATTTGCAAGTGAAAACAAACATTAGTTGCTCAAATTTATAGTATGAGGATGTCTCCTGGGAAATTTTTTACAGTATTTATTAAGGAAAAGAAGATACTCATGGTACTTGTTAAAGAGTAAAGCTGACTTTACTCAGAACAAATGTGGTAAGGTGTAGGTACCACTGCAATGGGGTTTTGCAGTTAGGGGAGAGAGACTGATCTTAATTCCAAATAGAACCAGGAAAAGCAGGAATTTGTAGAGAAGTAGTAGTACATACTTTATGATAGAAAATCACTAAGAGGAAACATCAGGGTTAAGAGATACTCTGACTAAACTGACCTAACAGGATTCTTGCTGAAGGAAGGCCACTAGGATCAGGCATCACCTGTGGCTAAGGATAATTAAACTGAGAAGATACTGAGTGTAAGTAATCAGATATCAAAGCTGGTTGGTAATGGAACAAATCTTTGTCTTACCCAAGAAAGTTTATTCCCCAAAGGCACTCTGGCTGTGCCCATGGAGTACAAGAAACAAAGATATATATTCTAGAAGATGAATAGCAGCCACGGAGAACCAGACAAGAAGATTCCTGCCAGATACCAAAATCTGGATCAAATTCAGGAACTCTCCTCTCCTATCCCTGTCCTTGCCTCATCAGGGCTGAATCATCCTGAAGTTAGTTTTATGTAAGGTCTTCAATCTCTGAGTAATACTCTCCTATATACATCTTATCTTTAGAATTATATAGTACCCTGTCTAAAGAGCAAAATGAGGAGGGAATGACTTTTAAATGTTAGAAAAAAAAATTGTGTCTTGAACTCCTTAATTATTTTATCTCCCACATAGCTACATTTTTCAGACCAATCTAAAGTAAATCTGAAAAGGAAAAAAAAATATTACTTGCTATATGGAGTCTTAGTAAATACTTACTTCTAGAGAAAATATAAGATTTTCACTGTATGGTTGACTCCTAGTATCTACACATATTATAAAATAAAGAGATTTTCAGCTCTAAATAATTACACAAGAATATTAGATGTAAAAGATGACTGTATTTCAAAATTAATTTGGGATTGTAAGTAAGGACTGACTAAAACATTTATACATTCTGTCCCCAGAATAAAAAATTAGGTGGCTACCTTTCTAATTTATTTTTTAAAGGAGTTTAATTTAATAATTATTATATAGACACTTAAAGGCAAGGATCTTACAAGAATGAATTAATTGTCTTTCTTTTGATTTTTTTTTTACAAACTAATTTGTATCTCAATAACTTTTTTCTTCAAGAATTTCTATAGCTTTTTTTGTTGTTGTTACACTAAATAGATTCAAATGACACTGTTTTCTCTGTGGTTACTTATATGTCAAAAATAGCTCACAATAGATACCAGAGTCAAAGAATTCTGCATAATAGTTTATATGAGAAAGGGTATTTTTTGTTTAGCTTGGAGGAAATTAATTTGAATGAAGTCCAGTTTTTATCAAACTGTATTCAACTAAATTGATTCTCTCTACCTTACATAAAATTTTATCCCTCCTTTGTCAGTGTCTAAAACATTTACATAGACTCTTTTGTAATGCAGATTGAATTCCATGTTTGCTAAATTCTGTGGGAATTAAAGCCCATGAAATCTTGTTTTAACTATTAAACTTTGTTTTGTTTTGTTTTTTAATCTAAATGCCCATTCTATGCCCATACACACACACAACTCATATGATAGGGTGAGTGAAACTGGAAAAGAAAAAAGAGTCATTTATTTTCTTTGAGTAACATTAGAGTGCTCTGCACAAACGTTTTCATCTCAGGCCAAGTGGATGTAAATTTCTATGTTGATATGAAGGGCCAATTATAAATTACCTTTAGCTCTTCGGATTTTATATCACCATGTATCCCTATTAGGAATGAACAAATTAGAATATGCACTATAAATAATTTTAGTACTGAGTAAATAGTTTGTGGGTTTTTTGTCAGTTTTCTCTTGAAATAGATTTAAATCAGATACATGAGCTAGAATAAAGGTCACTGAAAGTTTCTGTTAATGCCCCAAGTTACAGTAAGAAGAAATAAAAATCTAAATAACTCGGGGGAATTTACCATGAAAAGAAAAAAAAAATGTCTAGTCTGATAGTTTATTATTTTATTTTCTGATAGCAGATGCTTCAAAATATTTTTTAATGTATGTTGAAAAGTATGTAAGATTTAAAAATCTATACTGTGATATTTCATCAAATCTATACTTTTTCTCACTGGAATACATCAATAGAGTTGTACTGTTATCAAAATATTCTGTTGGTCCTTAGATTGTAAGTATACTATCTACAAGGGTTTCTCCAAATATTATGAGAAAGATGTTTTATTCTTAATCTAGGAATATTTGTATTTACCTAATTACTAAGGTGATTTATTCTCATGGTTATCAATAAAGTCTTAACCAAATTGTCACTGTATGAATGCTGATGAAAAAAAAATGAATGATAACCAAAGTCTTGACACTATTTTTCTGGCTATGTGAGCTTGCCATTAACCCTTGGATTTGCTAACAACATTTATGTTCTACAGTTATGAATCATTCACTGGTTGGAGTTTTCAAGTAGGAAATAGATGAAAAACTACATTGTCCCCTTTTACAAAAAGTTATTTTTGTTTTCTTCCTGAATTGAATTTTTGAGTAAAAAAACAAATAATAATAATTTATTCATTAGAACTTAATATATTCTTTTGTTTATATGCTGAGCACATAATTCAAAAATTTAAATTTAGAATTAAGCACACTGAATTATGAAATTAAGTTGTTTGGAAAGTCAAAGAAGACTGGTTTGAAAATTTCTTTTCATATGGCAATACTCTATATTGACAATTACTATTCTTAAATTTTAATAATTAAATAAAACCATTAATTGTAGCTTACAATTATTTTGTTGTGCTTAAGATGGCAAATACAATGCTACAAGGCATATTTGCATCTGCCCTTCTAAAATACTCTGGAAAGTGGAAGATACTTCCCATTGATAAGCTTCCAATTGGAGATCAATATGGCAATTTTCAAAAGGTTTACTATGAACAGTTACAAGTAATATTCCTACAGTAGAATAGTTGTCTGTTTTGGAGATGAATAGTCAAAAAAGAATCCATTAGATATGTTTTATGCATAAAAACTTTCTTACAGAAGGAGGTTGAAATAACATTATTAGATGTGTTTTCTTTTTCTGAAGAAATTGTTATTGAACTATCAGAAAGCACCAACATAACAAGGTATGAAAGATAAAAAATGTGGAGATTTGAGTTTTGAAGAAATCAGCATGAATTCCAAGCCTGAAAATGCCATAGAAAGATGTGTATTGTATCTGTGACATGCCAACTCACCTCAACCATGGGAAAAACTACTGTGATGATTAAAAGAGCTGCAGTTGTAGTATGGGAAGAACTTCAGCTTACAGCAAAGAGGTTCACAAACAGGTTCTTTTTAATTTCCTTTTATCTATCCCCTAAGTTTCCCTGAGCAGAAAAAAGAAAATATATTATATGAGAGAGAGGGAGGGAGGGGTGTGTGTTGTGGTGTACATTCACAAGAAACACATAAGTATAAATTGAAATACAAATGTATTACTTTACACTCAAAGTCATTTATAGAAAAACTTGTCCAATATTCAGGACACCCAAGAATGTTCACCCCTAGGTGCACAGCATAGAAAAACCTTCATAGTGAACTATTTGGAAATAACCAAGAATGTTAATCCCAATGGAGTCTGTGGAAGCAAAGGACAGTCTGAGTGCCAACACCCAATGAGAGGTGAGTCAAGACTGTTGCATACATGTGTTGGAATACCACTGCAGTATTCAGAGTCAAAGGAACAGATTTATGTATGTCAACATTAGGGATCTCGAAAATATAATATTTTCAGTGAAAATGAAAAGAAACACAGGTCATTTGTAAATTATGCAAAGTGAAAATATATGGATACAATAGGATTTATGTTTTATAAGAACAAAATGTATAAGATTGCATGAATGATCATTTTATATATTAAAATAGGTGTCTGGAATGAGTGGAGAAGTGTAAAAATGTTTTGTAAGAAGAATATAACCAAGATACCAAAAAGCAATATAATTAGGTTGTCCTCGGTGATTTGCTTTTCATTATTAATAATTTTGAGAGGAAATTGAAAAGGGAAAATCCCTTATAGATTAAAAATCTATTTAATTATCTCCTTCTTAGGCAAGTATTGCCATAATTATGTGAAATAAGCCATTGCACAAATCTCAGCCTCTCTTAGCTTGTAGCTCTGAAAAAATAATTTTTCTCACAGGTTTGCAATTTGAATAGGTGGACATGCATCAACTTAGTTTGAGTACAGGCTTCAGGCTGAGTTCAATTCAACACACATACCTCTGATGCTTCTTGGGCCAGCAGCTTCCCAGTGCATTTTATATTAGTGGAATAAAGGGGCAAAGCAAAGTCATGCAAACACTTTTAAAACTCAAGCTTGTATCATGTTTTACTAAACTTTTTTAGTCAAATTGTTTGTGTGGCTGAACCCAATATTAGTGGCATGAGGAGATAAATCCTTTCATTCTAGCCACTTGAAAGATACCACTGCAGAAGAAAAATAAACTGGGAGAAGGAGAAAAGAATCTAATCCAATGCAAATTTCTTTAATATGTCCCAATCTCCAAATTTCAAACCAATCACAGAATCAAGTTTTAAGTCTGGATGTTATGTTCTAACTCAGATCCAGATGAAGATCCTCTTGTTTAGAAGACCAAAAACAAAAAGACACGTTACTGTTCCCTGAACACCGCAACAAAAAAAAGGGGGAATACTGAGAGATACACAGAAGTATTCATTCAAAAATAATTCTGAATTTCTGTAGATCAAATATTACCAGGTTCACCTAACTTGTATGTAGGACATGCCCCTTATATGTCTCCTAGGAGTAGTTCCTCAGTCCATTTTTCTACAGAATTTTGTCTTCACTACATTAGATGTCCTTCTTTTACAACTCCCTTACTCACATATGGAAAGGGCATTGAAGAAGGGATTCCTGGTGGCTGAGTGGCCTCCTCACCCATTTTTTGACTATATAAAGTTAGGGTCTTAGAGATATTTTTGGATCTTGAATAGCAAAGTGCTTTATGTTTTGTTTTGTTTTGTTTTGGAGATGGGGGGGGGTAATGGTGCTCTCTCAAACATTTTGTTGCTTTCCTGTGTTTTTGATTCAAGTAAACTTCATAAGCCACAAATCTTTCTAAGCCATGCCTTTTCCTCTAGACTTTAGACATATCAGGTTTCTGTAAACCATGTATTTAATCAAATCCCTTTTGTCCAAATCAAAGAATCTCATAGGTACCACTTTAATCCTCTTGGAGATCTGACAAAGGTGCCAGCTATAGAATGAGCCATGCCCTAAAGCATTGTCTTACTGGCAGTACCCTGGATGTCTTTTGTTCTGAGGATGTGTTTCAATGGCACTTCTTTTTCAAACACAGTTTCCATGAAGCTATTCTTAACAGACTCAAAAGCTGCTGGCTCCACTCCTCTCTGTTATGGAAAATAATTTTATGAAAGTTTTGCCTTTGTAGATGATGGATATCCAGCTACCCCAAGTATGATAGCTATTTCTTTTGCTATTTGCCACTTGACCACTAAGCCTATGGCTCACACATTAATTTTGGTCTTTGGCTGCACCTTCTTCAATATACTATTTTCTGTATATGTTAGATTAGCATTAGTTGCAGTAAATTCTAAAATCTTGGTTGTTTACCACAATAGTAGCTTTCTTGTTCATGAAAATGTCTTGCACAGATGTCCCTAGTTGGCAGACAAGCTTTCCATTTGAGAAAGGATTTAAAATGTCACAAAAATGATGGCCCAAAATTGATTAGCCTTGGGAAAATGTATGAGGCTTAGACTGCAGTCTATTAGGTCATTCTGACCTAGTCTAGCAAGTTTCTATGGACTCCCTGATGTCATAAGAGAATAAATAACCCCAGTAAAAGCCTTTCCTTGCTTATTACAATTCTTACCTAGAACATAGTACATAAAGGACTAATGACCAATTGACATCCTGTGCTATTTTTGTTGACCAATTCATCTGTAGAAACCAGTTTGCTGTAACCTTCTCCCTATTTGTCTTTTAATCTATAAAGCCCAGACTTCTCAGATGACTTTCAGGAATACTTATTCTGGGCAACTAAAATTTGTACATTCTTCCTGAGTGACCATCTTTATTTTGGCTCAAATAAATTCCTTGTTCCCACACTGATCTTTCCCATTTTCAATTCCTTTCTTTCCAGGGACCACTAAGTATTCTGCCTTCAGATGGAAGATTAGGGAAAAGGTATGTAGAAAAGGCACACTTTTTCATACCTCTGGTTGTATACAAAGTATTCCACTGTCATATATAAATTTTTAAAAAGAAAAGAAAAGGAAAAGGCATACTTCTTCCTTGGCCCAGAAATAAAACATAGCTTCCACTAACATTCCCTTGGCAAGTACTAGTTATCTGGTGCACTGGATCTTGAAGGGCTTAAGGCTGGTAAACACCCTCAATCTTGAGCAGCTGCTTCTCAGCAACAACCTTATACAATACAGGGGAATGCAGCACAACTTTGGTGAACAGCTAACTCTCTAGGACACACGTCAATCTTCAACAAGCACTACTTCCTCTACAAGTTTACAAGTACATAAATGGCTAAAAATAAGAACAATTATTTTAAAGGTATAATAATATTAACTGAAAACTAATTTGAAATCAACTACATTTTCCTTGAACAATTATTTTAAAGTTATAATAATATTAACCGAAAATTAATTTGTAATCAACTATATTTTTCTTGATTCTATTGGAGAAGTTGCACCCCATCTCATTCTCCTATATGAGCCTCTACACCTTCACAGGGACCCACAACTCACTCTAAGTTATCTCATTTTTTTCCCCCAAACCTACCAATACAGAAAGTCTTCACAGATTGGAATATTAGAAAGATTTCAACATAGCACAAGTCCTTTACATTTATAGATAACCAGAATCCACCTACAAAATTATGAAACATATGAAATAGTAACATGTTATAACTAACCATTAATAAAATTAGTTTGTATGTTTCAGTTGATGATAGACATATTACTTCTGAGACTAGTATTATACTAACAAGGGAGTGGAAAAAAGATAGCAAAAATTTGAGGTACAAATGCCAGATAGTCGCTCTTTGTAAAAATATTGGGGTATAATAAGCTAAAAATATTCACACACTGATCTGCACCAGACACTGTGCTATGAACTGGAACAAAAAAAAGACGGATAAGTCATAAAATGTGATTTTAAAGTGTACATAATATAAGAAGACACACAAACACATGTGTTGCTAAGATACCATGTGGTAAACTTCACAACAGAATAGAAATAGGTCAGTGAAAGGACAGAGGAAGGAGGGAACTACAAAACAAACCTAGGGCCTTATAGTGGCTAAACAGTATTCCTTAAAAACTCATGTTCACCTAGTCCCCCAAAATGTGATCTTATATAAAAACAGGGCCTGTGCAGATGTAATTAGTTAAAGATATAGATGAAAATATCCTGGATTCAGGGTAAGTCCTAAAACCAGTGACAGATAAGTTCATAAAAGAAAATAAGGCAGAGATTTAGACAGGCACAGAAAAGGCCCAGGTAAAAACAGAGCAAAAAAATGAAGTAATAGAGCTATAAGATAAAGAATGCCAAGAATCTAGGGAGGGTGCCACTACATGCTAGGAGCAAGAAAGATTCTTCCCTAGAGCCTTCAGAGGACAAGAGGTCCTGCCCATGTCTTGATTTCCTCTTGCGGAACTGTCAGAGAAAAGTTCTGTTGTTTTGAGTGAACCACATACGTGGAAACTTATTACTGCAGTCCTACAAAACTAATGCATGATGTGAAAATTTCTCCAGAATTCATTAGAAATTAATTTTAAGAATCAGGAACAATCTATATTGGCCTTCAGTTCAATGACTAAATCTGTTACTATCTCCGTATACTCTAGCACAGAACTACTCTAACTTTAGATATGGTGGTAGAATTTCAAAACATCAGAAGACCAAATAAAAGGTAAAGTTAAAGGAAATTAAATTCTGATATATGTAACAGCACATGTGACATCATATTAAGTTGTTGTTTTAACAAGAACCAAGAGAATATAGACAGAGGTATATGAAAAAAGACTTATTAGAGAAATTAGCTCACTTGATTATAGAAGCTGAATAGTCCCATGATAGGCTCTCCACAAGCTGAAGAATCAGAAAAGTCAGTGAGGTGTGTCAATCCAAGTTCAAAAAACTCAGAACCATGAGAGATGATGGTGTTTTCCATTTTGAGACAGAAGGCTCAAGAGCTCTAGGGACTCCTGGTGAGAGTCCCAGAGTTAAAAGGATAGAGAATCTGAATTCCAACATCCAAGGACAGAGAAGGGCATTACAGTTCCAGAACAGAGAGTCAATTCACCCTACCTTTGCCTTTTTGTTCCAAATGGGGCCTCCAGTAGATTGGATGATGCCCTCCCATATTAAAGATGGATCTTCCCGACTTACTCTGAATTTTTCACCATTTTTCTCACAGACACATCCAATAATGCTAGTAAAAAACAAAGCACTTAGGTTTTCCTATCTTCAGGAGAGAGAGGGCTTAATACTAACTAAATGAATAAAAAATAAATACTTTATTGGTTATTGGGGAAACTCCTTGTCAGGACCAAGAGCCACCTTCCATAAGCAGAGGGCAAGATCAGACCAAACTCACAGGAAGACCACCCCTGTCAAGTAGTAGTCGAAATTTATTCTGAGAGAATTTTCACATAAGGTAGTGTGGACCACAGCAAGTCAAGGCAGATCTCCAAATCTGCAATGCACAACTAACTAGTCTTGTATACCATGAAAAGAAAAAAGAAAAACAAGTTAAAAAAAAAAGTAACTGATAGCATGGTAAGTCACCTGGTTGCTTTCCTATCTAATTATTTCCTGCTTAAAGGGACTACTGTAGGAAAGGCAGCAGAATACAACATACACTAGTATGGCAGTAGGTAAAAAAGTGGATGTGTAACCAATGTGAATCTGCAATATGTATATAGGGTAAAAATGGGAGTTCATAATCCTCTTGAATCAAATGTATGAAATATGATATATCAAGAACCTTGTAATGTTTTGAACAACTAATTAAAAAAAATATGAGGAGAGATCAGAACAGTGCAATTTAGAAAAAGAATCTCCAGCTGTTGTTGAAATAGCTAAAGCTCTATCCACAGACCAAATGAAGATGTCTGGAGACTATTGAGAAAAAATAAATAAAAACACGGTTCTTAGAAAACAAACTACCAGGAAGCATAAAAGAGACAGGGGTGAAGAGAATCGAGGGTGCTTAAGGATGTTCAGCTTGATCTGGAAACCAATATTATTTGCATCTTTTACACACACACACACAAAAGGGACTACTGGGATTCCTTACACTCTGAACAGAGATGGGGAATATTCTGTGTCAGTAGCAGTTGGTAGTATTTTCCTGATATGTATCCTGCAATTCACTTTGAAGTCAACAGAAAACATTCACAATACCAGCTGTTTGAATTTCTCTTAACCCCATCAAGTTGACACCCCAAACCAACCATTTCATGTTGATTTTTGAAGCATGGTATCAGCAGATATTTGTACACAAAAGTTTGAAATAATATAACAATTGTACACAAACATTTGAAATAACAATAGACAAAAGGTGGAAAAACAATCAGTGGATGAGTAAAGAACATGTTTTACATGGAGACTATGAAATAGTATTCAACGTTAAAATAGTATAATTTTCATAAATGTAATGATACAGAAGCTTGAAGACATACCTGTATTAAATGAAATATTCCAGACACAAAAGGACAAATAGTTTATTATTCCACTTGTAAGACTGTTTAAGATTTGGATGACGTGGCCCCCAAAATTCCTGTGTTAATGTAAGACCATTCAGAGATGAAATTACTAGACTGTGAAAGCTGTAGCCTAATTAGTCCAGGCTAGTTTGAATGGACTGACTGGGTGGTAACTATAGGCAAGTGGGGTATGGCTGGATGAAGTAGTCACTGGAGGCATGCCCTGGAAAGGTTCATCTTCCCTCTCTCTGCTTTCTGGTTGAGCAGTTTGCTTCTAACATGCCTTTCTACCATGATGTTCTGCCTCACCTTAAGCCTAAAGCAATGGAGATTGTTATCCATGAACTGAACCTCTGAAACCATGAGCCAAAATAAACTTTTCCTCCTCTAAGTCTTTACTGACAGGTATTTCTGTCACTGTGATGAAAAGCTATCACAAAAATAATCTATAATAGTCAAATTCATAGAGACAGACTATAGAGTAGTGCTTCTTAAGGGCTGAGGGTGGGAATGGGAGTCATTGTGTAGTAGGTACAGAGTTTCAGTTTGAGATGATAAAATGTTCTGGAAATGGACAGTTGTATAATAATAGAAATTAACTTACTGCCAATAAACCATGCACTTTAAAATGGTTAAATGGTAAATTTTACATTAGGTATATTTTACCACAATAAAAATATTTAGTACTTGTATATATGTATGTATATACACACAAACACACACCAAGAGGCCTCCAACAGCAAACCTAAATGGCCAACAATGTGCACTAGCATATGTGGAATTATGGTGTTTCATGAGAGAACACTTTCCTGAGGAAAAAGAGTAGAAGACATTTGGTAAGGTTTGGAGGAGAGAAGAAATATTAACTCCCGAAGAGAGTACCACTAATGTTTCCTAAATTCAGCTCCCATGGATTTGTATCTGAGTAATTTACAGAAGTGGAGTACACTGAAAATTTAAACATATAGTCTCTACAGAAGTGAAGTACACTGAAAGTTTAAACATATAGTCTCTAGAATCGAGACTCCTTGCTAATAGGAAAGTTTAACATAGCTGGGAAGGGTCTGAAGGGACTTAAAATTCCACATTTCTTCAGTTGAAGTTGAACTTTTATCATTATAATTGTGACATTAATGAATCTTTAGCTAAGTATGTTCTGAGGAAATACTGGTTATACAAGCTGTTCACATTCCAACTTGTATAACAGTTGTCATCACTAATGCAAACCCTTCAAATTCAAATGTAGAGGTAAACAAGAATGAAAATGATCCTTCCTGCAAGTGTTGATAACTGCAAAATTGCCTGTTCCATCTCTCATGACACCAGTAATTTCCACCAAAAGCTCATAAGTTGGGTTCCCTTCTCCATCCATAAATTTGATCCAATAATTTTAATGTTTTATCAGAGACAACATAAAATATTCCTCTCTGGATTGCAAGTGCTTTTAAAATAATTGCTTGAGGCAAATGTCCTCCTTGCATCAACAAGTCAGTGAAAGTTGCCTGAAAGAGGAGAAAAGCTAAGACTCTCTCAGTGATTGATAACTGCAAACACCTGTATTAAAAGGCTAGCCATTAAAAATTAAGAAAGGTAATGAAGCAGCTACAAATCTTAGGTTCGCTGCTGATTCCTTGATGACATAATTGTATCTTACTGGCTGCTATTTTAATCATATTACTAGAGAACACCCAGTCCAAAAATAAAGTATCATAAAGACACATGTGTCCTTCCTATGTGTGGGACATGGGGTGTATGTGTATTTGTCTTTTGTTGTTGTTGTTTGTTTTGTTTTAATAAAAAGGTGCAATGGCCAATAAGAATGTATAGAAGCTAATTATGTATTTCACTTCTTAGTTTAAAATTATTTATCTTTCTACCAATTTCATTAGTATCATTATAAAAATAAACTAAGCTGCCAACAATACATGATATAAAATGTAACAGAAATCACTATATTCTTTGGACACTTTGGGGCAATCAGTAGACTGTCTTTATCAACAAATATTAACTGTTATTTTTAGTCTAGATGTACATAATGTGATGATTGTTACATTGTTCACCGTACTATATATCTCCAATAATATACTTCTAAAATTCCTTCTTGCCTTATTTAAATTCATGGACAAGGGTTAAACTACAAAAAGCACTATAAATAAAGACCATTAAAACAGTAATTTGTTCATTGAACAAATATTTTGCTGGGAAGCACAGCCATAATTAAAATCTATTAGGATTCTTCAGAACCTTAGAAAATAAGCATCTATCATGAAGTCAACTTTCATTAAAAAATCTACTATAGTAGGTTTGCTAATGGAATTATTCTTCCATGAAAAAAAATAAAATAGAATGCTGTCTATGTGCATTTCAATAACTTTGCATTTTCAAATTAAATTTCTATCAATTTATTATTCAAAATAACATAAAATTCTGTAATTAGAATCTAAGGCATTTTATAAACATTTTTTTCTCATTTCTAAACTTCATGGCCACAAAAAATACTCCCTCAAGAATAGCCTATTAAGATTTCAACAAACTCAACTTTATAATAGCAGTGAACATTGCCACTGCTATCTATATTTTTCTTACCCCTAATGAAACTGAATTCCTAATATCTTTATCTATACCTCTTATAAGGTTGCCAGAAAACCAACAGAGGCCATCTGGACTATATTTTCCCAAAACATAATATAATCTTAAACTTAGTATGTTTCTAAGGGTCCACATTTTCTTTATGCAAAATCCAACTCAGCTTCATTGTGTGATTTAAGTATTAAATGCATCTCTCCATTATACAAGTATAGGAAATCATCAATTATATGATAAACACTATATTCTTGCTTATTGCTGTTCCTAAATCCAGTAACTTACCATGTCACAAAAAATAATCAATCTTAGCTTTAGCTGTATTTCTAACTTCCATGCAGCATTTAACCTACAATCATCCTTTTTTCTGGTTAAAGATGCATTTCTGTTACCTCTGGTATCTTTAATTTGATCAAGATTCATTCATATTGAGTAGATTCCTTATTTTTTACAAGAATTAAAAATGTTTAGTGGAAAAGAGAAAATAATAAAAAATAATGGAGAATAATAAAAAATACTTAAATCATAGTGGCAAGCTTGTAGTGTTTCATCAACTCATTTTACATCAGACTTTGAAATAAAGGGTCTAAAATATGGCTCTTTTTAAGTACTTTAATATTTAAGTTGCCTTATAAAAATCTTGAGATACCTATTATACCATGTGGGCCCAGGAAATTTAATAAAAGTAAAATTTACACTCGGGTACAAGTTCTTTTTTAAAGAACTGTCATTACCTATTCCAGTAGTTAATTTGTGCCCTTCTGCTATGCAGAAGCAACATAAACCTGAAATATTATGCCTCATCCAACTTTAAAACCAACTAGTCACCAGTGAAAACTATGTGAGTTGCTAAAAACAAGGCCCTAAGAATTGTGATTCTTAACATGTTTACCTTAAAATGAAGGTAGACACTGTTTATACACTCAAGGTATTTTTCCTAGTAGCCTTGGAAATATTTAACAGGTGGCTAGGTATAATTATGGTCTGTTGAACAGATGTGTATCTATGCCTAGCAGATCATAAAAACCTAAAGGTTAATAAAGGGATAAGAGGTGTGACCATGAATAGGGCTTGGTATGAGTCCACAGTGCAATGTAACTATGAGGTTGACAGAGTATATAGAAAGGCACATTAAAGATAGAATTTTCTTCCCTCCTAAGAGATACTTAAATGTTTCCATCTCCACCAGACTTGATGAGTTATAACACTCTGCTCGATTATTTTCAGGTGGTATGGAACTGTAATGAAAGAGTCTATGAGTAAAATTTAGAAGTCAATTATTCCCTTCCTAAAAAATAAATTCTAGAAGCACAGAGGATTTGTTAAATACATTATATCATCATTCCAAAGAATATAGTGTTTCAAATAAAATTCTGTGTCAGAGACATTTGAATTTGTTCTTGAAAATTATAATCTCTTTTAAATAAAATCAGTATAGGAATTGCACCAACATCATTGACATGTGAAATTCATATAATTTTGATTTGAGTTCGTTATAAGTCACTAAAATAATTAGTAAAAAGCAATTTAATAAGTTTATACTAAAAATACAGACCTTTATATTAGAAAATAGCCATTATGTGGAAAGCCTGGGACTAGAAATCTTTTAAATTAAAATAAATACCTATTGTTGAGGCCAAACAGCTGAACACACAAAAAAAAGTTTCAATACAAGACCTCTTGTTTTACTGAAATAATTACTAATTAGCCTCGAGTAAAGTGCTCCATATTCGTCAATGTTCTCCGGAGGAAAAGAACCAATAACATGTACATATAAGAGGGGATTGGCTTACATGATCAGAAGGTGGATGGTCGCATAATGGGTGTTGGCAGGCGGGAAAGCAGTAGCTGCTCAGTGGAAGAGGAGGGATCAATGGCACAGCCCTGTTAAGGCTGAAGGCCTGGAAGGTCTCTGGAGAGTCACTGGTGTGAGCCCATGTTCAAAGGCTGAAGACTCTGATGACAGGGCGATGACAGCTGTAAAAACTGCCTCCTCAAAAGAAATTAGCTTACGCACTACAATGAGTTCCCCTTTCCTCAGCCTTTTATTCCATCCAGGCCCCACAGCCTATCTACAGCCCCGCCCACATTCAGGGCGGGTGTTTGCTCCTCAATTTGCTGCCCTATGTGCCAAGAGTCTCTGGAAATGCTGTCAGTGACAAACCCAGAATTGTACCTTACCAATTTTCTGAGGTCTTTCAATACCATCAAGTAGACAACAAAGATTTACCATCATAGGATCCTTCCTGAAATTATAGGATCCAGGAATTAAAATAACTCTAATATTTATCTATATAAGGTTAGTTTCACTTTAAATCTGTGTTCCATAATTGGGATAACCTTAACTAATATCCAGCTCAAAGATTTTAAGTTCTCAGAAATTTAAAAGCATGAAGGTTATTGCATATTTTGATGTTTCAAGATTGAAAGACTTTGAAGGTTCTTCATTGCTCTTCTTTCAGATATTTAACAAAATGTATACGGCAGGATTCCAGAAAATTAGCGTTCAGTTTTATCTCATGTAGTTTGTTGGTATGCTTCAAACTATGTGAGAATTATATGCAGGATTTCTACAGTCAACCCTTTGTTCAACTGATGATGATGTTAGATAACTCACTGTATAATACAAGGAGTTTCTAAAAGTTAGCTTAAAATCACATTCCATCTCCACAGTCAGTAAGGAAAATGTTTTCCATGTGGATCTCAATATACCACAATTCAGTCTTCCTCTTTGAGGATTATTCACAGTGGTAGAGAAGGAAGACACTGAAGGCTGCATGATCCACTTCTGCTAGTAGCTTTATGGCTACATAAGAAAGCTGGTGACGGGAGAGTGGTTGCTGGGGAAGCAAATTATTCGTACTCTGCAATTTTGAACAAATTCACAGATCCACTGCTCAGTCTTTCTGATGCCTAACACACAGTAAAATATTTCTATTTTAAGGTCAGTTTCAAATTTTAGACTACATATCTGTTCATCTACGATAATTGAAACACCTGAAAAAGAAACACCTGAAGACATCCTAATGCTAATGTCTATAGCAGTGCTTTCTTGAGTAGTCAACTAATTTCTTTAGACTAATTGAAGGCATATGTTTTGTATTCTAGCTGTCTTTCACAAAGGGACTAAACCTATACAAAACTTAAAAAAGACAATTTCATTGAACTTCAGTTTCCCGGTATTGAGAACTAGAATTCATGTAAGGATTAAATGAGGTGATGTATATAAAATGCCAGGCATATGTGTGTGTCCAACAAATGCAAGGTGTGAGTATACTTATACTTTATGAATTTTTTATCTTTTTTAAATTTTTCATCTGTATTTCAGATCATAATGTTCAAAATTTTAGATAATATATTTATGGCTCAAAATTAAAGCTTAACAAAGAGTATATATTGGAAATGCTTTATTATCCTCCTCTTCCCAACACCTCCTTTTTTGTTTAGAGGTAACATGGATCAAAATTATTATGTCTTACTTACAAAAAAAATCTTCCATCAATTTAAAATATAAAGTCATTCTTCGTTCATGGGCCACACAAAAAGATGTCAGACCCAGTTATGTCCATTGGCTACATTTGTCAACTCTTGCTTTCTCTCATTATTCTATATGTTGGTTTTCTATAATTGAATCAATACCATGCTGTATTTTTAGTTTTTGTTTTTTTGCAGTGTTAGGAATTGAACCCCAGGCCTTGTGCATTCTAGTCAAGTACCCTACCACAGACCTACACTCCCAGCCCTAAATACTATTCTCTTAACTAATGATATACCAATTAACTAAGTCATTAATTTCAAATATTGTATTTTTCAATTCTACAATGATCTTTTGATTTTTAAAAACAGATTTCAATACTCTGGTGAAATTATCCTCTTTTCTATGTTTTTCAATCATTTTTCTTTTTATCTTGACTATAGGGATTGTGTTTATTTTAAAATATCTGCCTTTAGGACAGTTCTATGAATCTGGAGTTATTGTTTGGATTTGGTTGTTTTGTTGTTAAATTTTTTTCTTTTCAAAGTTTTTCCTTTTCCTTGATCTTGAATCTGTGGCTGTGCCTTTTCACAAGGCTATTTATTCAAATTTTGGACCTCATGTAAAAGGAATTTTAGACACTGCATATGTCTTCCACAGGGAGGGTCTCTGTTTTCTATTTTGCTGAGTGTAGGATACTGATCACTATAATACAATCTGGAATTGAGCTAGGTCAGGGTTGGAAAATTTTTGTAAATTTGTTCTATTTTTAATTTATACCTGATGCTAGACTTGATCCTCCTTGGATTTCAGTTGAGATCCTCGTAAGGGTTTACCTACTGAGCCTAGAAAGACTGTAGGAAATTCAGTTTTATCCTTAAATAATTTTCATTTTAGACTTCAGCTTTCTGATCAACTTACATTCATTGTTTGCAAGTTTATTTAAAAGAAACCTATTCATTTAAAACCTGTTATTTTGTCAATAATGTGAGTGTCCACAGCACTGACCTGAGAAGCAGTTTTCTGTCTTAACCAAGCTTAGATTCTTAGCTTCCTCTGCTGCTAGCCATGGTCCAGAATCAGGAAGTGCCTCAAAGTGAAAAGTGTCTTTGAAGGCAGAAAATACACATAATCAGGCCACCACCATACCTACTGATATCATGAAATAATTATTTTATTTTTTCTATATTTTTATTGTTGAATTATAATTACACATAATGGTGGGATTCATTTTTACATAAGCATACATACAATTTATATTACTTTAAAAATAGAAGAAATTGCTGTTACTGGTTAAGTTTTTAAGTGAATACTTAATACACCTTGACATTCAAAAATATATTGGGGAAATAAAGACCAGCCAATAAAAACAAGCAGAGGCTATTTATTCGGAACTTTCTATCACAAGGGAATCAGCAGCCATCACTTGGGTTTGGCAAAAGACCCAAAGGCAGTCACCACAGTGGGAAGCTTTACAGTGAAGAAGAAAATAATAAATAAAAAGGAAGGCTTCAGTATGTTCTGAATGGAGTTTGTTGACACAGTAAATAAATCTGAAGGCAGGTTAACCAGAAGGGGATAGCCTATGTTACTAGTTTGTGGAGTTCATCTGACTTTTCACGAGCTGATCCTAAGTTGGGAACAAGAGCAGAAATTAGGGCAGCTGTCACTCATTGACAAATCCTATATTTTCAAGGCTGATTGCTACAGAGTTTGCAGTTTGGCTTTCCTGCTGGTTGCTTAGATTGTAGCTTAGAGTTTTATTGTCATGTATGGTATGGCCATTGTCCATTTGTATATTCAATTTCTTAATATACAAATAGAAGCTTTTTCAGAAACATGGACCCAAAATATTACTTTCCTTACACCTTCTCTAAGTAGATGAATTGTGTACACAAATAAATCATTGCAAGGTATAGAGAGAGTACCACTCCTGCATTTTCATAGTCTTTTGTAGAAAATTCCTTCTAAATTAAAGTAATGAGGCTAATAAAAATTTAGACATTACTTATAGTTAAAGCAAAGTTCCTAGTAAGTTGCTGCATTAATTTATTAATAATACTTGGTTTTATTTTGTAAAGGTTTGATTGATAGAAAACTTTCCTAACCATTCATGCCTGCCTGGGAGGTTAAATCATTGGCTTTCAAATTTTGTCATGCTTCTTTTCTTTATTCCTTGTTCTACTTTGCCAAAACCTGCATAATGCCTTCTCATTTTTTTTTCTATTCTACATTGATAATATATTCATTATCCTTGCATATATACATTAAGGTTTATTATATTGTCACTGAGAACCTTCTCTAAAATGTTGATTTATTTGAGCCAGAAAACTGTCATTTAATGTCAGACATGGCATTGTGCCAAGATATATAATGAGAAATAAGATATTGCCAGTTAATGATAATCCCCTAGGTATGCTCAGTGTATTAAATTAAATATAAATTAGTTTAACACTTGGCCTTTTTTTTTGTCGGGGGGAGGCAGTAGGGAAGGTACTGGGGATTAAACCCAGGGTTGCTTTACCACTGAACTACATCCCCAGTCCTTATTTATTTATTTATAGACAGTGTATCATTAAGTTGCTGAGGTTCTTGCCAAGTTGCTAAGGCTAGCCTTTGACTTGTGATCCTTCTACCTCAACCTTCCAGGTCACTGGGATTATAGGCATGTGCCACCATGCCCAGCTTCAAGAACACTCCTACAGTGTTTACAACGGTAAAATTGACCACAGAGTCTTTAACCATGGTCTCTACTTCTGTGTGCAATGACCTATGTTGACCTGTAGCCTACTCTGTTTTATAATAGGCTGGACCCAAGTTCACACTTGACACTAGTCCAATCAGTTCTCTCCCATGAGAATATTCCATCAGGAGTTAGGATTTATAGTTCATTTTGATGCAGAATTTTAACAAAAGTTATATAATTATTATATATATGAAACCAACAAATATCATGTAATCATAAATATCATTTAAGTGATATATATATATATATATATATATGAAAAATTGTTTCATTCATGAAAAAAAATTTTTAAAGAGAGAGAAAGAGGGAGAGAGAGAGAGAATTTTTTTTAATTTTTTTTTTTTTTTTTTTTTTTTTAGTTTTCAGTGGACACAACATCTTTTTATTTTATTTGTATGTGGGCTGAAGATCGAACCCAGCGCCCCGTGCATGCCAGGCGAGTGTGCTACCGCTTGAGCCACATCCCCAGCCCAAGAAATTTTTAATAAACTAAAAATATTAGAGATTTCTCAGTCTATTAAAGGGTATCAAAGAAAAACAGGAAAGATAAAATTATATGTAATGGTATAAAACAAAACAGTAAAAAGAGAACAAGCCAAGATGACTACTCTCTTTACTTATATTTTCTCTGTGCTGACATCTTGGACAGAAAAATATGAGGTATAGAAGGAAATCAAAAGAAGAAAATTAACTGAAAAGGTAAGAATAAAATTTATACCAAGGATACAGAAATATATTTGAAGTTAGTTTTGTTGTTATAGCTTAACTTGTACATGTCACATTATGAACTTTCTTTGAAGTTAATTCATGCTTTAAAACTAATGTATGATGGAGGAAAAATAATCCAATAGAGTACTTAATTTAGGTAAAGATAAGGTAATAACTTTAGGGTATTTATGCCAATTTCTTTTTTTTAGATAGGTGATAATTGAGTCTCATTACAATAACCACTGTGAGACTCTACCTCCACACAAAAGGTGAGATTTCATGTGTCCTATATTATTCTGCTGAAGGAGCCCACAATCTTTTCTATTCAATGATTTCCCAAAAGAAAGATTCCATTTCATATATACATTTTTACCTCCCTTCTACTCAATGATTACAGAAGAAACAGTTGTAAAAAGTTTGAGGAGTTGGAAATATGAAGGGAATATTGTTCAAGAAACTGGTATCCCCATCAGTATATCATTTAACAGTATACAAACGATTTAGCAGTTACAACACCAGGCTTCTCAGAGTTCACAATTTCTATTCTCACATCTGAAAATACGTCATAGCTTTGCAAACAATTCACACTTTTTTTTTAAAGACACCAGCAGGGACTTTAATAACTAATTTTTTAGAAGGCTTTACCACAAATACTTCTCCTCCATACACTTAAAGTTGTGATTGAGGGACACTGAAGAACCCCAGCCCCAGAAAATCCAAAGTATTCATTTTTAAATAAACTTAGTTTCCTAGTGATCCTACCAAGGTGCTTAAAAACTTCACTGTATTATTTAACTTCAAGGAAAATAAATCTGAAGAAATTCAAGTGTAACGACAGATGGAGAGAGGAGAGATTATCATAGGAAAGAGCAAAAGTAAAAGTGCCAAGTGTTAGACTTCACTAAAAAGAAGTTAAAGCTAGGAAAAATATTCAGTAAAGTTCCAAGATATGAAATCAACATACAAAAATAAGTATTTTCTCTATACATTAACAGTGAAATATATGAAAAAGAAATTAAGAATACAATACCATTTACAATATCTACAATAAAATCATATAATTATGAATAAATTTAGCAAAGGAGATGGAAGATCTTTTAGAACTATAAAATACAATAAATAAATTTGAATAAGCCACAGATACATGAAAATGTAGCCTCTGTTTACAGATTGAAATAATTAATATTGATAAATGTCCATAATACCCAAAGCAATCTACAGATTCAATACAATCCCCATCAAAATACCAATTAAATTCTTCACAAAAATATAAAAAACATTTTAAAATTTGTATGGAACCACAAAAGACCCCAAATAACCAAAACAATCTTGTGCAAAAAGAAAAAGAGCTGGTGGCATCATACTAACTTCAAAATATCCAACAAAGTTATAATAACCCAAATATCATCACACTGGAATAAAAACAACCACATAGACCAATGGAAGGGAATAGAGAACTCACAAATATATGCATACATTTACAGTCAACTGATTTTTGTTGATTGCAAAAAGGATAATCTCTCCAATAAATGATGTTGATAAAAGTGGATATATACATTAAAAAGACTGTATAAAAAATAGACACCTATAAAATGACATAAAATGTTTACAAACTAAACACCTAATAAGGGATTAGTACACAAAATACATTTTATACTCTATAACAACAACCAAAAATAAATTCCACAAATGATACAACATAAATAATAAGCAATTGACCTAAGTAGATATTGCTTAGAGAAGACATATGAATGACCAACAGAGAAATGAAAAACCCTCACCATCTTTAATCATCAGGGAAATGGAAATCAAAACTACAATGAGATATCACTTCATCTCATTAAGAAAGGCTATTATTAAAAAGACTAAAGATAAGTAATGGGGAGAAAGCAGAGGAAAGGGAAGCCTTGCACACTATTGATGGAAATGTAAATTATCATAAGTATTATGGAAAACAGTATAGAGGTTCTTCAACATGCCAAAGTAGAAATACTATATGATCCAGTAATGCCACTACTGGGTATATATAGCCAAAGGAAATAAAGTCAGTATGTTAAAGATGTATTTTCACTCTTATGTTTATTGTAGCCCTACTCACAAGAGGCAAGATACGAAATCAACCTAAGTATCTATCAATGGATGAATAGATTTTTTAAAAAATCACACACACACACACACACACTCACACATACACACACAAATACACACACACACACACGACTATAATTCAGCCATAATAAAGAAGGATATCCTGTAATTTTTACCAGGACCTGAGGACATTATGCTAAGCGAAATAAGTCAAGCACCAAAAGACAAACACAGAATGACCTCATGCTCAAGTTGAATCTAAAAAAGTTGATCTCACAGAAGAAGAGGGTAGAATGATGGTTACCAGGGACTGTGGTGGCTGTGGGCAATAGGGAGAGGAAGCGACGTCTTCTTGCTCAAACGATCTAAAATTACAGTAAAATGGGAGGGATAAGTTCAAGAAATCCATTGTACAATATGATCACTATAGTTAACCATACATTATATTCTTAAAAAAAAATGTCAGGATAACAGATATAAATGTTCTCATTACAAAAATAATAGCTATGTGACCTGACACATTAATTACCCAGATTTGGTCATTCTACTATGTATATATACTTCAAAATATTGAATTCTATAAACTAAATACATATAATTTTATTTTAAATTTAAAAATAAATAATACTTAGATAATAGACTTTGAACAAAATTGGCACATGAAAAAGTACCTAACACTGCCTTTAGTTAAAATCATTAAATGGGAACAATTTAAATGTAAATATTACCTAGAAAACTGGCTATACACATATGCACACAGATTGAAATCATTACTAATATTTTTGCCAACCTAATTCTGTAGTCTGTTCAAATAATCACTGATATGTGATGGAAGATCCATGCTAGAATCGTTCTTAGACTCATAACAGGATTTTTTGGGTGGGCAAGGCAAGACAGGATCTGCATTATGAGAGAAACAGGAGGTAAGTAATGAATTGACTTGACTAAAAAAAAAAAATAGTGACCAGAAACTGAGGGTGCTGAATTGTGAAATTTATGTTTGAGCACATAAGCCAAGCTTCCTGTTTTGCCAGAAGTATTGGTTCAATCAAGTAGGCACTTACTCTTGGTGCTTTGTAGCCAGAGGGGGAAAGACAAAAACTGTTATAAAGCCCAGGTCAAGGAATCTCTGTCTTCACATTTATCTCCTGTGAAGTCTCCCTTGGGCTCTTGATGACACCTTATTTACCACACCCTCCACACTGGAAAGCCTCCTAGACTCCAGCTACATCTATGATTCTACATCTATGAAACTGAGCCCCTGAATTACTGCATTAGCATGCAGCACAGTAGAAGGTCCCAGGATCTCATTCTGAAGTCATGCCAGACACATGTCTATAGATATGGTAATCTTTAATAAAGATCACAAATGATTGTTTTCATCTTCAAGTGAGAATGTTAACTTTGGGATTACCACTCAGAAAATTACATTCATTTTTCTGAGCATTATTAATTTCGAATTATAAAAATGGAACACCTTTCCATCACATCTGAAATTCCATTCAAAACTGGTATAAAAACTACTATAATATGCAGAAATACTAAGAAGGATACAAATTAAACCCACATAAAGAGGGACTGGGGTCAGATTTCTGGAAGGATGTTTGAACTTAGTTCATGTTAGTGTTGTGCAAACATACATTAGAAAAGAGAAAGCGCCAAAATCCTGACCTGGTAACAGAATGAATGCAGCTTCAGGCCTGAAGTCTAAATTACCCATTAGTAATATTTTCAGCCTCATTCAAAATGGGCATGATTCTTGTAACAATTCAGAATAGTCTGATGCTTGGAGAGTATTACTAGCTTTTATATGTGAGGTAATAGCATTCTCTCATGGTAGGGGAGCAGGGGTAATTTACCAAATGATACCCTACTGACCTGAAAGAACTGATTTACTTCATATAGAGGTTTCATTTTCAAGAGGAATTTATTTACCAGGCTTTATTATGAAACTGAGATATTGTATGCTGGTTATGAGTATACTGAAATATTTTTCTTCCCTGTGGTTCTTCTTTTGAAGTAGAAAGAATCATATTTAATTTCAGATTACAAGGGGCTCACTTAATATTGTAGATTTAGAAATCAAAGGTATGCTAAAGCATATTGGACTATTTTCATATTTGCTGAATCAGCTTGATATCTCTTATGGACATTTTAAAAATGCAGACTATTTATAAAAACTGATTTACAGGGAGATCATTTTCTCATTGAAGTATTCAATGTGTTATTATATCAAATTCTTATTTCTCTGTGATCTGTATCCTATAGAAGGAAAAACTGTATTTAAATGTGATATACTGGGGGCTTTCCGGTCTCTGGTTTAGAATCAAGTTACTAAAAATTACACTGTTTTTTCTACTGAAGGAAAAGAGAAAGATCTCAGATAAATAGTTAAAGTGAAGAATTCACTTATGTAGACATGTAGAAAGAGAGGTTATCACCTTACAGAGCATTGTGTCACTGTAATTTCTGTTTACAGGAATCATTTTGCAGACATATGTTGAAACCACTCAAAAATTCCACCATTATGAAAAACAAATTGCTTGTCAAGCCCACAAAGTAGAAAACCCAATTGAATTGGGGGAGTTAGAGGGAGAAATAATTATTGAAACATAATTCCAAATGCTCGAAAAACTGCATATCATATTTTGTCCTGTGGGTCTCTAAAGGACTCAACTGACAATAATGCTGTTGCTAACCCCTATGATACTCCCTCTGCATCATTTAGAGTTCTCTCATCATTAAATAACAGACATTTGTTTGGAATTGATAAATATAGTCTTCAACATTAACTAAATAATCCTCCCAATAGTCTGGTAAAACAGATGGAGAGAATAAAACCGAGAAGTTGTTAAGGGGCTTAACTCAGTCCATAGAGACAGTCTTGTGACTTAGCATTGGACCTCCCTAGTTTAAGTTTATGACACCTTCTTTTCCATTTGTTTATTTATAAATACCTACCAAGCCTCCAAACCACAGACACCCCAACCCCCCTCTGCCATATGATTATCTTTAATTCTTTCCATTTAATGAAGAACAGGACACAGCGATGCTGCAAAGGAAATCAAAGCTTTCTCATGTACATAGTTTCTAATGTCTATATTCATGAAGATTAAAATGAATTTGTAACAGAACATAATTTCAAGCAGGTAAATATTTGTATTTTTTTCTCCTTTATTGAAGGACCAAATTAGTTTAAAGCATATTTCTTCTGTCAGCTTCTAAACTGATTCTACTTCTTGCTTCTGCCACAATAAACTCCTTTTTAATTAGCTGGAATAACCTCATTTATTGCGTTTCTTCTTGGTGATAAGTGCTTTATTCGGCACAAGAAGAACACCAATGAGTGTGATATGGCTACCACCTTGAAGAAAACTGTGGTGCGGGAAAAAAAAAGAAAACCCTAGTGGGAAGGAAAATGATAGATGAACAAATAATTATGGCCATAGAATTAATAATAATTCCAGGGAGGTTATTATGTTTCAGATCCTGTGCTAAGCATGCCTAACTTTATTTGACCCTTTGATGTAGGAGTTCCTTTTATTTTTCATTTCTTAAAGACCATGGCACCGAAGTTTTCTAGGTTAATGCCTTTACACATTGAACCCACATAAATAACTAATCCCTATTCTTCCATTCAAGGCTTTCCAAACAATCTTTTGATACTTTGGTTTTCCATCTACTTTTTTCATATAAACCTTGCCTGACAGTTTTAATTCTCAGTATAATTAATACTTTTCATTATAGTTTATATTTTTATGATTTTTCTTGGCTTGGCTTCTATCCTCAAGTCCAATCTACTCTGGGTCAATGACAAATAACATTTCAGAACCTGCAGAATTGAGAGCTATTTTGACAATTATTATTAGGTCATGCTACCATGTCAATTTTTGTGGTTAGTGGTTTTTCTCTCAAATACCATCTGATCCTTGGAAACTTTCTTGAGTTTTAGATGGATGTGAATGCTACTTTCATATAGCCCTTTTGAAATATCCCTACATCGTTATGTTTATTTTTATGTCTTACTCATATGATATCTTTCTTTTTAAAAAAATAAACATTTTAAGACAGACATTAAATCTTGCTAAATTTAGATTCTTCATGTCCATGTTGAATGGGAAGCATATGGTAAGTTTTAATAAATATTTGTTGAATTGAATTAAAATTTACATTATGAGAAGACAACCTTTTCTATAAGATCTTTAACCTTTCTTTGCATCACCTATTCAAAATATCTCTCCCTTTCTATTTTTTTCTGACTTTTATTTATTCATCTTTCAGAGGAGTAGCATTCTCCTCTACTTTCAAATGTGACCCCACAATTGTTGTACTGTGGTCATCATTAATTTCTTTTTGGCTGACTAGAAGCCACTTGGTATCAACTCCCCTTTCTCAGCAGCTCTTATAGCTATCTTGTCCTTTCCCTTTTATTATATATTATTTTGATTTGTTAAAAGCCCTTCCAAGGGTAAAATATGAAAAGAAGGAGGGAAAAAGTATTGTGGAGAAACACCACCTGATGCAAGTGATGGATAATGACAGATTGTGTCAATAGCATGAACACTTAATACAATATAAAAATGGCACTCTGTGGACCTGTACCCAAGAATATGTGGCCCTACTAAAACATGAGAAAAATACCACATAAATTCTAACAGGGGACTTGAAAGAGCATCTGAATAGTACTGTCAAAATAGTCAATAACTTTGTTTTAATTTCTGATGTCTATTATAACAAATTACTACAAACTTAGTGATTTAAAATAACAAAAATTCTTTCTCTCATCATTAATTGAGACTAGTCATCTGAAATCAATATATTGGTAGGACTGTGCCCTTCCAGAGGTTCTAAGAGATTCTGCTCCTTGGCTCTTCCAGCTTGGTAGCTATCAGCATTTCTGAGCTGTGTCTGCATCATTACCATCTCTGACTTTGCCACATTGCTTCTGCCTCTTCTATGCATGTCTCCTTTTTATCTCTTACAAGGACACTGTCATTGGAGTTAGGACGCACCCATATAAAACAACATGATCTCATCTCAAGACTCTCAAACCTCATTACATTTAAATGAACCTTTTTTCCAAGTAAGGTTACATTCACAGGTTCCAGGGATTAGGACATGGAAATATCTTTTTAGGGACACCAGTCAACTCCTGCAGGCATCAAAAACATGCAAAATCTGAAACTGTGGCAGCCAAGGAAAGCCTGGGTGGGATCCTGAAACAGAGGAAATTAGGTAGCAACTAAGGGAATGTGAAACAGATATGGACTTTTACTGGGGAATAATATTGGCCAAATTACATTGTTCTATTATATGCATGTATGAACATATAACAAAAAATCTCACCATTATGTAAACTGTCATGCACCAATAAGTATATGGGGGAAAATGTATGGACATAAGTAAATGGCAATATTTGTTTTTTCATTATAACTAACCATATTACTACAAAATGTTAAAAACAGGAGAAATTGTGTATATGCCTGGGCATTAAGGAATATGGGATCTAAAACTGTTTTAGAAAATAAATTCTAATTAAAAACAATTCTGTTTAACTCTGTTACAATGATACCCAACAGAAATATGATGCAAACCACCTTTTGAAATTTAAGCTTCACTAAGGCTTAAATTTAAAGGCTTAAAAAGTAACATAGGGTGAAATTAGTTCTAATAAAATATCATGACACACGACTAAATGAGTCAGAGTCAGCCCAAGTGAATTTGGGCTAAGTAAAGACACAGACACAGAAAATACCTTTTCTTTGGGTTCAGTGACTGCTCCTCAACCACAGCTCCCATACAGGGGGCAAGGCAGACAAGAAAGAGAAGGAGCACGCCTCTAACCCAGATTTTATTGGGGAGAAGACATTCAAATGAGCAAAGGGTAGGGTTACTACAAACGAGTGGGTATAATCCAGCTCCATCGGGTGATGCCCACTCCCGGAGCTGCACCTTTCTTTTCCCAGAGGAGGTAAGGCCCAATTGCATTGCAATGGGTGCAATACAGTTCAGTATCCCTTTACTCAGGACTTAGAGGTGTGTACATAGCTCCTGTCCAGAGTGGCTCCCAACAATCATATATTTCACTTAGGCCAATGTAGCCAAAACATTATCATTTCAACATATAATTGATTTAAAAAGTTATTAATAAGATGTCTTATGATCTTTTTTGGTGGTATGTTTATATATAATATTAGAAACAACACTGACAGAATTACAAGCTAATAAAACACCATAGATAATTTACAACAGTTAACATAAAATATCATCTTACTTAAAGCAAAGTTGTGTTTAACAGGAAAAAAAAAGTTACATTGCTTCAATTTTTAAATTTAAATTAATTAAATTACACAGAATTCAAACTTCATTTTGTCTGGCATCATTGCCTCTTTTCCATATTCAATAGCTACTTGTAGCTGATGGCTGCCTCATTGAACAGCAGAGCTTCACATGTTTTCTGCAATGCTTATTTCAATTATCTACTTCTGTAAAACAAAGTATTCCCTAAATTAGTGATTCAAAAATAGCAATAATTCATTATGTCTCACATTTTTTTAAGTTGACTCTGTAATCCTTTTTCTGGTTATGCTTCAACTCTCCCATGCCTATGGAAAGTGAGAGCTGCTGGGTCTAGGATGACCCAGGTCTGGCTCTGGGGCAGGGAGACCTGCAGGACTGCTTTGAGCTGAGATGCTGGCATTGCTAAGCCACCTTCTCCCTTCCTGTCCTCTACACATGCCCTCTCCATGTGGTCTCTCCAACAGGGTAGTCAGGTTTATTATGTGGTCTTTCAGGGGTCCCAAAAGCTCAAAAGTAGAGCCAGGCCTTCTTAAAGCTTAGTGTCTAGTGCTTTTGCTTGCTGTTGTTCAAAGTGAGTCCCAGAGGCAGTACAGATTCAAGGTTAAAGTGAAATAGCTGGGGGCATAAAAAGGCATGGTTTATTGTGGGCAATTTTGCAGATTAGTGTTCCTGAGTGTCAGTTAACTTTTCAACAAATGTTTACTTCTTCAATCTTATTTTTACACTATGTCTCAGTACTATTTTCCCAATATTTCTAGGACAAAATTTTAATGTAGCATAGTAACAGTTATAATAATAAAATTGCCATAATCAACTACAGTAAAAAAAAACTTAACGAGAACTTACCTTGAGTCAAAAGTTATTCATAATGCTTATATGGCTGTTAATCCTCAGAACAGTTATCTCAAGTAACAGATAGAGGGAAATTAAATAGCAGATTCAAGCAGGGGTCTCTCAGTAAGTGGGCAAGTTAGGACTAGGCAGTCTTTCTGATTACTGAGCCCTCTTTTTTGGGTAATTGCTTAAGTGTTTAATTTGTTGACTCAAACAACTTTCTAAAGAAGAAAAGAAAAAAAATGAAAAGAAGGAAATGGGCCTACTGAGCAATATTTTAAATCCCTAATGTTATGCTTATTATGCTGTAAGAAGTCCTAATTAATTCAAACTTCCTACAGTCCACATTAATTAAATTTGCTGTGAAAAGGCCTCTCTTTCTCTTTCTTCCTCTTTCTCACTTTCCATTTTTCCTCACTCTTGCATTCTCTCTTTCTTTCTATGGGTGAATGCTGACTTTTTTTTTTTCCGGTTTTACATAGACTTTTCACTTAGAAGCTGAAGTGAAATATTTTTATCTAATCACCTAGTCATTCAGGGCTATTTCTGCTGACCTTAAACTCTTTCTCCTTTGTAATCACAGAAGACTCATCAGTGACATTAGTAGTTCTTGTAATCTAATACATTTGCATTCCATATTTTTCTTAGGCAAAGAAATCAACTCTGACAAAGTAATGACCTCAACATAATTGTCTTTAACAAAAAGGTTACAGTGTTCTCACCAGAATAATAGAGCTGGGAATGATTCTCTTTTGTGACTTACATCTTGCTTTACTCTGAACTCTTTAAGCATAACAAATAATCATGCCTTATTAAGCACCTGCTCAATGAAGTTGGGAAATCAGACTATGCAGGAATTAAATCCTGACCTTTGACTTCTTCTGTCAGATGCCAGAATGATTATTTCTACTGGATTTTGGTTTGACATTAGGGAGCAATTGGCTAATCCTCATATTCTCCAAACTTGCTCTCTGGACTCTTGCTAATGCCCATCTTGTTCCGTGTTTTAGATTTATTATGATTTATTTACCATGTGGAGTAATAGTATCTCCTTTTATCTTAAAATGAAACAGCATTTACATGATTTTGAGCCCTGATTCTCAAGGGAACTCGGGAAAAAAGTTTGAAAACATAAAAATAAGATATTACACTTTTCCATTTGTCTTTTTCCCAAAATAGAGTTTGGAGAAATGAATAAGTAAGAGAGATGCGTGAGAGAACAATGTCCATGTCTAGTTAGTTGGCTCTCCAAAAATTAGAAAAGTAACATACCCTGAACAAAGACTACCAATTTAAATAGCTTTTCCCAAGAGAATGCCTAACATATTCAGGTTGAAATGTAATCACTGGGTCATTAGTATTGTCAAAGCATACTTGGAGTTGGCATTGCCTTTAAGTTAGAAATTCAGACAAGCCCAGAATAATAACAGTGTCAGCCCAAAGTAAATTCAGAATGGGAAAAAAAAAATCTTTATAGAACAGATAAGAGAAAGAAACCTTGGGGAAATGATGTGCTCAAAAACAAAATATAAGAAAAATGGAACACATTAATTGAACAGCTCTTATGTTTAAAGCACTATGATGGGGCATATCATAAATAGGAAAAGTGAACAATACCACCCACTAGCAGACCACAAACAGGAGCCAAAAACAGAGAGAATAGAATAGAAAGAGAAGGTACAATTGAAGTAATAAATTTGTGTATAAGATTTGCAAAAAAAAAAAAATAGAAATTAGAAAACTTCCAAACACAGCATAGTAAAGCTCTCTATCTAAGTACGAAAATTAAATAGAGGACATGCAAACTTCCACTTTTAAGCAATTTAATAAGTTTTATCAATTCAACAAGATCTCCATTGTCCTGACATTTCATTCATTCCCTTTTTGCTTAAATTATTCTCAGTATTTCTATTATTTGTTGTCATGAACTGAAACTGATTTTAGTAATTTCATGTTACTGTTAAGTACGTGTCTTAATTTTGATTCAAGGCATATAATCCCTTTAAGGATAAAAAATGAAGACAGCCAAATAAAGAGCCTTGGTTCAATAGCTGATAAATTGCTTAATATGAGAAAACAAGAATAAGAATATTCCAAAAGCTGTAATGTAGACAGCAGGACCTATATAAAAAACTCGAATGAGAAATTACTTATAAAACTGAACTTGTAAAGAGGAACAGGAGGAAGGCAATGCTGATGGTCAGAAAGGTAAGGAGTTGCTAATGGCTTTTGCTATGTATTGTTTTATATTTGTCTTCCTTTCTTTCCTCACTCACCACACACACAAAAAAAAAATGAACCCAAAACCCAAATAGAAAACACTTTAATTCCATTCTGAGCTTATAAGAGAAACTGAATAACTTAAAGTAAAATCATTTAAAGTAAAATAATTTGAAGTAAACTTTGAGAATGAAATTAGTTAGATGTGACAAAAAAATATGAGATTTGAAAATGTTGTGCCTTTTGCAAGGACCAACAAAATAATAAGAAAGGATTTGGGGAGCTAGTAAAAAACAATGTTTAATCCTGCTTGATTTCTGTAGGGTCTTCCGTGGAACTACATTCAACATGACTACATTCAACTACATTAAGGCTGACTGAACACTATGAACCTACTAAAGATTCTCAGTTCTCAAATAGAATTGACTTGAACTGCACTTATGAGAAATATACTCCCATCCTTAAATATTGGAAAATTGCTGAACTTTTACCCAACACACACCCTTACATTAAGATGCTGCTGCTGCAATTGGTAATAGTGATGATGTTGACAATATCTCAAACAAATAATTAAGACATCTGCTATTTGGCAATTCCATGGATTAATGCGCTAAAGAATTTTAGAAGAGTTTTACAATTGTAAGGGAAAACAATAAAATTAGTGGAGGATATTGCAAAAGATAGAAAATGTAGAGAAATACAGGATGCATAAAGAACCTTAGAACTTCTGTTCAGATATTCACCAGAACTAGGGACATCATGGGAATGTGACAAACAATGGTTGACTAAATATATGCATTCCTCTAAGCCCTATTCATAAAGCTTTTTCATTCCATGGAAGACTCAGGAAATGTGTGGCTAACTAGGGCAAACAGATGTGGTTCCTTGTAGCAGGAGAATACAGGCTCCTGGAATTCTAGCCTTTCCAAGTCTTTCCAAGTGTTGTGTCCAAAGGAGAAGCAACTGTGTTCTGGGGACTCTACAAATGTTGTGACCAATTTCTTGGGAAGCACTAACTTCATCTATGAAAGCGTTTGAAATTAATTTTTCTTCAGTTATAATTAGAGCCTATTCTGACCTTTGTGCCTTTTGAACAAATGGTGTTTTCAGGTTAAAAGGCTTCCTTTCCTCTAGGTAAATGCAGCCCCCATCTGAGACCTGAGGGTTGGCAAGAAGCATGTGAGCTGGATTGAACCCCTGCTCACTCAGACACTGGGTTCTCATAGATGTACGTCTACTCTACATTTTATGGTCTAACTTTCACTCAACTGGTTTTATGCAATATCCAATCTAGTGGTCACCTTATACTTTTAAAGTCACTAATTATGGGTCTTTTCTTCCTGGATTCTTTCTTCTTTCAAATATTCCCTTCACTCAATTGTTTGTTCAATTTTCAGGGTTCCATATTCTCTTGAATCTACTTAAAAAGGAAAAGAAAATGGAAATCTAAACATTTCTTTTCCTTTATCTTTTGTATTGTTATTTTTCTTTTGATTCAATTTCTTGCAAACTAATTCATAATTAATCACATCCTTGATGCTTCAAGGTGGTGTCAAAGCCACTAGTCTCCATTTCTAGGAACACACCTGTTGTGTTTGTTACCCTTGCTGAAGACCCATTCTTCAGGCTACCTGGAGAAGAATTCTTTTTTTTTTTTAATTTTAATTTTTTATTGTTGGTTGTTCAAAACATTACAAATTTCTTGACATATCATATTCCACACTTTGATTCAAGTGGGGAGAAGAATTCTTACAGAGGAATTTATTACAGTATTTGGGTTAGATTATGTGGATTAAGAAAGTAGGGGCTTATTTTGAATTGAGTGTTATTGGTAAACATAATTGCCAATTCAGTTACTGGGTGGGTAGTCATTTTAATCTAGGATATAAGAGAATTAAAGCCCAGCTAGATTGACATTGATAAAAATGTAATCCCTTGTGTTAGTAAAAAGAAGAGCGGTTCTTTCTGTAGATGCAAAGCATTCTTAACTTTGTCCTGTCTCAGGTACAGTCATAGCATGGCCTCTTCTATTTTGTACAACACAGTCACCAAGTATCCAGGTCTGGTATTGTTTAAAGTCTGCAATCATTTTTTATGTTCATTGGAAACATTAGGACTCCTCACTACCAGCTCTCAGCTACATTTTTTCGGAACACATCTTTTAATTCATAGTTACCTTTCTCTGATCACTCATACTTCTTCCTAGAGAGGCTTTTCTGGCTGAGAGAACTGATTTATAATCAAGCAGGATATGGAAGAGATCCTGTCAGATACTGGTGTGAGTTTCTTCCTGAAAACTTAGGTCTAAAAGAGAGAGAAGAAAAATTGAGCTAATGCAAACTTACTTTGGATATCAAAGAACTTGGCTGGAAAATAAAGACAGCGTCAAGTTCAAAGAAGTTACAAAAACCCAGATATGGTGGCACACCCTGTAATCTCAGAGACTCAAGAGGCTGAGGCCGGGAGGCTGAGGCAGGAGGATCACAAATTAGAGGCCAATTTCAGAAACTCATCAAGACCTTGTCTCAATAAAGAAAAGGGTGGGTGGAAGAGCTGGAAATGTCATTCCAGTCAGTGCTAGTTCACCCCTGAGTTCAACCTGCAGTACTGCAAAAGGGGAGTGTAGGGAAGGGAGGGGGGAGAAAGGCAAGAAGGATAGCAGAATTAATGAGACATTATAATTATCATTATCATTTAGATGTTGATGGACCATTATTTTATTCATTTATTTATATGCAGTGCTGAGAATCAAACCCAGTGCCTCACACATGCTAGGCAAGTGCTCTACCACTGAGCCAAAATTCCAACCCCATGAATGGGACCTTATGTCTCTATGTGCATGTATGATTACATGACTGGTATAATACTATATCATGTATGACCAGAAGAATGAGAAGTTATATTCCATTTATGTATGATTTACCAAAATGCATTCTACTGTCTTATATAAGTATTAGAATATATCCATATTTATCCCTCTCTCTCTCTCTCTCTCTCTCTCTCTCTATATATATATATATATATATATATATATATATATATATATATGGAAAGAAAGAAAAGAAGTCACAGGTGAGAGTTCTGTTACTAAAAAGCCATGCTATTGGGGGCCTAAGTGAGCCTTGGCAGTGTCAGTACTTTGCCTAGCATGGCCAGACAATTTAATGATCACCCTAATTATCTTCTTTTTGGATTAATGATCTCACCCATTTCATTTTCCCCTTTGTGGTTTCCATCTTGTGTAAGTGATATTAGTGGGCTTTTACCTGAATTAGCTTCAAACTGCAAAAATGTGAGGATAATGCCAAGTGTTTCTTCTTTGCCACCCCTTAAATTCATCACATCAATCTAGACATAACAAAAAAAGACTACAAACTATCTTGGAAATATTCAGTAACAGACGTTTAAAGTTTATAGCCTTTTAAATTTTTTTGTATTCTCTTGGTAATTTCCATGGGATGTGGTAGGGAAGAAAGGGAAATTAGTTTGTAGGGGGCAATAAGTCCCATTGATCTAGAGAAATATATATAACTTCTAAAGACCGAAACAAACATAGGTATATTTCCCATGATGAGTATTTAAAAGTTTTACATGCGGAATTCATCATTTCTGCAAACATTGATAAACTGAAAATTCTAAGAGCAAGACAGATTCCATACCTCATCTATTCCAAATGAGAAGGATATCAGTTTTAGCATTTGGACTAGGATGTTTTCTGTTCCTGTAGGCAAGCAAAGCCTCCAGTCCCTTCCCTGCTGCATAACAAAACACTTTGAATGTAGATGCATCTAAGAGATGACCACATGGCCCCTCACAACATCTGTCAACATATTCTTTTTTATATATATTTGTTTTTCAGTTTTTCGGTGGACACAACATCTTTATTTTATTTTTATGTGGTGCTGAGGATCCAACCCAGCACCCTGCACATGCCAGGCGAGCGCGCTACCGCTTGAATCACATCCCCAGCCCCTGCCAACATATTCTTAAGCAAGAATTTTGTCAACAGGAAATAATCTAATGTTATACTTCAGACTGTCTTCCTCTTTTCACCCAGAAAATCCTAATCTCTCACTCTTGACTCTAATGAATTATAAAGGAATATAGGCATTTTAATGATATTCTCAGAAAAATACTATTTAGAAGGAATACATTTATAATTTCTGCAACCATTAGTACCTGCAAAATAACTTAAGATCACTTTTATTTCTGCCATTGCTCACTAGTTTGGATGAGAGTGATAGGACTGGTTTCTTTTTAAATGTCACATTATTTCAGAAACACAGTACTGGAATTTCTAAATAAGAAAAACTTTGGAAGTTATCAAACTCATAAATGTGCCTAAAAGTTTGACTATAAGTACTTATAAGTGTGTGTAAATAAAGTGTCCCATGTTTAGCTAATTTCTTAAAATCAAAGTCCTCACAAAACTAATTTGCAACTTTAATTTATGTAGATTCTTTTATTTAAAAATATGTACTGTGAATTTTCAAGACAGGATATAGAACAGAGAATTTCCCAAATTTGTTGCATCAATCAACTCTTTTTCAATTTCATGACTATTGAAATTTTCCATATTAATATTTTAAGAAATACTTTTTAGGAAACTCACATCTATTCTCACTTTCATTAATGAAACCTGGCTACTAAATGATGTGCCCATAATCTATTAGTATCAGTTTCCAGAGCAGCACCCATAATAATAGTACCCAAGCTAACTCTTTCTATACATTACATACCTCAAATATGTATGTATATCAGAGGATCTTTGTTAAATATGCATATCTGTGTAAAGTTATGTTCTCTCTTTATTACTTTAGAATGTATTAAAGTTTGTTTCATTGACTAATGAGTTTATAATCAAATAAATTATTCGAAACTGAAAAAGCTGTGATGTTTTATTTTGATCCATATTTGTCTCCTTATTCAAACATATGTACATATATGTGTATATTTAGACTAAAATAACATAGTATAAAACTGAAAGGAATAAATATAAGTTAGATGATTTTACTTAAATTTTTAAATGTAGCCAGACAAATACAGTCAAGTAGGCCAATCTTATGTTTCTCTTCATTGCCACAGCTGCAAATTTAGTCTTAATCCAATGTTTATATCTCTACTGCATATTTAGAATACAGTATTGATTGAAGCCTCTTTTCTAAATAAGCAGTTTTGCTTATTATCAAGTCAAAGTTTTCAATAATATACTATATATATTTATGTATATATATACATACATGTATGTATATATGTGTGTGTGTATATATGTGTGTGTATATATATATATATATATATATATATATATATACACATATATATATATATTTTTTTTCCTTTTAAGGAAAGTACCAGCTATAAAAGGATTATAGGATCTCTTAGCACAGTAAACAAAACTAGGCTGGAATTGTAACTATTAAAGACTGAGGGAAATTGCATAAATCTTATGGAATTTTCCCTTGAAGTTCTTTTTTAACTATGTAGTAAATAGAACACTAAGTATAATTTTTATTTATCAGGAGATAAATTAGAAAACAAGATATAACACAAATCTGATTATTTCTTACTAAAAACTATTTTAATATATGCCAAAAATTTAGACAAATTTAAGTGTCTTTGAAAATAATTGCATTCTTATCACGCTTTCAAAGAGAATATATTTATTTGTGTTTATTATAAAAAAGATTTTTTGATTCAAGCATCACAAAATCTTATTCAACAAAAAGAAAGCTTATCAAACTCTGGTGGAGGAGCAGTCACCTATGAAAGGAACCTATTTATTTATTTATTCATTTTAGGATTCAGAGGCCTGGGTGTCAGGGTTCTTGGAAAACAGATTTTTTCTTCCATCTTTCTCTGAACATGTTATTCCTCAAAATGTTTCTCTTCTCTCTAGTGTCAGGATTTTTTTTTTCTTGTCCCAGCTAAGTACAGATTAAAAGTGGCTCTAGCCTTTTCACATTCCCTGTTTTGGGCATCTGTCTGTTAGTCAGCCCTGTGAAGCATCTGTAGCAGAATGACCCATTCTGTGATTTTCTGTCCTGAATCTGTATATGTTTATAAAAACTATTTGAAGTGTATATTATTGTGAAGTGTTATACAGGGATCTTTAAGGAAAAAAGATGCCAAATTCACCTTCCTGTCCTCAAAAACGAAAGAGTTAAAGAGTTTGGCATTATAGTTTGAACAGTGGGTGTACAATAAAGTAAGTTCCCACTGTCTCAATTACCAAAGTGTCATGTTTAAATAAATAGTGGTTTGTCAGTAGAATGACTAGCTACTTTAGTTTTCAGGATTAAGGAGTTTCCTATGAGATAGCAGTCTTGAGTTAAAACCAGGACAGTCTTAGGCACACTGGGGTGATTTGTCAACTTATTTTTACATAGGAAATAGAAGACAAGGATAGGGAAAATAGAAACCTTCAGTAGATCTGAAAGAAGATAAGATTGGTTTCTGAACCCTCCAACTCTTGGTCACTTCCATTAAAACTACACTTGCCCTGAAGCTCTTAACCCAAGCTACTTCCTATATCACGACTTCTCTTCATTTACTCACCCTAGGTCCCTTTCCAAGACATTGAAATCCTAATGGCAATGTTCTAACAAGCTCTATCTTTAAAGAATCCTTTCCCTGTTTCTGTTCATTGAAACTCACTCTATTGCTTCACAGATTAGACTCACACTATAATAAATAATGCTGTCATACATTCTTTTCCCTGTGTATATTGATTTTCATGTTATACATCAAAAATATTGGAAGAAAGATAGCCTCTTCAACAAATTGTTCTGGGAAAACTGGAAATCCATATGCAGCAAAATGATATTAAGCTCTTATCTTTCACCATGCACAAAACTCAACTCAAAGTGGATCAAGGACCACCAGAGACCCTGACCTAATAGAATAAAAAGTAGACACAAATCTTCATCATGTCGGATTAGGTCTCAACTTCCTTAACAAGACTCCTATAGCACAAGAAATAAAATCAGGAATCAATGAATGGGATGGATTCAAACTGAAAACTTCTTCTCAGTGAAACAAACAATCAGTGATGTGAAGAGAGAGCCTACAGAATGGGAGCAAATTTTTGCCACATGCACGTCAGATAGAGCACTAATCTCTAGGATATATAAAGAATTCAAAAAACTTAACACCAAAAGAGAGAGAGAGAGAAAGAGAGAGAGAGAGAGAGAGAGAGAGAAGAAAAAAACAAAACAAAAAACAAAGAACCCAGTCAATCAATAATTGGGCCAAGGAAATGAACAGACACTTCTCAGAAGAGGATATGTAACCAATCAACAAATAGATGAAAAAATGTTCAACACCTATAGCAATTAGAGGAATGCAAATCAAAACTACTCTAAGATCTCATCTCCCTCCAGTCAGAATGGCAGCTATTAAGAATATAAACAACAATATATGTTGGCCAGGGTATGGGAGGAAAGGAACACTCATACATTGTTGGTGGGACTGAAAATTTATTCAACCAATCTGGAAAGCAATATGGAGATTCCTTGGAAAACTTGGAATGAAACCACTATTTGACCCAGCTATCCCACTCCTCAGTTTATACCCAAAGGACTTAAAAATACCATACTACAGTGATATAGCCACATCAATGTTTATGGCAGCACAATTCACAAAAGCTAAATTGTGGAACCAACCTATATGCCCTTTAATAGATGAAATGATAAAGAAACGGTGGAATATATACACAATGGAACATTACTCTGTATTAAAAGATAATAAAATCATGGCATGTTCAGCTAAATGGATGAAGTTGGAGAAGATAATGCTAAGTAAAGTTAGCCAATCCCAAAAAACCAAAAGCCAAATGTTTTCTCAGATATGTGGATACTGATACATAATGGGGATGGGGGGAGCATGGGAGGAATGGAGGAACTATAGATAGGAAAAAGGGGAGGGAAGGGAAAGGAGGAGGCATGGGGGTAGGAAAGATGGTGGAATGAGATGGACATCATTACCCTGAGTACATGTATGAAGATATGAATTTTGTGAATCTACTTTGTGTACAAGCAGAGACATGAAAAATTGTGCTCTATATGTGTAGTATGAATTGAAATGTATTCAGCTGTCTTATATAAAAAATTAGAATAAATAAATAAATTAAAAAATATTTGGTATCTACCATGTGTCAAGAATTGTTCATATTTGGGAGATAGACAATACTAATGAACAGAGTAACCACCATTAAAAAATTATACATGGACATGCACATAAATATAGAGTTGCTCTCATTATTACCTGTATTAATATTCTATAAAGTCGTTGTAAGAATTGAATTAGTTAATCATGAACAAAGCTATCTATGGCGACATGGGATTATTACTGTGGGTTTCTAGTCACAAAGTTGTTGACAAGCAATATGTAACTTTATTTGATGTGTGTTTCTCTTAAACAATACATTCTTTCATATGTTGTGGACTTATTAACATTGAACTCATGACCAATAGTACTACAAATAATACTGGAACAAAGCTGACCCTCATGTCAACAACTAATTGATAAAGTGCTATGAGCATTGATTTTGGGGCTATAAATAAATTTCAGCAATTAGATAAATTATCAAATACAATAGCCACAAATAATAAGGATTTCCTATAATTCACATAGAAATGTTTGGGGAAAAATATTCCTAAGGATAATGACTGGAAAACTCAGAGTAGAATTCACAGAATAAGCAACATTTAATCTAGAATAAATCTAGAAGACATTATGTTAAGTGAAAGAAGCAAGGGGAAAGACAAATACTACACAATGTAACTTACATATGGTATCCAAAATAGTCAAACTTCTAGCAGAGAGTAGCATGGTTGTTACCAAGGGCTGAGGTATGGTAGGGATTGGGAAGATATTTGTCCAAGGACACCAAATTTCAGTGGGATAAGAATAAGGTCAAGAGACATGGTAAACATACTTAATAACAACATATTGCATTGTATACTTGAAAACTTTTAAAAGAGAAAATTATTTTTTGAAGCTTTATCTGGCTTTTTTCATTATCATGTATTAATTTATACCAGTAAATGGGTTTCACTGTGATATTTCCATACATGCATATATCATGCATTGATCATGTCCACACTCCCCAAGAGAGTAGATTTTAAGTATTGTCACCATACACACACACACACACACACAAAATAAGTATGCGGTTATAAATATGACAATTAGTTTTATTTAGCCACTCTGTAATCTATATATATATCAAAACATTATCATGAAATTACAACAATCTGACATTATTACTCTATATACATGTATGACTACAGGATCGGTATGATTCTACACCATGTATAACCAGAAGAATGAGAAATTATACTCCATTTATGTCAAAATGCATTCTACTGTCATGTATAACCAATTAGAACAAATAATTTTTTAAGTACATCAATCCTATCTGTCAATTCAAAAATAAATTGATTACAAAAAACAAATACCCAAAGAGACACATTTCATTGAATTTTACTGTAAAATTAGTTTGGGAAGATGCTGTTAATCTTTTGTAGTATAGGTGATAGAATGATTAAGAAATCATCCCTCTTCTATGGTTTGAGAATTGTGAGAAAAGAAAAGAAATGGATGCAGCAATTTGTGGTATCTTTATCTTGAAGTAGGACTGTAAAGAAATTGAGATAGGAAGCAGGATCCTACCAGCGGGGCTATTCAGTGAAGAAGTGATGTTGGAAGTGATGAAAAATAACTGAAGTACTAATTTCTTTAAATAATCAAAATGCAAGATAAGTGCACAGTTAGCCTCAAATTCTAAAATAAATTTTAGAAATAAGAGGTGTACATATAATATAGATAAGAGGGAAGTCTAAATTTGTACCTGATAGATTATCTTTTCTTTGATAAATGGTAAATAAAGCATTTTTGTGTTTTACAGTTTTAATTAAGAATTAAAAATGAGGAATTGAATTTTTAAAAATCAAGTCCTTTTTAAAAACTGCACATTTCTAATCATGGAAATGTCAACCATTAGGGCTGGTAAATGGGAGGACTGGCTCTGAGGTCAGAGGGGAATTTCTAACCCTCCACTGTATCACATGATGACTAAACTACACAATTGGAATAAGTATAACTCTAGTTTAAAACATGAAAAAAGCAAGTTCAGTATTGTCAGGAATATTTACTGTTTGTCTAGGCCAAAATCTGATGTGGTACTTGAAAGGACTTTTTAAAAAGAGTTGTATAATCAGAATTTGGCCTGATTAGGGGTGTTCAGAGATTTATAGGAACTATTTTTAACACCTTTTCTGCAAGCTTAAAATGGAATTGTGTGCCCAGAAGGAAAGAAAATCTCCTGAAGCCTTTGTGGAACACTTTATTGAAACATTCCAAACACACACACAGCTGTAAATCTAGGACATGGCAATTTTTGAGTTTCATCTTAGTTGAAAATCTTTTCCTTTGATATAAAGATACAAATTTAAGCTAACGTTATTGGATGCGCAGGTTGTTCCTGAGCATCACTGAGGCTGTAGACCAATTCCTTGAGGGATTAAGACAACTGTCCAAGCTTACAATGACAAAGGGAGAAAAATCAAATTCCCCATCTCTCCACATGGCTGGAACCCTGTCCTCCATTCTCTTTTTTGCCTTCAACACCGTCCTCTATAGCCTGTCACCAGGATGTAAGGAAATCATTTGACACAGATACTGACTTTCATTTCTCTTTTCATGGGGGCCTTTCTAGCTGATGGCCATTTCTTTTTCTGGAGCACAATCCTTTATTGACCTTAACTTCATCATAGTTCATACGCTTCTCCCTATCTTGGCATCCAAAATACCAGATTCTGATGTATCATATAATGACCATTCCACCTAAGTCTCAGAACTTGAGTACCAGCTTTCATTCACTTTGCCGTCTTACTGGCCTTTGACTTGGCATCTTTTCCAGGGTTTACTCCGTATTAATTCCCTGTCATCTCAATTGCTATAGTTTTACCTATTTGACTTTCCTTCTCATCCCAGTCCCCTTACTCTATTCACTATCTTCATTTTTACTAAAATCTTTGATATATCAGACTCTCATAGTACCCATTAGAGTGGACATGCTATGTATGAGTTTACTGGGTAAATGCACAACCAAACATGTAATTGAAACTTTCTATTCAGTGAATCGTGTTCATGCTTACCCTGGGGGGGTATGGGCTATACAGATGAAATGATTGTGTTCCTCCAGCCTTCATACACTGAAACCTGATTTCTAATGCAACAGTATTTGGAGGTGGGCCTTTGTAGGGTGATTAAGAGAATGAGAACAGAGTCCTCATGAATTATATTGAAGCCTCTATAAAAGACGTCTTTAAGAGCTCCCTTGCCCCTGAAGTGTTAGGTTTCAGTGACAAGATGGCTGTCTATGAACCAGTACACATGCACTCCCTCACTAGACACCAAATTCACTGGTACATTGATTTTGTACTCCTCAACCTCCTGAACTGTGAAAAATAGGTGCCTGTTATTCATAAGCTATCCAGACTATAGTATTTTATCGTAGAGGTCCAAATTGAGCAAGACAATGTGTGTAAAACAAATGAACAAGTTGTTGAACATTTGTGACTTGGTAAATTTTGGAGACAGGACCAGGAGGATATTCTAGAGTGTGACTAGACTAGAAAAAAAAAAAAAACATGGAAAATGAGCCATGAATACTTGTCATGCCCAGACACTCATACAAAAGCATAGGCTTTCCCTTGTACTTTTTGCTTCTTTTCCCCTGGCCAGATTAATATCTTGCCTTTCATACATTAAAGCTGACAGTCAGAGTGATGAGTAAAGATTGCCTACACAAACACACTAAAAACAAAAATCTAAAGAGTTTGGATTCTGCTTCTACACAGAATGCTGTCCTAAAAGAAATGTGACTGATCCTTTTGCTCTAGGGGTATCTCTACTTCAACAGTGATGTGGGAACATTCTGCAGAGGTCCAAGGGGAAATTAGAGATACAGTTTAATAAATCTGTCTATGTTGCTTCATTTGGTCTTGGAATATTTAATGATTGTGTAGTACATGTTCATTCACAATGTGTTCACATAATAAATTCTTATTAAATTAAAGAAACTGATAGGAGGTAATTTGGAATAAAGCATAAAGTATTGAAAAACATATCAGGGTTCCACCCAGTGGAAATTTCTCATTTACAACTTATTAATCTCCATCAGTACATCACTTTTTTCCCCATTTTCCTCCAAGTAAACTAAAATCTTAGGACTAAATGTCCTCTTGAGTTTATTGATTTTTATAAATGCTCATTAAATTAATTGCCTGAAACTTTCTTTACAATCTACTTGTGTCTGTGTAATCAAGTGAGTGTAATCAATCTTACACCTCTGTTAGTACAGAATATACAAATGCTGTTCCAGAGAAAAGGACAGCCTATTATTGATAGTGTTATCAGACATAAGTTCTGATTACAAACTTGATATCATGGAGAGAAAGTGGTCTCTGCCAAAATTAAATGTAGAATTAAGTTTTCTAAGCTTCTAACAGAAGTGTTCTAAACTGCCTCTTTAAAAAAAGCCAAAATTTATTTAATTTCTTTAGATATTCTTATTGTTTAATTCTAGGCAGAGGAGCAGTAACTTTTCACCAACAGACACTTTCAGACTTAGAAGGGGACCCCCATTTGATATTTATTTGAAATTTACTCTGGAAACCAAAATTGATCCTAGCTGACAGGCTAATGTTAAAATACAATCATAACTGAATTTTCATGAAAGAGATGGTTTTAACTTCACAAATGAGAATGAAAACCGTTTAGAATACTGTTAACTGAATTTATTAACAGAAATATTTCAATCAATCCCACAACAACTATCTAGTAAACTTTATGATTGCATTTCCTAAATCTAGGGTAATATAATGACTCAGAAAATCTTTGGAAAGAATATAATCTGGAAGGTGAGAATAAGAGAACAAATGAAGTTAAACATAAATATGCTACTACAGAAAATTAGTATGGCTAACTTTTATCATCTAACAGTGATTGTAAGTATAATTTCTTGACTGTATTAATATGACTAATATATTGTAAGAACAGAGTTTAAAGTTTGGACTTAAGAGACAAGGCTTGCTTTATCATTTTCAGCTGTAAGGCAAGACAGAGTGGATATCACAGTCACCCAGCTTGGGTTCAAACTCCATCTCTGTACCCATGTGGCCTCAGACTACGTATGTAAAATCCAATTTAATTCATACTGATTTCACTGAAGTTTGTAGGGATTAAATGAGCAGTAGAATTAGTACCAACTATATGCTATATTTGTATGAATAAAAACTGTAAGATTTTTTATAAGAAAAACAGTAAGATTGTTTTATTTATATTAGTAAATATAAATAAAAACTTTATTAGATAGCTAAAAGATTTTAATATACATTTTTTGTTACCTATGTTACATTTAAAAAAATCCTTATTTGGAAAACTTAAAAAAATATACAAAAGTAGAGAGAGAATAGCATAGTAAACTTCCCTGTACTCATTATGTAGCTTCAACAGTTATCAAATGTATTTCATCTATTCTTTAAAGTATTTTTTGAGAGAGAGAGAGAATTTTTAATATTTATTTTTTTAGTTTTCGATGGATACCACATCTTTGTTTGTATGTGGTGCTGAGGATCGAACCTGGGCAGCACGCATGCCAAGCGAGCGCGCTACCGCTTAAGCCACATCCCCAGCCTTTTAAAGTATTTCTTTAATCATAGTAATCATGCTACTTATATTTCTTCTCCTGAAAAAATAGTCATAGTAATTTCCCTTTGATTCATTTTTGCACACTAATTTGACATTAATATTTGTGTTTCTTTTTGTTTTATGTTTATTTCTTGTGTATTAGAAATTTTAAAATCCCATCTGAAGTCTTCATCTTTTAATTGATGTAGTTAAGTCCTTTCATTTGTTCTAAATGCCATTTTAGACCATGTTCTGCCATATAATATTTGATTCTTATAATATTTCCCTTTGTTCCTCACCTCCTTTTTTCCCCTCCTGCTGTCTCCTGGATACTAATTACTTGCTTCTCTTGGTCTAAATGAAACTTTAAAAAATGTCCTTAAGACATATTCCTATGTATTCGCTCTTACTGATTTTTGAACTTATTGATATCTGTATTTCCTCACCAGTAAAATAAGAATTGAGCACTTTTAGTTTGCTTTGTTGCCTGTCACCTAACTTACCACCATGTTGACATTGTTTTTTGAAGTTTCTTTAGGGCTAACAAAAAGGGATAAACTAGAACCTTATCCAATTTACTCTCTTGGCCAGAGATACCACAAAACACTTTTCTGTGTGATTTAGTTTTCCTCGGTGAGAATAAACAGAAAGCAATGATGAACTGTACAAATATGTTTGGTTTAGAGTCCCCTCTCAGGTTTCCCAGATATAAACATCAGATAAATGTGAGATAATTTTCTACAGAGGAAAATATATTCATTTTAATAATTTTGTTAATTAATTTACATATTTGATATATAATATTATGTTATATAAATGACTATAATTTTAATGAATATTAAATGCCCATAAAGTGATTTTTGTTATTTTTGTTTTCACATAATTCAAGAAAGAAAAGACATCCATGTTTTGCTAATGGCTAGGAATGTGTTTTTTAGGAGAGGATTTCGACAGATGATTTTGGCTTATTATCTGTCAAATTACAGATATCATGGGTTCAAATTAAAACCTAAACTCTCATTTATTAGTATTTCACTTTTTAAAATGCATAACTTACCTTAAATAATGAATTTTAAGAGTTCTAAGTCAACAATAGAAATTAACTTTATTTTTTTGATATTTAACAGATATGTGTATATATAAACAATATGCCTATTTTTGAGATGATAAACCCAATGAAAAGTGAATGAATGAATGAATAAATGAATGAATGAATAAATAGTGTTATAATTTTGTTTTGCTCTCATTTAGCATTGAAACTGAAAGGTCTAGGAGAATATTTTTTTCCAAGAAGATTTCATTTAAGACTTTTTTACACATTAAGGTAAGTCAAAGAGGGATGCATTATGGCAAAATGAAACAAACAAACAAAAATAACATTTTAACCAAGGACTAATTGTAGAGAAATCTATCTAAACTTGATTGTGCCATAAGCTGAAATATTTAAAGCTTTCTTCAAAGACTTCTTCAAAGTCCCTGTACGAAAAAAAAAAAAAAAATCCATTACAAATTATATGGACCTTCTGTCGTCTATCAGTTGAAACTGTAGTCGTGGAGTTTATGGCACTGAGTGCACCTGAATCAAAGGGAAGAAAGGACCTACAATACCAGTTTGTACTTGTCTTTTAAAACAGATGAACATTCAAAATGAAAATAGACCTTCATCAATTTACCAATTTGCTTTAAAAAAAAGCACATGGTATAAGAATTTTAGAAAATGCTTCCATTTGGAGGATTTTTTTTTTAACAGAGGATCTTTTTCTTACTAGTTTCTTAAATAAAGAATCATAATAGTTAAGGAAAACTTTTTTGTTGCTTTGCACTGCAGGTTTAGCTCTTTTTTAGTTGCTAGAGATTGCAATAGATATTAAGAATAGAGGTTTAGTCTTCAAGAAATTTGTAAGACATAAGGAAACTTCATACATTTTAAGCTCTTTGATATTTTAGAGATATCTCATTGGGGCACAGAGAAATTAATGATCAAGATACACTGAAATATGGGCCCCAGATTTACCACAACTTTTTGCTAATGTTAATTTCATTCCCCATTACATTGTTTCTGTATATCAAAAGCCAGCAACCAAAAATTAATCCCAATTTTTGTTTCACCTGAGTACCAACACTCTGAAATTCAACTTCCAGCAGACACTCTTGAGTTCATTGCTGAAACCTTGATCTATCTCTCACCTGAATCAGTGTCCTTATACCTCCCATCATTTTTAAATGACACTACTGTTCACCCAGTTGAATAATATTGACACCAATGAGCCACTGTTTATTTTTGCTTATTTCTCATATGGGAAAGTGATGAAATCTCATTAAGCCATTTTTCTGCTTAAAAACACCAACATGTCGGCCTCTTGTCTGCAGGATTTAATCTATCTAGTATGAATCAAAAAGTTCTTAATAATGAGATCCTTGGCTTTTTGTCAGCACATGAAGAAAGTGTGGCAATTCTCATGCTTTGGCCACAATTAACTGTGTCCACTGAATTGGAAGAGTACTTCCAAATCCTATAAAGCCAAACTACAATAACACAATCATGACAGGAGAATCAGAGTTTCACTTTCTTTGGTTTTTTTAATACTAAAAAGGTCCATAATTCTAATATAATTAAATAATTAGAGATAATTGCACAACATAAATTAGTTTCAACATATTAAAAGCTTAGAGGGATATGGCTCATTAAAAATATTTTCTTAATTCTAAACAAGAACATCCTAACTGGTAAATTGGGTTTTATATTCTCCTTATGCAAGTTTATGAACTTAAAATCAATACTTTCTAAATAGGCTAATCCTTACTCCTAAAGTACATGCTTAAATATACTTTCCCATTAGAATTGAGAATCTGTGAAAGGCAAAAATCTTGGGTTAAGTTTTGGTCTATCTCTATGCATAAACAAAATTTTCATAGTGACATAAAAGTAGAAATTGATATAGAGCCTTTCCTTAAAAAAAATAATGATTTGTGGAACCATTATGTTGAGCAAGATATAAATATTTCTCTTCAGCCTTCTGGCTATATAAAGAGCATGAGTGAGTTTATACATTTGATATGGAAGCCCAAAACTCTATATTGAAAACATCAACCTTGAGCAGTGTTCAATCCAAAAATGGCCAACTCAATTCTGTTAAACCTTTTGGCATGGTAAGCACATAGTTCCATATCCTAGATGCCTTAGTCCTGTCCATAACAGTATGTGGGTATTTGAAGATTAGACAAAATTCTTGTGTCTGAATCCTTGAGGCCAAATAAGGTCCTAACTGACACAGTTTTAAAATAATCAGAATGCTGAGAAAAAGTCTGTATTTTAAGAGTAACTAGAATAGGAAGACTGTATCTACTACATAATGGCTGAATATTTAACATTTCTCTATATCATTCTTTCCTCTTTTTGTCTCTTTGTTTCTCCCTCTTGCTCTTTAGAATTTACCATGGAGGAAGTTGTTCTTTTATTGAACTGTAGATCCTTAAGTTTTTTTTTTATTATTATTATGAATGACTTAAAGGACACAGAATTGTGTTGAGATCAGTATATTAATATGCAACGTTGTCAAATTTTAACGTATTTTCTCTATTGCTTATATATTTTTTAAAGAAATACAAAATTACTGAAACAGCTGGAGCTCCCTATGTCCTCATCCTCTCCTTTGTTTATTAGAGGAAAATCTATTTGGGATTCAATGCTTAAGTTCTCCAGAAATGTTTTTGTATGTTTACTTCTTACATATGAATGTATATATCCGTAAGTAATATCGTTTGCTTCTTTAAACATGATACATCTAGGAAAACTCTGTTTGCATTCCTACACTCTTTGATTTTTTTTTTCTTTTAAGTTATGTTATTGAAACTTTTCTATATTGATAAAGGCAGTTCTTTTTCTTCTCATTTAAACTTTTTTATCCATTTAGTGACTTGATTTTAACTCATGCATTCTCCTTTTCTTGAACATATAGGTTGTTCTCTCTTTTCTATTAGAATGAATCTTGCAATATACATTTCTGAAAATGTCCTCCATTGTGCACGTGGAGAAGTTTCTCTGCAGTACATACAACTTGTGCAAGGCTGACTGTGGTGGTTTATGCCTGTAATCCCAGTGACTCGAGAGGTTGAGGCAGGAGGACCATAAATTTGAGGCCTGGACAATTTAGTGAGACCTTGTCTCAAAATAAAAAAAAATAGTAAGGGCTGGGGACATAGTTTAGTTGTAGAGTGCTCCTGAGTTCAACCCCCAGAACTGCAAAAAACCAAAATAACAACAATAACAAAATGGGGTGGGAGCTCTTCTTGGGATATTTGAATTTTTAACTTCATGGAATACTGCCAAATCATTCTCTGAAATGTGCTTTTTGTAACAATGTATATGCAAAGTAGAAGTATATGAACTTCTGAAACAGTTGACAGGGGTACTTTATTTGCGACTTCCTTTTTCTGGGCAAGGATTTTCTTTATTAATAAAGCCATGTAGTGCAGGCAGCAAGTAATAGCTGCTTTTCAATCTCAATTTAAAAGTCACATTCTCCACTGTTGAGATTAACTTGTCTCTTTCTGTTTTCAAACAAATATAACTCGAGTTTTCTCAATTATCAAACTTGTCTATATTTTACTTACAATTATAGTTTAAACCTGATCTGAGACTTAAGTATGCTGCTATCATCTAAATGTCTTGCTTCCCATTCCCATTCATGTATTGATATTCTAATGCCCAAATTTAGGGTATTAGGAAGAGGGGGCCTTCTGTGAGCTAATTAGGCATGAGGACAAAAGCCCTGATGAATGGGATCAGTACCCTTATAAAGGACTTTTCTGACTTCAGATCTATAAAAAATAAATTTGTGTTGTTTACCAGCTACTCAGTTTATGATATTTTAGTATAATAGACCAAACAGATTAAATCAAGTAACTTTTATAAAATTATTTGTACTTTTAAAGACTACATTACTCTAAAGTCATGTTTGAAGTTTGTCTGATTAATTAGAAAACTGGATGTTTCTTAGTACAGTGTGTCTATATGCTCTTTAAGTACCACATTTGTGGGAACATTATAATATATCTATTTGTAGATATCAAGTGTCATTCGTGTGTATAACAAGTTGGACATATAATTTTCTCTGAAAGTAATTCAAGAAATGTCTTTGTTAAGCAAAAATATAAACAAAATATATACCCTAAAAGCAGATAATAGATGAGTATTTTAAAATTTCACTTATTGGATAACAATTGGAAACCTTAAAAGAAGTGGTGACCTGTGGTGATAATGTTCATCACAGTAAACCAAAATTTAATTAATCACAATAAAGTTTACCCATGTAATTGTATCAAAGTGGGAGAGATGCTTATTCTTTTCTTTCATAAAAGAAATCATTGCGTATTTACAGTGCAAAAATATCTATTTAAATTTTTCAGGACTTATTTTCCTTGATATATTTTTTCATTCAATGCTATGCATAAAATTTATTTGACATATTTTCAGTTTAAAAAAAAAACAAATTTGCACACAAACCAATACTGTTTATGATCATAAAACACTAATGTTTGTTTTATTATAATACAACCAAAATATACACTTAACAATTTTCAATTATTTTATAGTACAAGACTACATTTCTTTTAAAATAGCAAAATAATAAGTTCAAAATTGATTGCTAAACACTCACAAAACCAGGATTAAATTACATGATTAACTATGGCCTTTGACATATATTTGCCCTTTCTTAAAAAAAATTATCTCAAACTTTTTATAAATACTGTATACTACAAATGCTTAAATGAGAGGTATAAGTCATGTGCACTTTTAATGTATAGAAACTGGAAATTATAGATTTTTATTTCTTTTAACCTCACATGTAAGCTGAATTACTTAAGTATTTTTATCATTTACTCTGAGAAAAATATACCTTTTTATAAAAACATTTCACTTATTTTCTTTTCTTTAAACTATCTATTCCCAATAAGGTGAATTAATTAAATCTTATTATTTAAGACAAAGGCGACATTCTAAGAGGGTATTTCAGCTTTGATTCCATTTGTCTTAATGATAGATATAAAATATATCTCATGTTTCAGCAAAAGAAAATTAGTGTTTAATAAATGATCTTGTTTAACTTTTATTATTTGATAAAATCTGAATGACACCAAGTTGTTCTTAAAAATTCATTTTTGATAATTTGAAAAAACAGACCCTGACTCTTAATTTATATTTTAGTTGAGTCAGCAGGAATAAAAAATGTATAAGAAGAGCCAAAAATAAAACCAAAGAAAATTTTAAAATAAGACCATTTTGTAGCCAGAATATTGTTAATGAGCATTATTTTAAACAACAAAATGATAAAATTGTGAATTACACTTCTACTACAGTTGTGGCTTTTGCAAATTAGTAAATTTTTTTCTATGACTCTTTGCTTTTCTTAAGTAATTTGGTTAGTTTTGAAATGTTCATACAGTTATATGAATATAGTGTTATGATTTCTAAACAAATTCTGAAAATTCCCAATAAATTGTAAATGAATGCAGACAGGCAGTATTCCACTTAGCAGTATAAATAGTTAGAATAAAGTGCAGGCAAAAAAAAAAAAAACACACACAGAAGGAATTCAAAGACATGTGTATTGAAGGTAAGGGAGAAAAATATGAAATCAAGCATAAGTAGCCATTTTAAGATTCTGTCCAGAGAGAGCTGATTTCTTAGAAAATTTGAAACTATTAACAATAATTTTCTTTTTTATTATTTCAAACCAAATTTGGTAAAATCCTGAGTGGTAAAGAGGTACATACTGTGTTTGTAAAGTTAATATATTTACACTGTTTCTCTAAGTGATTTGGATTTATGATTAAGAGGTTCAAAAATTAAATGTCGTTTCAATAGCCTGTGTTTAAAAATACACATAAATCTTTGTTCCCATGTTTTGTTTATAAAATTTTATTTTCTAATAATGTTTCAAATATATTTTATGCAATCATCATGAATTAATAATTCTGTATCCAAGGCAGTCAGAATTATAGATAGAAAGCATAAAATAGCTTTCTAAAATGTTATCTGATCACTAAGAAAGACTTAAAAACTACTTGGACATTCATATTTGAATGAAAATAAAATCTATTTTTACAAGTCAATCCTAACTAGTTACATTTGAGCTTCAGATAATTTTTCCAGAATCTTCCATATTTGCATATTATTTTCTGATGCACAAATATTGAAATCTTAAAAATAAAGCATGTTCTCACTTACTTTGAGCCTGCTATGAGTTCCTGGGACATTCTTATACCAGAAAATTGATAGTTACAAACATTCACGTATGATATTCAGTTAGCAGTCTAACCCTGCCACAGCTATTTTTATGGATTACTTTTTCAGAATAATTCATTCTGGTTCACTTCTATTAAAACTGTTCCTTAATTTTTTTCTTATAGCAACATTTACAAATATTCATGAACTCCGCTGCCTTTCCCATCTGTCAAGAAATTTGTAATGTTTTGAACAACCCACAATAAAAAATTTAAAAAAAAAAATATTCATGAATATAATATCAAAAGAGGGCACTCAACATCATGTATCAGTGTGACTACTTTGAGATAGGTAAGTAATGCACATAAAAAAAAAAAACAAAAAAAAAACGCAAGACACAGATAATGTTCTGAACACAGAGACAGTCACAGGCTCGGAAACAAGTGGCCCTCTCATCACTCTAGTTCTCACAGACTTTTCTTTCAAGACATGTAGAATGCATGAGAAACGAGCAACGTCTGTTATTTAGGTTTCTGAAAAGCTGCCTTCCATGTGAGGAAGTGACTAATTTTTCATTTCACACTATAAAGGGCGTGAAAAGGCAAAACAGAAGAAGGCTAAGGGTTGTGTGTTGTAAGAAGGAAAGGTGAGTCCTGCCCAAACAGACAGGAAAACCACCATACGTATTCAGAGGGAAAGTCAAATTAGAAACACTTGAACAGGATAACAAAATATGAAAGGTGTTTATGTTAATGCTGTGAGTTTATTTTCTTTACATGTGGTAGGCTTATTTATTGTTAAATTACTAAAACAATGCTACTTGAATTACAACATATCACCTAGAAATTCAAGAAGGTTGTGCGAAAAAAGATGTGTCAAAGAGTTAATTTAACCCTTTCCGTTGTCAAAATTTTGTTATTTAGCAAATACATATCCCCACTCCCACCATGGTCTTTTACTTAATTCTCTCTTAATGTATTATATATTGTTCTTTGCTAGTCACTCAAATATAATCCAATAATCCAATATTCAGGAGAGAATAAAGAAAGTGTATGAATATAATATACAGAGTATGATAAATACTTTGAAAAAAGAGAAGAAATACATACTGAAATACCATTGGTTATAAATAAAATATGTTCATCCTTCCCATGATCCTTTAGAAATTTGACTTTTCCTCAGACTTTTGCTAGAAGTTTGTTATAATCCAGACTTTTTTAACAGATAAATTACAAATTGGCAGCTATTTATGCTCCCAGTGAAAGGAGCTCTGTTGCATTTTGTCCACTTTGTGATTATTTTGTGAGGATATGAGTTTTTCCCCAAAGCCAGGAGTTATGGCTATCTTTCCTTCTGTCTCCTAACAAATCCCATCTGCATGTCTTCCCAGTAGGGTATAGTATACATCATGATGTTTCCCTTATTTTATTAAAATATTCCCCATATCTTATTAAAATATGTATTAAGCATCCTATCCCTGTAGAGCTTAGCATATATTCTAGAAATACACAACTAAGAACCAATTTCTGTGAACTTATTTCTCCTTACAAATCATAAGGAATCCTGGGAAGTGTATTAATGCCCCTCAGTAAATCAATGTTGCAGTGCACTAAATGCAACCCTTGTGGCCTGAAAGAAATAGTGCACCTCTCCAAATTCCCACACCACACTGCAAGAGCGAATGGCTCACTGGGAAAGTTCCTGTTAATAATGTGAGCTGTTTTAATTTGTGCCTTTCCTTTCAGTTCCCTCCACAAGATAACCAGTTCTAGCAGTGGAATGATTTATCTTTTCATAAGAACATAGCACAACTGTATGGCAAACTCCATGCTTAATGGACATGCAAGGAAATACAGCACCTCAATACAATATCGAATTTGATGCATGCTTAGCTCAATTATTTACAAGACATAATGGATTCAAAAATTCAAAATAAAACATTTGCAAATGTAAAACTCCTATTTTCGGGATACTTCTTGCACTTTGCAGATACAAGCTTAGTTCTTGGAAAACTGGTTCAGATGAATGATTTGCCCTTATATTATTCCGTATTCACCACATATAGTCTTATTGAATACAGATTGCTTGTTCTTGTGTCTTGTCAAAACTCTATAGAAAGCATTTATGAGTTAGTAGGAAGGATGTACAAAACAGAAGACAGTGTTTTTGCAGGTAAACAATTCTTTTTTAAATTAAGAAAAATTAGAAAACTACGTAGCCACAGCTCTAAGAATCATCCAGTTCTCGATGATGCCTCCGATTTCGTTTCTTCTTCATTTCCTGCATGTGCTTCCACTTTGGGCCTCCCTTGTTTCGCTGCCTCCGCTTCTCCCTGTGCCACATCTGTTCGCAGTACTGGTCAAGGCTGAAGTTCGGGCTGCTAAGGATTTGGATGTAGTCTTTGTATCTCAACCGTGACTCAGCCAATAGATCCTTGACCTGCCCCTCCTCATGCTCTGCCCTCTGGGTATTTTCCATCTGTTCATTCTCAATGACATTCAGAGTCAGTTTCACGATGGTGTGGATGAAAGTGTGCTCTTGCGCTTTGCAGTAATATATCCCAGAGTCCTTCTTTTGCAAACTTCGAATCAGTAGCCCATATTCCGTTTTGATGATCCTTTCATCGGGTTTCAACTACAGAATTGGAAAAATGCAGGTAATAAATTAAAAACAGAGAGGGCTATGAGCAAATGAAAACAGGCTACATAGTTTTACTTGGATGAATCTAAAAATTATATTCCCCGTGTCTCTGTCATCAAGCATAACATCATCAGCCAGAGCTGAAGAGGGTGAAAAAAATGCAAACAAAGTAGCCTCCAAACCATATCCTGAATTTTTTACGTTGGTATCTTACACAGTCTAACTGAACCTTTGGAACCCAGTGAGTTTTCCTCTCAATACACAGATGGGAATGAAGAAGTTCAAAAAGCACTGAAGTAAAACTGACCTTTGCAGAGATTTCAGATAGCAACTGGTGTACTAAGATAAAAAATTGTCATGCCAATTTCAGAGGAAGAATGTGACATTAACAATCATTTTGTACAATACAAAGAAACTTTAGTGCATTCTTCTACCTATAATGTAGAAGAGAACAAACACTCCAAAAGAAATTTACTCTGTTTTCTGGATATCACCAAATAAATGACCTGAATAGCATATGAAAGCTGTAAGTGGTGACCTGTTAAAAGTCAAGTAGAAAGGCTTGCATGCAGCTTTTGGATGTCGGAACTGTAAGTGAGCAGGCCCATAGTCAGAAAGTTAGCAACATTCAAAGCCGAATGTCCCTTTTTACTATGGACTAAATTTTGATACTGTGTAGATATGTGATACTTTAGACTATGTTATTTGTAGAAATATGTGCCCTACCTCGGTATTCACTAACATGGTAATGTGATTTCAAGTGTGAGAAAGCACCATGAACAAAAAGAACCTCCCCTGAAATGTGATGCCCTTCATCCTTTGTAGCAGTTTTGCTGAAAGACAATTCAAACACGAAGCTTGCCTGGCCCACAGACTGGTGTGAATAGTGAACTATCTTCAGTAAAAGTAGAGGCATGTTTACCAGCACAAGTTCCCTGTTCAATTTGGCGTATTGTTGAATGGCTAGGCATGAAGTGGAAGAAGAACAACAAAGAAACCTGGACTATTTCCCAGTTTACACATCTGCCCCTGCATTGTAGACTTTTACTTGATGAAAATCAAGGAAGCATAAAGATTGTTAAATTAAATTTATTCACAGTGGGTGGACTATACTTTGCATCTTTATGTGAAAAATATGTAGGGAAAAATCCCTCTAATTCTGGAAATATGAGAAAAGGAAAAGAAACATCTCTGGCTACTAGCCCAGTTAACTAACAAGTATATGGCAAACCACCCTCTGTGCCAGTGGAGTGCAGCTGGCGGGGTACCATTTGAGGCCAAAGGCAGGTCACAGCTCAGATCCCTCGTTAATGAGGCTGAATGGTCTCCGGCCTGTCTTTACTCTGCACTGAAACCACACCATCAAGGTTTTGTCTGTTTGTTTCCCTTATTTTGTGCAATTAGTGTGTTGGATATATAGTTTTCTTTTCCTAATGGATTTATTGTGAAGGCCCAGGCATTTTTAAATGCTACAGTAATACAAACTACTGAATCCATTTACATTTTCCTACACCATAGGAATCCCTGCCTAAAATGGACGTGAATTTGTATTTGTAAGGCTCTAAAGGGCCAATAACAAAGAGAAATGCAATTGAACACACTACATACACTTGTTCTATTTAAGTAATTTCATTGTAAGAATTATTTTTTAAAATTTAAATAAACCTTAAATCTCAAAATACTGGCTCTATACATTGAATTCTGGTCTCCACTGGCTCTGCTTCCTATGATGATTCACTTATCTTCCCTATTGGTCTCCCATCTATCAAACTGGTGTGTAGCATATGGTGTATTTAGGGGATTAAAAGCAAAGCTCTTTGAAGGTTAAAGTGTGAAGTATTATTAGCAACATTATAGACTACTGCCATGTTGTTTGAGAGATAATATTCTGAAGCTTTTATTTCTGTAATTCCCTTAATAGAAAACAGACTAAGGCTATTAACATGACAAAGTGGGTGACTTCAGTTCCAGTTCATTGTTAGATTACCTTTGTACAACCTGTATTCTCGCTAATATTTAAACTGCATTTAATGTGGCTTTTGGAGATTGTCACAGCTTTGACTCAGTACTCATTTATTGTTCTCTTTAATCCTCTGACAGGAAGAAATTATGATTTTGACTTCACACATATTGTGCAACACTTCATCATTACTTCTGCTATTCTCTTTTTGTATCCTGTTTATGTTGTTTTATCATAAGATCTAGTTCCCTTTCCTCCTTTCCACTCTAACTTTGTTCCCCACAGGACTCAAAATTTCATAAACACCTGGCTTTTCTTTACTTGGTCATGATCCTTCACATTTTCTTTCGTCCATGGAATGCTTAAGTTGTTCTTTGTTTTTTGATCTGTAGATGGAAAACTTGCCTTAGCAGATTTTGAATTTTATATATTTACCTGCTGCCTATTAGATCATTTAATCAATTTTTGTTTCCTTTCTAAAAATTTCAAAAATATGGCTTTAATGAAATGGCATTTTTAATAAAACATTTTGAAGTGATATCTTTTCCAGGATTTTCACATTTTAGAGGCAAAAACTGTGACCAGAGTTAGGAAATTGATTAACATTTGCCTACTTTACATTCTTGCTTTCTGTGAAGCTTTCATTCTGTGCTGGAATAGGATGCATTATGCAGCCTGCATCTCCACAGTGAAATGTCAGCACAGTCCGTTTAGAAATGCAGCTCCTCTACAGAGATAATGTAATCTTTGGTCACTGATTTAAGCTCATGGAATTCTCTTCACTCTAGAAGTGATATGCAGAAACTGTTCTACCTTACAAATCAAAACCATGCTTGAACTGGGATTGACTACCCATTTGCCTTATGAGAACAAGGATTATATATTTGGCATTATTAAATGTAGATCTTCAGTGAAGGGCAATTCATTTAATGAAAGAAGAGAAACAGGAAAAGGACAAAGGACATTTAGGTACTAAGCAGCAGACAAAGGTCAGGGCCTTTATCTCTGATAATAGTGCCTAATGGTAATTCCTTTACAGATAATTCACCTGTCAGTTCTTTCATACTTAAACCATTGCACATGTCTTGGAGGAGACTAGAGCCTCAAGAATACTTCCTTTCTCTAAAATGCAGAAAATATTACTAGAGACATGTTAGGATTAAATAAAGTAGAAGGATCCTGGTGTGAAGAAACAAATGTTTATTAAAATGTTGCAAAAATTTATCTCTATTTGAAATAAAGCAATGAAAGGTTTCTAATTTCATATGGGAAAAGGAAAAGGAACTAAAATGGAATAATATGCATACATATTTTAAGTCTCAGAGTATGCTTATACTAAATGAATAATTAATTATAATTTAATATAATAAAATATAAAGTATAGATGTAGAAATAAAATCGTAAATAACTAGGAAATATATATATATATATGCTTGTCATGTGACAAGGGTCTCAAAGAGTAATGACTGAGACATTATACAGCTACTAAATTATTAGATCTGCCTATAACAGATAAAAAATTTTATAGAAAAGTCAGGAATTGTTAGGGACATAAAACATAAAGATTATATCAAAATAAAATTATTTATAATATGTACATCATTGTTATTAATATCTATAATATATAAAAGACTTGATGAAAGCATTTTGAAATTATCTATCAATAAAAACTAAGCAAATGATAGGCAAAGCAATTCACCAAATGCCACTCAAACCAATAGCTAAGAAACAATGGTATGTTCATATACACTAATAGATAGTACATAATATGTTTCTTTATATCAAACTGGTAAAAATTTTCTTAAATTGGAACACAATTTTGCTTCAGTTCAGAGTATGCACTAATATGGTGATTTCAATGGGAAATTATCAAAATGTGGTTATCAAAAAACATAAAGATAATCAATGTCTTTAACTGATTTCTTTTCCTCCTAAGAATGTGCCCTAAGAAAATAGAAAAGTACAAGAAAAATTTTGAACAGAAGGGAAGCTCATTTTTTTTTCTTAGAGAAAACATGAAGTATTTTTTAAAAGTTTGGTTACTTATGACTATGGGTCAGAGTGATAATGGAAAATGCTTCCAGCACAGTGATGAACACTGTAGTGAAACAGACACTAAAATATTACTCTGCTTATCTACACTTAGTGGCATCCTAGTTCTTCATGTGTTATGCAATTTTAAAGCCATTTACATTGCTTTTATGATAAAAAGAACAAAAATAAAATAAAGACTTGGGAACAGAGAAATGAAAATATTTGAAGATGTTTGAAAAATGGGAAAATCCACAGAGAAAATGCAGTATGGTAAATGGCATGAAGTATTGCCTCTTTATTCATTAACATCCCAAAAGTTCAACAGAAGCTTGGGGACTGCCTATTAACTTGCATAGTTATAGCATAAACATCATCAATTTCAAGAACAGCTTTATAAGAAAGTCAGCAGATAACTGACTCATGACCTCCCCAACAGCACCCAACTGTGACACAACTCAGTAAGGAAATGTTCTCCTCCTGGCAGAGAATAACCTGGTGACAGCCTCTGTGCCACAGGAGATCATGGTCTGTCCCTCAGGCTTTTTTGAGTGGAGGAAAGATTCCAAACTGTGACCTTATGGGTAAGGAACAGAAGGTATCCTGCTGGGAAAAGTGCTTCATGCAGTCTGGATGTTGTCCTTTTCCTAGCTCAGGAAGCAGAATTGCATATCCTGGACTATGTGAAACTGGCCATTTAAAAGACAGACAAAAACAGTCCAAACATTACAGCTAAGATACTTTTAAGTAAGATTCAATAAATACTCTATTTCTGCTCCATTGAAATTCATGGAGCATGGTACCATCATGACTATATGATATACTGTTAAAAGGTACATTAAAGTAATGCATAGCATTTTCAGGAAAATGAAAGATGTGAATGCAAACAACCACAGACAAATGTAGTTATCTGCATTTATACACAACAGATTACATTTGCTATGGAGGAAAAAAAATCACTGATTGAACAGTTATTCTTAACCAAAAGGAAATCATCAAATTTATGAACTATAAAATTAAAATTACTAGCTTATTAAACTTAAGATTAAGATATTTCAATGTAACTACAAGCAATCTGCATGTTAAAAATACAGATAACATTCTTCCAATATTTCTTGGATAAAAAGTAAAAACCTTCTATTTTGAAATTAAATAATTAAATTCTATATCAGATAATGTTCCAATATATATTGGTAAAAATGAGAATTTTTAAGATACATGTTTAGTGTAAATATGGTTCTGCATAATCTTATAATTTATGAATGTCAGTAATGATGAACAATCGAGTTTTATTGGATAACTGTGACATAATAAAGAATGGAGTTATTCCCTTGGTATGGTATTAAGTACATAGAATCAACATTTTGATAGAAAAATTATCCTTGTAGATTTTAGGTAAAGATACTTTTTTTCATGTAACAGAAGAATTATATCATTAAATCAATTTCTTATTACAAAATTTGACCCTGCTACTCCAAAGTTTTTCAATCTCAGCAGTATTGACATTTGATGTCGGATAATTCTTTCTTGCGGGTAATTGTGCATTGAAATTCTGTGTATTACCTCTGACCTCTACAGACTACATACCAGAAACACCCACTTACCACCCACCCACTTAGTTTCAATGACCAAAAATGTCCCAGGAAACTGCCAAACATCAGTCTTCTCAGAGCAAAATTGCCTGAGATTGAGATCTACTGTCCTCTACTAATGTTTGATTACTTAAATTTACTATTCTTAATGTTAGTAAATTTAACAAAGAGGTTGAGAAAGTGACAGCCTGCTCAGAAATCCTAGGCAGTCAAACCAATGGGAGGGTCATAATTATCTAAGCATGTGATCAGTATTATTCCTTATCCCACCTATTGTTATTGATAGATAGTATATGTGATATTATTATATACTTATAAGAACTCTGCTTTGAAATTCTACTTTGTTGTGTTATCTTGTTTGCTTTTTACAGTAATTTTTAAAGTTATTTTGTTCCATTAGGAAAATTCTGGCCTCAGAGGCTCAATTATATCAACACATCAGGTCCATGTTGCAAATCAAGACATCTATCCAGAATCCTGCATTCAATATATTATTCATTACAGCAGCCTCAGTTTAATATTGAGAGTTTTAGAATTCTGGTCTGAGCATCACTGCTTTCTTTCTGCCACTGTAGTAATAATCAACAATGACAAAGAATTCTGCCAATTAACCATTGTTATATGTCAATCAAATAACATCAGTTCATGATTTCCTAAGTTACCCAAAGTAATAACATTAAGTTCCATAATACACAAAACCTATCTATGTTACAAAATCCCCATGAAATATTTCAATCACATTTATATGTTAGGAAAATTAGCAGAAAGAATGGCAAAAATTAGAGTAGCCATATTACATTTCCCTCTGTTCATTTAATTTTAATACATAAAAGTGAAAAAGTATATGTCCAAATACTTATCCAATAAATTTTATCATATGATAAAAATAGATATTTGTATTTTCATACAAATTTGACGTAAAATTCATTTTGTAATCTAAATTGAATACAATGTGAGTTAAAATTTAATATGCTACTACAGAGAGAAAAAAGATTGCCTTATTCATGGAGTAGTCAAATCTTTATGAAATAACAATTTTTAAAATTAATATAAATTAATTTTAAAACTTCACTCTACTTTTAAATATATTTGACTAGTGTATTTATATTAAATTGTCCAATTTAATAATGCATTAAATTGACTGATTCTCAAAGCTATTGTCACCCTTTGGTGTTAGCACAAACTGTTATTTTCCCCTTTATCAAATAGCGATTAGAGTATCATATGGCACTAAAAGTTGAATATATCTCATAGCCAAAACTCAATTTAAACTTTATACTATTTCCCTGAAGGTTAGCATTCTCTGATGATGATAACTCACCTCCTCTCGTTGTTCATCTCCTGTCCGCTGGATATACCACTTAATAGATGCTTGTTGGGATTTAGGTATACATTCCAGAAAGGTTGAATTAAATTCAATGCCAAAAATCACTTTTTCATCAGCAGTTTCATGACTAATGCCTAGAAAGCAAACATGGAATAAAAGATTAACCTTGACCTGATTGTAAAAGCAATGGGAAAATAAAATGATTCAGAACAGATGCCATCAGGAAAGAATCATGCACATTACCAAACAGAAAGGAAATTCATCCTAGAATATTATTGCCTTCAAGTCAAATATTATCCAATAGATTAATTTTTTTAAAACTCTACATTTGTATTGCAATTTTTTCTATTTCATCACTATATTAACAATTTGCAGTTTTGGTTGGTTTTTTAAAAACAATTCACAAGATTTAATTCTAAATGTATTTTTTTTTCTAAGTATGATCTTTAGCACATTTTAATGTTCTAACATTTTTATATAAAATATAAATAATTGTGTGGTTACTTCTGCTATTTACTGTACTTTTAAGAGATTCTAATTGAATGGGTCCACAGAGATGACCAGATAACATTTAGAAATTTTGATGTCAGAAAAATTAGTACAGTGATACTTGATGAAATTCTGTGATGAGAATACTCCACATAATCTAAGACTCACAATCTGGGCCTTATTTGCATTTTCTACCATATTTTTTTCAGAGATTCTTTAGCCTGACATGCATTTGCTATGAGATAGTTAATGGGATGCTAAGAAGCAGCATCTCAGACAACTTATTTTTGTAAATCAACTGCACCGTCTGAAATACATTTCATCCAGAATAGCCAAAGTCTGTGTCCCTTGTGAAATTGAAGATCTGTAGCTTAAATCAAATAAAAAATGATGGCTGCTCCGCTTGGCCCAAACAGACATTTTTTTCATCACACATTTAAATATCTCCATTCTACAAATGGTCCTACTTTAGCAAGTTAGACATTAACCAAGGACTATGGTTTGAGGGACTAATGGTAATCCTAAAGAAAAGCACACAAAATTCTCAGCAATGGCATGCATGCACATCCATCCCATGACTTGTTTTTAAGAAACTTCTTTTGAATATATTTGTATTTTACGTACAATGATTAAGTCAAGCACATTAACAACTTTTGAATTAACCTTATCTAATCTTCACAATGCTTGGATTCTATTTAAAATTTCTAACTCATCAACTATCTCCAGCATTTCAGCAGATTATATCTGCAATTTTCACAGTTAATAAAATCCTAATGCACAGAAGATCACAAGTGCCAATGATGGGAGAGAAAGACGTGGACCACTTCATAATAACAGATCCTGAGAAAGGGAATTTGTCAACAAAGCAGAGAGTACCACATGTTGACTGTCAGGTTATGAGGCAAGCAATCAGAAGAAACTCAGATTGACTCAAGCAAAGAATTGGTCAATTCAGTAAAGGAAAAATTAGTAAAATATACTGAAAAACTGAAATAGTAAACAAATAGTCTGAAATCTTTTTTTTTTCAAATCAGAAAAAAACATACCTATAACATAGTCACCAAAACATTTGTTTGACTGAAAATAAATTTATTGCTTTTTTTCCCCCCTTTCCCCTCACTTTCTCTTATCTTTTCATTTGTATAACAATGAGGGTCTCCTTTCTTTACCATGCAATTTCCCTTCTCTCTCTCTTTCCCTCCCTCCCCTCTCGTCCCTGTTTAATGGTGATCTTCTTCTCATGTTCTTCCTCCCTATTCTGTTCTTAGTTGCTCTCCTTATATCAAAGATGACATTTGGCATTTGTTTCAACGAGAGAGAGAAATGAATTACAGTAGATGGGGTAGAGGGAGAAGATGGGAGGGGAGGGGGATAGTAGAGGATAGGAAGGGCAGCAGAATACAACAGACACTAGTATGGCAGTATGTAAAAAGTGGATGTGTAACCAATGTGAATCTGAAATATGTATACGGGGTAAAAATGGGAGTTCATAATCTGCTTGACTCAAATGTATGAAATATGATATGTCAAGAGCTTTGTAATGTTTTGAACAACTAATAATAAAAAAAATTAAAAAAAAATTATTGCTGCTTCCTATAATGCTTGTCTCATTTTTCATTTTTAAAGTTCCCGTTTTTAAGTTTCAAATAGTATATGTATATTTAAATGCATATATATGTGTGTGTATGTGTGTATGTAATTATATATATATATATATATATGAAAATACTATTATGATCTAACCTTTAAACATGTAAAAGTCATATAGAATAGTATTTTAAAATGTTCTATCTTCCTTATTAAGTGTAATATAATTTGGAATGGGGCATTTCAATTTCCACATTGATGTCAAAAATTGTTTTTCACAGTAAGTGGCTGGAATATTTCTTTATATGAAATATATGGCATTGAGGTACAAGATTCGGTCTGGTTTCCATTGTCAAACATAGCTAATCTACATGTATTGATTTTATATCATTAGTAATCACACTATATCATAACATTTAACAATTAGTTAATTTAAAAAAAGAAAAGAAAGAAGGAACAAAGAATACATCTATTTGTCAATTATTCGAGAGATGATTACCTAGTAAGTACTACAAGCATTTATAGTGGTTTAGACTCAAATCATCTCCTTTCTTCTTTTCTACAAGTTAGTGTCTAAATTTGCCCTTTTCTCTACATTAAGACTATAACTCCTTTAGTTGTAGGTATTCTCAGAGAAATTATTTAACTCCCAAAATTGACTCTCAGCCTCTAGCTCCTCCGAGTCTAATCAATTATCCATAAGGAGATAATTAATTTAATTTAAAAACTTTTCTGAGAAATATGAAATAGCTCATCACTTGGAAAGTAAACATAAATTTCATGGAATAACATGAGACTGCCACAAATGTAACCCAACCTATATGAGGTCTTTCTGTTTTTGTTTTGTTATGTTTCTAGTACTGGGATTGAATCCACTTGTGCTTTACCATTGAGCTACATGCCCAGACCCTTTTTAAATTTTATTTTATTTTTAATTTTGAGACAGGGTTTCAGTAAAATGCCAAGACTGGCCTTGAACTTATGATCCTCCTGCCTTAGGCTCCAGTATCCTGGGATCACAGGCAGGTACCACCATTCCAGGCTTTATCTGGTTTTAATTTTTATTACTTTGTAAAATTTAGTTTTGTCTTTAAAGCATACTTCAAATGCTACCCATCTATGTAGGCTTTCCTTTACCCATCCATTATACAAACAGTCTTAGGTGTCCAACATACTAGGATTATTTTAAGTGCCTGGGTAAATATGGCAGGCGAAATCACTGACTTTAAGAAACATATATTCTAGTGACACAGACAAAATAACCAAGTAAATGAAGAAAGTATATAGTATGTGGTATTATCTGCTACAAGAAAAAAAGAAAAAGAAAGAAAAGAAAAAGAAAAAGTAGATTAGGCAATAGTAAGTAGAAAGAAGAAAAGTATTTCTGATGGCAAGATCAGGAAAGGTCTCTGAGGGATTAACATTGAGGCATAAAATTGCATGATATGAAAGTGGAGCTATGTGAACTTCTGAGGGGAAATACAGGGGACAACAAATACAAACAGCTCTGAGGCAGGAAACAGATTGGTGCTCTCGAAAAAGACAAAGCCAGTGAGGGGACCATGCAACAGTATATGAGAGAGGGTCAAGAAGGTGTTGGGACCAGGTGAAACAGTTTCTCATGTGCCATGGTAAAGACTGTGGATTTGTACTACTTGTTCTAAGAAGCTAATGAAACATTGTTAGTAAGGTAATGATGTGATCTGACTGAAGTTTTGAAAACACTACTCTGGTTACTGAGTAAGATATAGACTGCAGCAGAGCAAGCATGGAAGCAAGAGACCAGAAAAGGGGCTACAGAAGAGGAATCGAGGTATCAGTGAAGATGAGGAAGAGGACTTATTGAGAAGTTGGTAGTAGGATATGAAAATAAGAAAAGAATAAAGATGTGATTCTGAGCTGCTTTTTGACCTAAGCAGCTGGGGGAATGGAAGTGCTATTTATTAATATAGGAAAGTACAGAAATACAGCTTTGGAGAAGATAGTAAGAATTCTTAGACATATGTTGGAGATGTTAACTATGCATTCAGAAGGATTTATTGAGTAGGTATGCAAGCATTCCAGACTGGCAGACAGGGATGAGCTTAAACTGGACTATGATTTTAGGAGTCAAATAGCTTCTGATAGTACTGAAGTGATGATATTGGGGGAAAGAACAGATGGAGATTGAAAAAGTGGTTTGGGTCACTGGAAAACTTGTTGCAAATGAAAAGAAAGGTTGAGAGTACACAGAAGGTACAGTCTGCAAGGTAACAGGTAAACCAGAAGGATGTAGTGCCATAAAAGCATAAGTGGGCAAGAAAGGCTTGATAGTATTTTCTGATTTTTCTCTTGTAAATACCCCCACTGTAGCTGACTACAGCTACCAGTGGTTTAAAACCAGCTCACAAAATAACAAAGTAATGAGCAACAGGTTTCATAAGGCTACAGCATACCACTGCAAGGAAGTTAAGGGGAGAAAGTGTTTCAAGGAAGAGGGAGTTAGAGATTAAATAAATATGAGAAGTAAAAATTTGCCATTGAATTTGGCAAGAAGGAAATTGCTGGTGACTTTAACAAGAATGGATTGAGCAAAGTGACGATAATAAATGCAAAAAACTGGACAGCATGGGTTACAGCAGGAATGCCATATGGCAAGGTAGAGACAATAACTCTGAGCCTTAGGGGAAAACTGTGCTTTATGTTGTTTTATTTATAACATTTATCATCAAATAACACAGCATTTTCACCTGTTTTTATTTTTATTGTCTGTTTATATTTATTGTTTGCTTTCTTCCCTAATGCACCTGAATATAAATTCTATGAATACATAGATTGCTTCCTTCTTGCTCATTTGTATGTCCTCCACACCTACCACAGTCCCTGATGTGCATATGGAAGTCACACAGTAGTGATTACTAAACACAACACTGGACATGACAGTGAGTCTCTTACATTATTAGAATGAGAAGGCAAACACACTGTGCTAGTCCTGAACTTATTTTTCAGAATTCTGAGTTAAAAATGACTGCCTTGCTTTTAAAACAAGAAAAAATTGCTGGGTTCATGTTATAAAATATGAAAATGGGGTCATTTTCATCACTAGTGGGATGATTAGTAACAATGTGATAAAGGAAATTGCTGTTTTTTTTCCACTGGTTGCATGTGTGCATTTGTGGGTGTGCATGCTTCTGTGTCCTACCTGAAGGTAGAGTAAAACTATGGGTTATCTACTTTTAGAGGTCCCTCTGTTTTTAGACTCACTCACCAGACTTCCTCTCTATTCCCCATCCTGCTTCTTTCCCACTCATTCTTTCAAGATCTTCCATTCTATGATTTTTGTGTTTCTGAACCATTCAGCCTCTGGTGATATCTTTTATTTTTTTGCTAAATTCCCATTGAGCCTTGATCATCTTATTTCCCCAAGGAATCCTAAGCCCTTTAAGGCATTCCTTGTCTCCTAGTATATTCAGAACAATCATGAATATATTTATTAATAGCTGAGTACAAATAAAGTATAGGCTACCTAAAACATCTTTCTAATAAGTGCCTATACTTTGACACACTTTCCTGAGAGGTCTCTTTTGAGTTTACTCTATATGTCCAACTGTTTTGGGCTATATCCTGCTTTATCTCTAAAAAGCAGTTTTCAAACTTTACAAGGACGGATAAGAGAGTAAGAAAAGAAACAAAAGCTAAAGTATAGGAATTTTAAAAGACATATGAAACAAATCATGATATAACAAAAGATTATTCACTTAGGCTTGTAGACAGGGGTTGATTTATAAAATCTCCTGTTGCTTTTCCAGAATATAAGCACTACACAAAATGAGATCTTAATATAATAGTTGTTTGGAGTCATGTAATTAAAAAGATATACAAAGCCTGGACTTATCATTTTAATTGGGAGAAAAAGCATATTAAACCAATACTTACTTTCTTCTATGTCCCAGCACTGGGTGATTGGGTCCCCATACTTTACATCCTGACGTCTAGCTCGCCTATGAAAAGAGGATTGGAGTGATGAGAACTCCAAGCTTTATAATCAGAATATAGAAAGGCTACACTTAACACTAATAGCAGCGGATGCAGAACTATACTTATTTTACTGCTCAATTTAAATGCAGTTCAATATTCCAGTCAACCTAACATTGATTTTGATACTACTAGTAGAGTAAATGCCTGATAGAATAGATAGTGTTTTGCATTAGGATGCTCTGAATTTTATTTAACTACTATTCTTTTTCTCTGACTTGAAAAATGATTGGACAGAATGGGTTGAACATAAATAGAATCCATGTTTATGATATGTGGTAACTACATTTCAAAATATTCAAAATACTTTCCTTTAGCATTTTGAAATGTAAAGTCCATTATTATTATCTATATTCATCCTACTGTGCAGTAGCCCACAGGGACTTCTTGCTCCTGTCTGAGTGTAACTTAGTACTCATTGATCAACCTCTCTCTGTTCCTCCCTCTGGTCCACTCCCCACTGTCTTTGTTGTAGAGAAGTAACAACAAACTTTCTTGGATAACTAAGGTGTTCCTCAAGGGCAGTACTGGTCAATGACAACCTTGTAAGATTCATCCCTCATATACATTTTTAGACTCTCACAGGCATTATACTAGGTAAGGGAAAACATCACAGTGGCATGTCTTTAAGATCAGAGACACAGTCTTGGGAAATATAAAAAGAAAAAAATTATGGAAGTATAAGGTACATAAGGTCAAGAATGTTTTTAAATCTTGGCTTCTTAAGGAACAGGGTCAATTAATCAAACTGAAGTTTTACTGCCAGCTAATGAGCATTCTGGTTTTTTAGCTTCCAGAAAAGAATTCCCCAAAGACTCACTGTGATGAGTACAACCTTTGCCAAAAACTATAGCAAAATGTTGGTGACTACTCACTTTTAACTTTTAATAATCATGTCTATCCACTGACATTTATTTCAGGAATTGAAGAGAATATAAAATGTGTCTTAACTTTAAGCAATATTTGCCATTGTAATATACATTCAACCTGTGTTGCCTAGAGTTTAGAATTTGACCAATCAAGCAAATTTCAAAAAGCAAAAAAGTGGTAGTAAGATTCATGTGTGTGCATGAAAAAAAAAAAAATCCTAAAAAATAGCAACAAAATAATACCACAATGTGTTGATGTTTTACATAGACGGAATGCACTTTTAACAATACTTTAGCAAATAATGTTATTTAGTCTGCATCTAAAACTAATTATCATAGTATATTTAGATAGTGTCAGGCATATTAATAGGCATTCAGGGTTTTCCCAGTTATTTTGCAAGTCAACAGTGCTGAAATGAATATCTTGTAACTTTGTGGTCTTTCTGCACATGAGTGAATAGTACAAATTCTTATTTGGGAATACTTGGCTCAAAGTAGCATTATTTCTAAGAATACATAAAACAATGAACTACACACAGCAGGGAAGCAATTTGCAGTTCAAGTACATATGATGAAAGAAATTGACCAAATTAGAGTTATTAGAATAAAAATAAAATTATACCAAGTTATTAGATGCACTGTGAGCTATAATAATATGTGCAAATTATTTGCAAAATAATAGGTATGAGTGTGTGCAAATTTAGAAATAAGATGGGAGAGACAGAAAAAGGAAAATAGTGAATAAAAGAACTTTTAGTGGTGTTTGACATAAATAAAAGAATATAAACAATGTGTTGGATTTTTTTAATAGTTTCACATTTTAGAATTCCAGAACATCTGTTGTATCCTCCTTCATAATTCAGTATTATGTAAAACTATGAAACTATATTATAATTTTAATATTCCTTCCAGAATCTAAGTTTTCTCCATTGTTCTCTTTAAACTATAAGACAAGGCATTTATGTGAGATATTAATCTTATAGAAAGGGAAGCTTCCTAATAACTTACCTCTTTGAAGTGGGTGCATATCGAGAGCATGCATTTCCATCCCAGGCACAGTAGGGGTCTCTGGCAAGACAGCAGTCTGCACAGGCTTTCCCATAAGTGTCACATCTGTGCAAGGCGAGCTGAACCAATCCATCCCGGGAACCAATGTACAATTGTTGCTGCAAATCAGGCAAAACAAATGAATTATAAGCATCTTTCAGATGAGTCTTATGAACTTCCTCTTCTTGAACACCACATAATAACACTAAATCTGTTTCCCCGGGTGTCCTGACCATTGTAAACACTTGTGCAGAAATGTAATGAAGAGTAAAATAAGTCAATTACTTCTATCCGTGGTAGGACTGTGGTTTGAAGATGCTGATACTGTATTGCACAGTGTTCTATAAAGCAAGAGTAAGCTTGGCAGTAATTTAAGAAGTTCAAGAAACAGCTGCTAGACTGAGGAATTAAGATGTCAAATTCTCAATAGTAGGAATTGGTAGTTTATATCAAGCACAGATGCTATAGGCAAAACTGATGGCCTTTCTCTGTCACGGTTCCTTACATGAGAGACAACTGAAGAGATTAATAAAACTTCATTCCATTTTTAAATTATTTCATTTGATAATGAAGTATTGATCTCTGAGAGCAACTAAGTTATTTAGTATCAGTATAAAGAAAGCACTAAGGAGGCTGAGAGATGCCACATCACAAATGAAAGTGTAGGATACTGAAAAAACAAAAAAGCAAATAAATTCATATTTTTGAAAATTAGTCCTGAAATTGATGCACCATTCACCATGTATACTTATTTGAGTGTCTGCAGTGGTGGTAGTGGAAGGGGAAAGAGGGGAATTCCACACAGACTCTATACAGTCAATGAACTCATGGTCAACTCTAGTGGACCATTCCAGGCTTTAAGTAGAGGGGAAAACCCCTTATAAATAGATCTTAACATAAGTAACACACACAATCAGTAATGTGTCTTACATATTTACTGCCCATTAAGCTCTCAGTTAAACCTTTCTTGTTACTAAATGCACCAGCCAAGCTTTACTATCAATTTTACTTAAATTCTCTTCAGTATTTGAGACCAGTGACCATACCTTCCTCAAAACTCTCTTCAGCACTTTTTCCTATACTTCCTCTTTATTTCTGCCTAAGACGTTTGTCTCCTCTGTGATTCCTTCCTTTGAATTAAATGTCAGATTTCTTTCTTTTCTGTTCTCATGTGCCCTTTAATGGGAAACTCAAAGGTATCTTGAAAACAGCCAAATCAAAAGTATAGCAGTTCCCCTAAAGCTACCCACCTGCCCTTCCTTGGCAAGAGACACCATCACTCATCCAGGCACGCAAGACAGAAACCTGGGAGTTGTCTCTGAGATTTCGTTCTTACACCATCTGTCACCAGGTCATTTCCATGCCCTCATATAGAAACCTCTAATCTGCTTCCTTCTCTCCCTCTCCCTTTCCACTACCACTGCCTTTGCATTGGTCCTTATCATTTCTCTCCTGGATTACTTTTAAGTGTCCTAACTAATTCTGCTGACTTCTGCCTTCTTTTCCAGCAACTCCCACTTCTATCATAGGACCCAATCCATCTTTCACACTGTCACACCAGACTGATCCTTCTAAAACAGAAAATCTTATCATGACACCCTCCTGCTTGAAATCTTTAATGGATTTCACATCCTTAAGATAAATTGTTAACCATCTTGGGAGGACATGTAGAATGTGCCTAATCTTACCCTGGCTTACTTAGATTCATTTCTAGCCTCCATCCCCCTTGAACACACATGTCCTTGCTCTACTTGTACATAAACTTACTAGAATTAGCTATGGGCTCTTATTTTTCACATCTTTACAAATGTTCTCCCTTTCTATTTGGGGTATTCTCCTTTATCCCATCCCCTTTCTTATTTTTTCTGGTTACTACAATATCCTTTATGGCTCAGGTCACATGTCTTTTTGATATCTTCCCTTGCTCATTCTGGCTCATTTCAGGCTACCTTCTATGTATATTTTTCCATTATTACTCAGTGATCTGAGTATGCATCTTTGTTTCTACCATGAACTTCCGGAAGTTATGTTATGTCATTTATTGATTTCTGTACTCTTATAGCACATTTGTAGGCCTTCAAGAAATAAAGGTTGAATGAATGAACAAATTCATGGAAAAGATCTGAAGAACAAACCTATTTATACCTTGCGCTAATAATTGCTCGGCCATACTAGGCAGAGTATAGTAAGACAATTTTAGCAACATATTAATGTTGAGCATGTTAATCATGTGATTTTCTTAAATCTTGAGGGTACATATAGAAATGATAATGCAAGTCTGAATTGTAAATGAATTGGGATTTCAAATATCATACCAGGGAGCTATGAAATTACATTATATTATTATCATTATTATATATAGCTACTATTAACTCTACACTTACAATGGGCTACTCTGTTTAAAACATTAGCCTACAGCATCCTATTTAAACTCACAAGTAACATAGAAGGTTTTTCAACTTTGCTGTTGAGGAAATTGAATCTGAGTGATAGATATTGAGTAATGTGATGAAAGTTGACTGTTGGGCTATTTGCCACTGCAGTCCATATTCTAACTCCTACGCTCCCTAATTAAAAATATTTTTTAATGGTTAGAACTAACATTTTACATATATTTCTTATGAACTTGACAGAAAGACACCAGAAAACTGAACTCAATTTTTAAGAGCCAAAAGGAAGGGGAGAATGTAGAATATAAAATATAGTTCAATAAGTGAACTTTGTCTCTATTCTTCCAAGGCAAGGTTGGAACAATGGTTTCTAATCAATAGTTTGAGAAACAAATAATCTGAAACTTTCTAAATTATCTGCAGTTTAACTTCCTATTCCAATGTATTCTTCAAATCAACATTCATTCACACAACTTATTACTTTTTAAAATATTTTTTACACCAAAAAGAGAACGTACCTGCTTTAAAGATAACTCCATGCTCAAGATGATTGATGGGTGCTGAAAATAGAAAGTAAACATCAATAAAGATAACCATAACATGATTTTATATTAGTCAATATGTTGTTTTATTTTATATATATATATAAAATTACTGAAGTCAAAGTCTGGATTCTGTTTGCTGTCTTTTTCCAATGTGTAGTGAATCTACCTTAACAGAAATGAGGAAAGTAATTATTTTAAAATATCTTCTTAAAGAAAAACAAACTAAATTTATGAAGAAGCCTTCTATACTGAAAATTGTTCCCAGTTACTCACAAGTTTTCTACTTCTTTTAAATCTGCTTATCTTAACTGTTTCCATATAATTCAAACTAGTGTTGACAAGAACATCTCCATAATTATTTATTACCTCTTTCTGCTCTTACTTAGATCAGTGATTCAAACACTTGTTCAAGTAGCAGAGTTCTGAAAAGCTACAGTACTCCTTGTAGATGGCCATATTCTTTATGTAACACTACAAGATGTCAATGCACACAATTTCATGATATGAACTAGAGCCTGTTTTATATGTAGAGAATACAGTTGTATGCATGCAAAGTAGAATCAGAAACTTGAACATAAAAGCTATCAAATGAAAAAAGGATTAAAAATAGTTTATCTATTATCTATATTCTATTTATTTTCATTTATTACCTGTCTGTATTTACTAGTTGACAAATAGTAGCAGATGTCAAAGATTTAAGAAAATTCATAAAATAAAAATGTTAAGCAAGAAAGTTTGTTTCATAACTTTTTTTTAATGATTTATACAACGTGGCCAAAGTCATTAAATGTTGTGTATTAATTATATATATTTTTAACATAAATTATACCTCAGTAAAAATACTTTTTTAAAAAGAGGGGGAATAAAAGAAAACAGAGAGAGAGAGAACAAACCATGGCATTGTTTAACTTCACAGTGAAGCCAAAGAATTCCTCTTGACTAGTGTCTTACAGCCACTGTGTTCTGTGAATAAATGTGTTCTGATATGCTTGTGTATTGTAGGGACTTTATTTAGGCCTCTGGGTTCACCCTTATATTTGACATCAGCCTTTCCCTTAGGAACCACCCAAGATTTTGTTTTGGTAGAGGCCAGATAGCAGGTCTTGTTCTTGTTAACTTCTTGACCACTATTATCATCACAATGTAAACAGGATCTGTGGAACCCAGCATGTTAATTAACTTGAGCCCCTCACAGTGGAGGGCTCTTCTCTCCTTTAAAGTCATAGATGTTTACAGGGAAACAGTTTTTAAGGAAGTTTTTTTGAACAAAAATGTTATTAAAAATCCAGAATATTTTTAAAAAGCATTTCCAAGAAATACAATTTTATTTCTAATGGTATTTTCAGGAAATACTTTTAAATTAAACTTCATTGAGGCTCTACAAAGAATGTCACAATTCAATTGCATTGTTAAAAGTCAAAGACATTCACATAACCTGGAGAATTCTTCTAGATCTACTAATTATCAGGGTTGGGGAGGGGGTCAGGACTTTGGCATACAGGAAGACTTACTATCATGTAACATATTTTTAAAATTTTCCTTACAGAAAAGCAGGGATATATGATTTATATTCTCTTCCAGTTTTCTCAAATTCAATTGGGGAAAAATTGCAACGTGAAATTTATAAAGTAGAAAAGCATCTGGATAGTAAAAGAGACCCCAAGCTTTCATTTAATGTGGCAATTTGTCTGACTATATGCTTAGAGAATGCAGTAATGAGAGGCAATCCCAGGAGCTCTCAATCAGTGGTATTCTACAGAGGAAGGTAAGGCCCATTCTTAGTTGCTTATAAAACTCTTTTCAATGCTTAGGGAAAAGAAAAAGAAGGAAACTGATTTCAAAGACTTTCCAGCAAAAGTGATGATGTATTAAAGAGTGCCCTATAGCAAGGAGTATGCAGTTTCACCCTCTCTTCCCCCTGCAACTCTGGACTAAGCCTTACCTTAAATATCTGCAACTCCTCCAGTACCACCTCTTCCATATTCCACTTCTCCTTTGAAATGCTGACAACTTTTAGGACAGTTCCAATGTCTGAAAAAATACATAATTTATAATCCTGCCGTTTCTATTTCAATATTAAGTATATTCCTAGAAACCATCAAATTGCTTGTCTCACTTTTCTTTAAATGTTTTTCAAGAAATCAGATTAAACATGAAGGCTAATGTATATTGTTTTGCCCTTAAGAAACATGATAGCTTTTAGCTAAAAGAACAGAATTTTATAAACAGATTATTAATATATATATATATATATATATATATATATATNATATATATCAGTGCATATTGTTTATTTTTCTTTCTTTCTTTCTTTTTTTTTTTTTTGGCATTATGGATTGAACTGAGCCACATCACCAGCCCTTTTTATATTTTGAGATGGGATCCTGCTAAGTTGTTTAGGGCCTCCCTAAATTGCTGAGGTTGGCTTTGAATTTGTGACGCTCCTTGAACATAAAAGCTATCAAATGAAAAAAAGCATCAAAAATAGTTTATCTAATATCTATATTCATTTATTACCTGTCTGTATTTACTAATTGACAAATAGTAGCAGATGTCAAAGATTTAAGAAAATTCATAAAATAAAAATGTTATGCAAGAAAGTTTGTTTCATAACTTTTTTAAATGAATTATATAAAATAATTACAAATAATATACAAATAATCCCAGCCTCCAGAATCACTGGTATTACAGGCATGAGCCACCACACCTGACATTTTAGTGCACATTCTTAACAAAAGAAATATATGTACCTAATTTAAGTATTGCTTAAAATGATAACAGAGATGAAACACATATTTTAGATCTTAATTTAAGATTCTAAAGTACATTAAAAAAACTAGTTTTACTTCTACATAGTGATCTCTATGCAGTAAATATTTATTGAATACCTATTATATCCAGTCTACATGAAGGAAACTACATCTCTTCAAATATATTCTACCTTTATAACCATTGTTAATATGGCAAAAACTAAAGTTTTATTTTAAATTATTTTAATTCAACTTAAAAGACAATACAACACTAACAATGTAAAACAAAATCTGATGTTTAGAAAACATATCTTAAGTACATCATCTTATATTGCAGTTCTATGTGGTGGTATGCTAGTTCAGAGAGATATTCAAAAGACTACTTTAGAAAAAGGAAAAAAAATACCACTTTAATTAATTTATATAAAACAAATGTCATTAAACTGAGCGCAGGCATTGAAGAATAAGGGCATATGTAATAATGTTACTATATGCACAAATAGCCTGTGATATTTCATATTGTTTGTCAATGACTATGCAATCTTTGAAATATATTAACTATATACTTTAAGTGTCAAATTGACTATTTTAACATTGCCATAATTTTAGTTAAAGTTAGGTAGTACCACCTAGTGGCTGAATGACGTTTATCACATTGAACTGTTAAAAAGCTAGGAATGAGCTTTAGATGAACAGAGCAAATTAAATGTCAGACTCATGAGAAGTAATAACAGACTCATTATTTCAAATTCTGACCCCTTAAACAGCCATCTCTGCAGTCTTGAGAACACTCCTTATTTATATGGATCTTAAAATTGCCATCTGTAACATGATCATGTTTGACAATTGTGCTTGAAGTTAAGATTTCAGTTCAATTGAAACCATGTTTATTAAAAACAAAAAGGAACAAATCAACAGATCACAAAAATACCTTAGAAAGCACTTTAATAATTTATCACTCAAATGCTTCCTAAGAAACCTAGCTTCTACAAAACCAATTTGGTTTTAAAAACCAAATAATTCTAAAATTGTTTTACACACTTAAAAAAAAAAACTATTCCAATAAAAATGTCTGTCAAAAAACCTATTAATCTCTATTTATTTATGAAATGCTCAATATATTAGATAACATAGTGTCTAAAATGCAACATTTTTACTTTAATGATACATACTATCATTACTGCCATTAGAATTCACAATAAAAAAAGTATTATTAGATAATATTTTTTCCTATTTTGGAGACTCACCAAAAATGTAGTGTCTCCTGCAAACAATACATTTAACTCATTTTGTAATTACTGAGTTAGCAAAATAAATAAATAAGATTATCTTCAAGAATAAGAGTCCACAAAATTTATTTTAATCTACAAAATTCAAGAACAGAAAAAATAATCTCTAAGAAATTTCTGCTTAAAATCTTTACAAAATAATGATTAATGTTTTTGAAAAGCCATATTAAGTCAACTAAGCCAGTAGTTCTCAAACTGAGAGTCCTTGGGGTAGAGCTTATCAGATACCCTGGTGAGAGAGGGAAAGGTAAAGTTGGAAAATAAATTGCTTTGCTCTATTAATTTAATTTTAGTCCATGGTCATTCAACAAATATGTCTTGAGCACCTAATCTATACTAGGCCCATTGCAACCACAAGATACAAATATATTTTTTAATCTTTGCATAGTACAGCAGATGTTTATAGTATCAATTAAAAGCATGTGTTAAATAATTTTAAGAAACACTGACAAGGTATGGTCTAACAATTATTCATTTTTATTTTGACCAATAAATAATTTTGAAGATTTTGCTTTCTTTATCAGACAATGAAAAATTCCTTTGAAAGAAAGCTTAGTCTAGTTTGAACTCACCTGTTCCAAGAAACATTACATCATATTGTCCGTCTTCTGCAATGACATGATCCACCACTATCTGAGTCAGTCTGTAATCCACATTGATTCGCTTGAAGGTTGGTCCTCCTGCAACCGGGTATACTGCCTTGTACATCACAGGGTGCCGCTTTATGAAACTGATGACATCATCTGGGAAATCTCGGGTGGATTTAACCAGTGGGTCATAGGTTTTGCTTGGGCACTAAAAAGAAATGTAAATGAGACACCATTTATGTACCTAAGAAATTTACACTTGATTCTAATGAAGCTTTTAAGATATATCATGGATAATATTGAAGGAATGATATGGAATCATATCCAAATACACCTGTAAATAAGTGTAGTGGACACCTAATATATTTAAATCCCATTTTATACTTCAAAAATATTCTAAATTATATCTATATTTTCTAAATTCTTCCATAGTGAACTCTTTATACACACTATTGATTCTTATAAAGATTATTGTTTCTAATGAAGATACTTGGAATTTAGGTTGAAATAAATGTTAAACTGTTAAACATGTGAATATATGGAAAACCATAATATTCAGTGTCCCTTGAATAAAGTTAAGATTTTAGTTCAATTAAAACCATGTCTATTAACAACAAAAGGAACAAATCAACAGGTCACAAAAATACTTTAGAAAGCAGTTTCATAATTTGGAATCATAATTATCTAGCTTTATTATAACTGGTGTGAAAATTATATTGGGAAATTCAACAGTTCTTCCACTAAAGAATCTGTGAAGAAATCCTTGGAGAATTTTCCCCTTCTAAAATTGCCCCTTGTGTCACTTTGAGAATCTACTAAATAAATAGCTAGCATAATCTGCCCCCTGGTGGTAAAAATTTAAAAGTCCAGCATGGTACAAATTTAATGAATTTCATGTACCTTTATCCAAAAATAAGGAAATCAATTTACAATTTGACTGTTTTTCAAAAAATGTATCCTAACTTATGTCCTAAATCTAATGTATATTTCAAAATATTATAATTTAGTAAGTTATCTTATAGAATAATAGTGTTAATCATTTGAATTATTAATGAACTAACAAATTTTTTGGAAGGGAAATTATAGTTAATTGATACACGTAAATAGAAGAAATGAGAAACATTAGAGAAAATTTATATGAAAATTTTTCCTTTTCTTTTTTAGTTTTCTTTTTGAGTTGAAACATTGATCTCAGCCATTTCTACTAGGTACTCACTATAATCCCATCAGGGCTCCAAAAACATGCCACTTGTCTAAAGTTCATTCTTAAGGAGCTGTAGATCCTGAAGATTTCATAATTTATGACCCTGACCCCAAACTTCATATGCATAAAACCATAATGTCTCTTTTTAAATTATAAGATATATCTAAGTTGTACTAAAATAAGTGTTAATGATTTTCTTCAATTAATTTAAGAATATCTATGGTTCACCAAATCTTGAATGTCTAAAGAAACTGATCCTTTATTGACATCTCTTTATTTGTCCCAGGTCTGTAACAAAAGGATTAGAAATGTCCTAGTTCATTAGCCATTTGGTACTTATTTAGTTATCCTTAACTGGATGTTGGTCTAAAAATGAAAGTCTGTGTGTTTGGTCATTTTTTTCTGAAACTTAGCCTTCAGCCAAGTGGAATCTGTCAACTTGATAATGGAAGGAACCGTGTATTAAATAGATTAAGCAGAGAATCAGAGTGGATATGAAGCTCAAATAATACAAAGCTCTTGGCCAATTACAGGCTGCATGTTTGAGGCTTAGTCAAAGGCCACTCACAGTAGACTTACAGCTTATAATGCCTGTGGTTCAATTTGGTTGGTTATCATTAAAATCAAAGCAAAAGCAAGATTTTGCTTGTATTACATTTTTGAAAGAACCTTCCAACTTAAGAGCAAAAAAATCTCTTTTGACTTTGTAGCTATGGTTACTCAGTAGTCAAAATTTGAAAAGAAATAATGTCATGACATACAAGCCACAATTTTTGATATCACATTTTAAATAATTAGAATTTAAGGTAAGAAAGTACAGATGAATGAAGATGGAAACCTTTAGTTAAGAAAGATGTATGACAATTTTCCTCAGTCCTTGCCTCTGACAAAATATAATAAATGTGTAATAAAATATAAGGGTTTAAAAAAAAAAGGAAAGAAAACCTGGTTTTTATCCACTATCATAAAATGATCTTTGGAAATATCATTTTCTTGGGGCAGTTTTTCCTCATGGCCTGCTGCCAGTGTTTGGATGAGATCCTTATCCTCTCCATTGCTATGTGTGATCTCTCAGGTCCGCATCACTCTGCTTGCACAAATGAAAGTGATTTGAGAGAGTTACTCCCTGAGGTTCAAGATAGTACAGTATGAACCAAACATTGTTATTTTAGTACATTCAATCCAGTGGAATTTTTGCTTTGATATCATATAGCTGTGCAGTGCACAGATTTAAAATAACGAGATGCCAAGCAATGTATTTAGGTAAGAATAAAGTAGAAATGAAAATTCCATAAAGGAAAAACATGAAGTATAGGGAAACACTCCATGTAATGCAGATGCCATATTCAGTCATTTATCTTCCTTTAAAAATTCCTAGAAAATTTTCCTATTGCAGCTATACATCTGGGTATTGAAAATCTCATAAGTTTTTCTCTGTGTCTGTCCTTTTAATTCCTGGCTATTCACATAGTCTAGCTGAATATCCCATACAGGGTCTTTTTCATGTCTGCTCACAGTTTTCTAACTTTACCTAATTTCCATCACTTTGGATCTTGTGTGTAGAGGAAATAACTCAGGTAATTTATCTGTGTCTCTACTATTTTGAAAAAACTGTAAGACAACTTAAAATTTGAGAGGAGAGAAAAAATTTAAAAAGAAAGGAGAAGATTAGCTAAATGTAAAAGATGCCAGTATCTTGCTGGAAACATTAATACCATCACAAGATCTGAGAAAAAAAGAACCTGCCTAGAAAAACCTGAGATGAAAGGGTAAACACAACAGCAATGAGCCTGGTTCAGCGCCTATCTCCATGGCTGGCTGCCACAGCTGGCTAGGTGTGATCCTGTTATGCTTGGCAAATCCTTGTGTTTGTATAGGGCCTTTAGGAGTGGAGTGGGAAGCAATGGATAAGAGAAGAAAAATGGTTTTTATCCAATGAGAGAACTTTGCCCCTTGGCAAGGCACCAGACAGCTGTTAAAAGTTTTCTCCCCCTGCTGCTTTGGGCTATTCTCAACAGGTTGCAGTTTCTCTTTAAACAGATCAGAGGAATGACTAATGTGAGCGAAGACATGGCACAAAGAAAGACTGAACCAGGCTTTCATTTTCAGCAAACTGGGGAAACTAAACTGAATATTTAATGAATGGTATGTAAAGGAAGTCTGATTCTTATTTATAATGTAAAAATGCAAATTCAGTAAGTGCCGCCTGATCACTGTGATTATCAGAGAGTTGGCCTATAACAGATATGGGAAAGGAAGGATCCTGTCTTAAATATCAGAGATAGAAAGGTCAGGGATAGAAAGGCCAGAGATAGAAGTGCAGAGGTAAATCACTCCCCCTCTGTTTTTAAGATTCCTTTTACTTCCTGGAATTTCTACACCAGAAAAAGCAAAACACTAGTAAACATAATAAGTAGACTATGATTTGAAGAACTTCGTTTTAAAAGCAATAGTTGGCCTATGGAAATAAAAACCTGAAATCCACTTGGAAAGGTTAATTCATGTGAAGAAACCAGTTGGTTCTTATCAATTTATGCAAGGGTGCTTAACCACTGAGCCACATCCCCAGCTCTTTTTATTATTTATTTTGAGACAGGGTCTTGATAAATTGCTTAGAGCCTTGCTAAATTGCTGAGGCTGACCTTAAATTTTTAATCCTCCTGCCTCTGCTTCCCAGTTGCTGGGATTACAGGCTTGTGCCCCCAAACCAGGCTTGCTCTCATCGTTTTGGAGAAATGAAGCCTAGATCTAGATACAGAGGACTGACAGGGATGTTTTGTCAGGCACTGTCAGTGTAACCAGTTTTAAGAACTGAGACTCAGGATGCTCCAATTTTAGTTCTGTCTCTGCTACTCTCTTCTAGAGCTAAATCCCTGGAAAGAAAGGATTTAGAGTTATCTCTAGTAATTTGAGAGAGGTAGTGACAAGGAAATGGTGGTTTGCTATCCAAGAAAATAGAAGGCAGTGCAATTGAACAGATATTAAGGGGAAAATAAAGCTGAATTCAATATGATGAAGAGGCATAAGTAATCTATAAAAATGCAATTTCCCCAAAGTTTTCTACAGATTTTTAAGTTAACTAGGAAAGCCCTTAAAGCCTTAAAACAAAATGAAACAAACAACAACACAATGTTAACCATATTCTTCAGATGTACAAAGGAGGGGATGGGTCAAGACACTGAGGGAATACTTCCGTCATATGCCATATTTCTCAGTTTCCTTTGGTAAGACTATCGCAGTCTCACCAAACTGTAGAAATCAAGAGGAGGTTTCATTATATACATCTTGAATTACATGTTTTTCTTTGGCCAGTTAACTTATATTTGGAAGTCAGATATCTCTTTACTACAGTAAAAAGGACAATTCTTAATGGGAACAGCACAACTTGTAATCAATCTTCTGACAATTTTGGATCTTCATTAATTTAATAAAGACATAAAATTCTGAGAGCCATCAGCTCTCTAGTGAAAGAATGTATGATGGGACTAGGCCAAAGCTTAAGCGGAATAGTTTAGATGGAGCCTGTACTCTGAGAAAAACAGAATGCCAAAGAATTTTGAACTTGTGGGTTCCATATGCATCTCTTACTATTGTGGATTCCATGTTCACCTCAAATCCTGGCTGCTGTGAATATAAACCAGGGTAAAAGTTGAAAATTCTCCATAAAATTTCTTGTTGAAGCACCATTACATATATCCAGTCTGCTGTGTAGATCATTCTCAACATTGTGTTATTTTTATCCTATGAGAACCCCTTAAGGGTTTGATTTTGCATGACAAAACCACAAATTCGCCTCAAGTAAGACTCAGTGATGCCCCAATATGTAAAAGTGAAAAAGATCTTTCTAGCCCACGTGAATATGCCAGGTCTCTGAGTAGGTCTATGTCTTATTTGCTAAGACAAATTTTTTAGTGGACCTGAAATCAAAAGAACCTTCTAATTTCTAAATGTCTTTTACACTTCTAATAATTTGGGAGAAAATAAATAAGAACTGTTTAACACATCTACTCACATCCTGAGTTCAGGAGTTTTTAATCTAGCAGAAAAGAAGGATAATAAGTTTTGTTAATCAAGTTTTACAGGACATTTTAATATTTATTTCCTCTTTTTGTCCCACTAAAAGAACAAATGATATTCAGAAATAAATCATGGAAGGGCAATAAACAGTAAAAAGGAATTTTGATATTCCATGTATCTTAGAGTTTCTTTCTCCATGAAAAGAAGATTAGACAAAGAAAACCAACCATAGCCCCTACGCCAAACTGGGGGTACAGGGAGGATTCAGAAAGAGCTGAAAAATGAGCATTTCTTTTACATGTTTAGGGTCAGATGTGGAAGCTGCAGTTGGCATGAGAAGTCCAGTCTTTACATACTCTCCCCAGGATGCTTTTACCATGCCTTGGAGTCCCTGAAATATAGCTCTGCTTCAAAATCTTTTTTTTGGGGTGTGGGGGGGGTGGTACTGGGATTGAACTCAGGGGCACTTGACCACTGAGCCACATCCCCAGCTCTATTTTGTATTTTATTTAAAGAGAGGGTCTTAATGAGTTGCTTTAGCCCCTCGTTTTGCTGAGATTGGCTTTGACCTCACAATTCTCCTGCCTCAGCCTCCCATGCTGCTGGGATTACAGGCATGTACCATTTGTGCCTGGCTTGAAATTTTTGAACTAAGAAACTCACTAGAGAGGAGAGAGAGCAAGCAAGAACAAGAGCATGAGAGAGGAGAGATCTTGAAAGATACTAAAGGATTGTAGGCTTTCAGTTAGTTTTTTGGTTTCTTCACTATTTTTTGGTTTCTTCACTATTTGCAACACTTTTTTAAAAAATATCTATATACAAAGAAAGAACAGGTCTTACTGATGTTTAAGCTACTCATAGGAGTTGTATTGTATCTATCACCAGTATTCACATAATAAAGTTATGAAACCAATGATAGTAGCTATCACTACCTCTTTTACACCCTGCCCTCAAATGGAGGATTAGTTGAGATAATGATGTGTTTTATGGATCACATAAAAAAGATAAAAAATCTTCACACTTAAACCAGCAACCACATAGAAGGAAATGGAATTAAGAAATGAATTGTAATTTTTACAAAATTAAGCATTTATAAAATATCAGTAACTATGGAAAAAATGTTTTAAAAGTAGTAAAATGTGTTTCATAAATATTTAAATTTCAAAAACTAGTACTTTCTTCTTACTTTTTTGATAAGGGAATGGTTTAAACTGAAACTCACTTTTCAGTAAATATTGACTAGTATTTTACATTCATGCATAAATCTTAAAAAAATTACTTGTCAATACAGAATAAAACTACATAATAAGACTAACTTAGTATCTTGAAACTGATAAATTATTTCTAATGAATCAACAATGAAAATTGAAATCTGCCTTTACAAATCCTCCCCAGATTCTGAGTTTTCTAGCTGTCTATTAGTTCTGGCCTGACTTCAATTTAGTGTCCATATCTGAATTATACCTCTCACTTTATAGTGGATTCTTCCATATTTCATTTCACTTGGAAATTCATATCACCAAATCCAGTAAATCAATAAGACTGATAAAATCCACCTGTACAAAATATATGTTCAGACTCTATTTGGACACCAGAGGGCAGAAGAATCACTTGAAGTGAAGGAATTTTGTAAATGTATCCTTGTGAATTTTCAGGCCTAATAAAACGGAAGATCATCCAGGTAAGGCTAGGAGTTTAGGCTTGACTTTTGGTCACAGGAAATACAGTATTCTGTCAAAACCAAAAAAAAAAAAAAAAAAATGAAGGTAGGTGCAGCGTGCTACCATCCCTACAGTGTTTAACTGAGTAACAATGTCAGCAGAGGTGACTTCTTAGACATCAATCTTAGTAACAACAATGATACAGAAAATATGAAAGTAAAGGTGATTTTTTTAAAAACAATATATTTTAAAATTTTAACTTAAGGGTAAAATAACTTTAGTAAACATTCTAACCAATTACAGAGAAAACAAATTATTCAACAATGCTTTTATTAAAGTAAGATACATTCCTCTAAATCATAATAAAAGATGACAAATGTAAGAAGGTTTCAGAACTACACTGAAACATGTACAGACAACACCTCAATCCCTGGAGATACAACAAAGGTTCTGTTTGATTATTTTCATCCCTTTGAAAGTAGAACAGCAGAACTTATAATTTGGAGGTAGGTAGATCCAAATGTAATCCTAGTCTTACCACTTCACAAACTATGAGATCATGAACATGCATTATCCTCACTTTTTTTTCATACCCATAAACTTAAGGTAATGGTACCTATGCTATGATATTTTCTTAGGAATGTAGTGAGATAACATGGAAGTGTTTATCACTCCAAGTCATAAGGAATGTTCAATTATAATTTATTACTAAAATTTCTGAAAGAGAGGAAATAGTAGAAAGCATCACCATTTTGGGTGCTTTAAAAAAAGTGCAGATGAGAGAGAATGGCATGATATAAAATCAAATGCAATTAATTTTAGGTAGGGCATTCAGCACTATAACTACAGGTGAATGTTAGAAAATAGGTGACTTATCACAGAATATCACAGAATAGAGAGAGCATACTCAACAAAAAAGAATTCCAACCATATCCTTTTTCCTTCTGCTTTTTATGGCAACATGATATTGGGGAAATTATTTAATTATTCTTGGCATCATATTCCTCCTATATAATACAAGAGTGAATTATGTGCTCTCTATCATCTACTCCAGCTCTTACATTCTCAAATTTTACAAGTGTAGTCACTTGATATACTGTGAAACACAATTTCAATGATTTTATGAATGTAATTATTTAAAATGGTAAAGTTTGTTTAGGCAAAGCATGTTTGTGTAATAGGTTTCCACATCAGATATATGATGTTTCTAACCTCAACATCAGCATTCCAATTAAAAAATATAATGTAGAAGCAGAATAATAGCATAAGCAAATAAAATAAAATATTATTTAAAAGTGACTAAAGAAGTAAGGAAATAAAGAGTTTACACATCTATGAATTATTTTAGGTACTTCCAAATTTGTTTATAGTTATTTTGAGGGTTCAGCAGAAGAGACCAGCATGTTTTACATAATTCCACTGATGAAAAACACTCCTCATTGATATTTATGCTGTCTGATTTTGGGGGACACTTATTGTCATTTCAGAGAAATGGCTGTGTACTTTGGAGAGTTTTAAAAATATGAGTTTTCCTCAAGCTGTGTATAATATTCACATCTCTTTCAGCCAGTGCTGGTAAACAGTGACAACAACCACATTTGTAACAATGCTAATTCACATTAGCATTTCTAACTTACATTATAATCAAAATTAATGTAATCTTAAAAAATCATAGGTAATTATTTTGATTATTATTTTCCATTTCTGAGTATCACAGGACTCAATTGCTTTGTCTATGTATTCAAATAATTTGCTGTAATTAATGTGGATGATATAAGCACGGAATTCTTTCTCCTGTTACATCCAATAATTGGGGGAAACATTTGTAATGGCCCAAATTAAAATCAATGTGGCTAACATATGGAAATAACTAAATGCACATCAATAAATTGATGAATAACAAAAAGGTGAAAAAAGAGGTTTTATGCTAGGCAACAACATGAATAAACCTTGAGAACATTATGCTAAGTGAAATAGTCAATTACAGAAAGACATAGTTCCACTCATGGAAGGTATGGATAAAGTCACATTCATAGAATCAAAGTATGTAATGGTGGTTACCAGGGGTTGGGGAAAAGGGAAAGAGGGGAGTTACCATCACATGGATGCAAAGTTCTAGGTGACTAATATGAATGTGTTTTAGAGATCTGCTATACAACATAGTACCTGTAGCCAATATTAATGTACCATACACTTAAAAATTTAAGAGGGTAGATGACAGGTTGTGTTTTTGTTATCATCTTTTAAAAGAGAAAAAACAAAAGTGAATTCTGAAAATCACAATATTAATTGAAAAAATATTTTCACAAAAGTTATTTCATCATAACCAGCCCCCCCCCCACAACAAAAACCCATCCCTGAATCAGATTTATATGAATTAATTATAAAAGGGAGAATAGAAATATTTAGTGTGGTTCCAAAATTAAGTTGCATAACAGGAAGATGGAAAGACAATTCAGAAAGCCTAACCAACAGCTAGTTCCTTCTTATGAATGAACATATGAAAAGGCAATATTAAATAGAATTTGAATGGTTAAGTCAACATTTTTTCTCAGAGATTTTGGTGATTATTTTAGACCCCTTGGTAGAAATATTGAGAAAAAGTCCTAAATTAAATAAAATTATTTTTCCTTTTAATATTAACTCAACTAACTGATCTTGAATTATTTAAATAATTTCAACTATTTTAATTCTACCAACAAAATGAAAAGTAATCTTCTGCTTACAATGTACAAACAGCACTACAAGTTCAGTTGTTTTTCTTTTCAAACAAATGCATAAATTATTACTTGCTTCATGTGTGCTTTAAACATGATTTATACTATTTGATAAGAATTTTGAACTCAGGGTTCTTTAAAATCGCCTCTTGTCTAAGAAATGAAACAACAAAATAAAGGTGCAACAAAATAAAAAAAAGATTAATACATTACAAGAAGGAAGATAACTTAAACGGGCCATCATAACTGATGAAATCTTTTCAAAGTAGAAGTAGAAGCTAGAAGACTTTTTAGCTTTATGTGCAACTGTATGTTTGGAACTAATACGTATTTGGCATTTTCATCTAACTTAGAATATTTTTCACTCTAGATAACAAGTCATTTTAATGATTCTATAGACATACTTAGGATAAACTATACCTTGGGCCATAATCCACTCATTACAATGTAGTTCATCATTTCCCATAGTATTTAAAATTCTCTACTTAAAAGAAATATGTTCAAGTGGAGGATGAAAATGTTAAGACATCACTGAAAATAAATAATAGCTATTTAAAAACCAACAGCCCACATTGTTGTGGGAGTAGTTAAGTTTATAAGGACTAAGAATTGAATATGGGATTAGAAAAATAATTCAATTATTAAGTTGGATACATACTGTGCCAGGTCGGGGATAAGGAATTCTTCCATCATACTGTACCCATCGATGGTCTGCACTTTCCTTATGAGCATATGGACCATTAAAAACTGCTCTGATGTCAGCCATGCTATATACACAAACAGCAGAGCCTTTGAAGATGGAGCTGAAAGAAAGCAACATGATCCAGTCATTCACAACCATCTAGTGGGCTTTTATTTTGCACATATTGGAACAGGAGCTGTGGGGACAAATATATTTGGCAAATTCTAATTGACAGGTGATGCAAAAAAAAAAAAAAAGGGGGTGTGCCTATGTCCTCAAAGAGCTTATGGCTAAGCAATCCTGACAAATAGGTGATAAGTCTCTTGTAAATAAATGTGTTAAGCAAGCACATGGATGTATACCCAGGCCATGGCTGTCATGTAAGTTTTCAGGGAGGAAGTGAGGTCTAAATTTTTATTTAAAATTATCTAGAAAAACTGGGGGATAGAGAAGAAAATGCAGAAAATGGTACTGTGTTTTTCTATATATCCTTCAATTTTATTTGAAGTTATTATAATATAATGCCTTATAAAGAGTTTAAAATATAAAAAGTTGGGGCTGGGGATGTGGCTCAAGTGGTAGCGTGCTCGCCTGCCATGCGCGGGGCGCTGGGTTCGATCCTCAGCATCACATAAAAATAAAATAAAGATGTTGTGTCCACTGAAAACTGAAAAATAAATATTAAAAAAAAATTCTCCCTCTCTCTCTCTTAAAAAACAAAGTTACATTATGTACTTTTAGTAAATATTTAGATGTTGGATAACAATCATCTCACATTTATCTTCCTTTTTGAAGTGAATGTTCAATTATGGTAAGCAAAATAAGCCAAACTCAGAATGTCCAGGGTTCTATATGTTCTCATGTATGTGGAAGCCAGAGAGGGAAAAGAAAAGGAAAGGAAGCAGGAGGTGGATCTCATGAAAACTGAAGGGAGATCAGAAGATTAGAGGAAAGGGGCCAGAGAGAGAAAGGAGGGAAGGAAAGGGGAAATACTGGGGAAAGATATCCTCCAAATTATATCATTTATGTTGTATATGTATATGAATAGTAACAACAAATCACACCATAATGTACAATGGTAAAACACCAATAAATATATGGCAAAAAATAGTGTTCATCATAAAGTTCACATAAGTTAAATAACTTATTCATATGATGTTTATTAAACTGATTTTTTAAATGTTTAATCTTTTTTTTTCATTTTGCTACTTGAATTGAGATTTTATAGTTACCTATCTAACACTTAATTATAATTACATAATCTCAGAGACAGCATTTATGAGAAGCTCCATAGGAATTCTACAAAGTTTTGCACACTAATGATATAAACTGTTAACACCATCAGATAATTCTTTTTTATTTTAGTTCTGGAAGTTACAGGATATTTTCTTTAAATTTCTTTGAATGATTTCTTTCAATGATTCCTGTTATTTAAAATGAGATCACCCTTTATGATCTGAGAAACTTATCACCTTTGTTTATTGCACAAACAAGCCAACAATTCTCTAGCATGAGTAACTCAATTATTAATATTCTTGGAATGACATTAATAGGAAACATCAGGAGGTAACGGTAAACAGGCAGTTAGGAGAAAACTAGCAGCTAAGAAGAAAGGTGATGTTCCCATAAAAATTACACATCTACTATGAAATCTTAAAAGAATTCTTAAACGAATAATGCATCATGTTTAATGGCATTGGCATTATTGCGGGCTAATTATGTCTTCTCGCTTGACAAAGACATGACATACATTCTGACATTACCTCAGTCTTCAGAGCACCACTAAAAATAAAATAACAAAGAACACCAAGAACAGAGAGCTAACTTGTAACTTCACACTCTGGGTGGGCAGAAACTGGATAGAAAAAAAAAAAAAAAAGAACTATCTTGGGGCTGCATTTCCCTGGCACATATCTGTGTCTTGTATATGAAGCACACATTGACTTCAAAGAAAGTTCTGTGAAAGGAAAGGTGCCAAGAGATCTAGGACTGAGATAATTGAGTAACTACAGACATTTTTTCTTCCTGCTTTTTTTTTTTTTTTTGCCTTCTACCAGGGATTGAACCCAGGAACAGTCTACCACTGAGCTACATCCCTGACTATTTTTATTTCTTATTTTGAGACAGAGTCTTACTAAGTTGCTGAAGCTGGCCTTGAGCTTGTGATCCTCCTACCTCAGCCTCCTAAAGTGTGAGGTATAATTGTATGCAACCATACTCAGAAATCTGCATATTTTTATATTCATATATAAAGTAACAGAAATATGAATTCCAAAATAAAAAGTTCTTAAGCTATTTTCTTTATTTTCATGTTCAAATATTAAATTCATTTTATAATTAATCAAATACTATTTTGTTTTTTGATATATTCTGAACCATTAGAGAATTTCAGTTTGTGTAGAAGGTATTATGAATGAAATGAGGAATATTTCATAAAGAGGAAACCAAATTAGAACATGTATACAAAATAGTTTAAGGATATATTCAAAAGAATACACTAAAACCAAACAATATCATAGTTCTTCCAATATGCCTATCAACATACATTGAGAGCTGAGTTGTGGAAAGAGTGAAAAATATTTACAAATTCACAAGAAGTAACATGTAACTGGGGCAAAAATATGCTTTGAATATTGTCAAATGTAGGTTACTCTTGAAATAAAATGAAGACAGCGAGGATCACATCTTCTTGGAGAAAGCTTTGTAGATGCTAGTACAATTTTTAAGCAATTCACAAAGTCTTGATAATGTTTAGAAGACAGAAAGAAGACAAGAATACAGGGATTAAAAATTAGAAAAATCTCTTCTGTTCTAGTCCTACTTTTACTGCTAACTGGTTATTCTTCTTTGGGTGGATAAAGCCAACTTTCATTGTTAAAGAAGTGAACAGTGACATGGTCCTAACACCCACACTCTCATCATTTTAGGTAGCAGGACATGCAAGTAAGACATCTTGTGATGTGATGAGAAGTTAAAAGTCAAGAGAATCCCATTCATGATTAATTAATCACAGCTTTGCTAGTGAACTTAATCATTTCTCATTCATTTCTTTAGTGTTACTTCTATGTCCCTAAGTTTGTAAGTATTTATTATGAATATTATATGCAGACATCTTTTGTACCCAGCAATTTTATGCTGAGAATTCATCTCAGAGATATACTTGTTTGCATGTGGAATGGCATGTTCTATGGTGCACGATGTGTGGCAGCAAAGTTCTAGAAACCAGGAACATACAGAGGGCTGCTTAAGTAACTTTAGTGACATAGGGGCTGCTATACTGGTTTAAAAAGAAGGAAGCAAGTTTTTATAGGGATATGAAAGATTTCTAAAAAACACTAAGTGAACAGGTAAAATGGAAAACATCGTATAGCATGTTGCTATAAAGAAAGAGACAAAAATCATATAACTATATGGGTTCACATACGTATATAACTTTTCTAAAAGGATTAAAAACATTTTTTTACATACCTTGTTGTGGTGAAGACGCCATAAACTACAGGATTTCTTTCATCTCGTGTGGGGAGTAAATAAATATCTTCTATTAATGGAAAAAAATAATTATTCAGTATATTTTAATTTTTAATATTACGTATATTCTTTTAAAAATAATAAATATCTCTGAAACTCTAAACAGTGTACAAAATTAAGATAACAGAGTACTATACTGTCTCTTAGGAAATTAAGGGGAAATGCAAAGCTTATATTAAAAAGAGAAATTAAGGGTAAAAGTTTTCTCACTAGCTATTTGACATTGAGTTGAACATTTAACCTCTCAGTTGTTTACTTCAATCACATACACGAGGTGATCCAATTGATAATCTATGACTGTTTTCAATTATCAGGATGTGATTTCATATAAAATAAAAGCCAGAAAAAGGAATTTTTTACCCTCTAGTGTAAAAATGTGTTATACACTCTGTGTCAACTTAGTAATTCAACTACTTATTCAATAATAATATTAAAATATTGTTTGAGTAAATAGCACAATATTGGTGGTAGATTATTTGCAAGTAATATTTGGTAAAAGAGTATTTAAGAGGTGAGTGTATTTATATATTACATGAGAGATGGCCCATGCATATTGAATATACACTTTAATAGTATCAAACACATAATAATGATAAAGCAATAGATGGTATAGATAATTATTTTACACTGCATGGCAAATCTAAACAAGTTTGAGAAGATAAAAACTAATGAAGTGTAATTTATATAAAACTAAAATGTTCTTTCTAGAATTAGCTTCTAGAATTGGGAGAAATGGGGAATAGAAAAGTCTCCTAGTCTGTCCAGCAGAGGGCGTTCACAGAATGAGGAACCTGAACTCTTCCTCTGTGTAGAAAGAGCCTTCCAAGGAAGGGAAAGGCTGCAGAAGGGATGGATAAATTTTGTATTCTGGGGACTTATATCTTCCTTTCACTTGCTGTAATTTTGTTTCCTTCACTAGTTTCTAGGACTCTTACAAAGAGAGGAGTTACTTCATGTAACTCCAGGCCTAGAGCACCCCATGTGCTTTGAGTTTGCAAATTTAGTAAGAACCATTCCTGTAAGCTGTGCTGAGTTACATATAATCAGGTATTTGGAGTAAAATATAGCAAATGATGAATTGCTTAAATAGGTAGAAAGACTTTTCCAGGAAAGAAAGAACATATGACTTACGGAGCTCATCAAAATATGTATCGGCCCCATCACTTCCAGGAATGGAACAAATCAATCTGGCTTTAAGAAAAGTTGTCCATTTGTTTATCAAGCTGCGTTGTCCTCCTACATCATTCTGAAAAGTGAAAAAAAAAAAATAAAGATAAAATTTCACCAACATGATTCTGTCACCAACTATAACTGGTAGTTATTATTATTAATACAGGTGGTACATTATTAATTTTATTGTTTAAAAAATCATAGAGCCTGGATATTGAGTCTTTCAACTTCCAAATAAAGGAAAAGTCAGTTCTTTCCTTAAACCAAAGGTGATTTTCTAATGGTTAAAGGAATGCCATGAAAGCAATATAACTACTGAATGAGGAGATGCCTATAAGACTCTAGCAATCAAGGTAGGCTTGGGATCAAATCCTGTGTCTTCCAATTTTTTCTCCCATGACCTACAAAAGATTAATTTACCCAATTACTTGTTTTCTCATCAATAAAATATGATTAATGAGATCAAATGGAAAAAAAATTGTATAAAATGCTTAACATAATGCCAGGCAACTTGAGTGCAATAAATGCTAGCACTGATTGTTATTATTTCTATGATTAAGAAACATTTCCAGCCTTTAGAAGAACTCTGCTTCTGTATAAACTTAAAAGTAGCCTTTTTCCAAATTTTGTGCATTTATAATTAAACATCAAGGTGACATAAATATATACATAACATGAATACACAGGAAAATGATCTTTTAAAAGATATTAGCCTATATTTTCCATAGCTTACTTTTGTTTTGAAATATTTTATTTAAAATGTTTCCTTAGGCATTTAGCCAAACAAACATTTTAATCGATTAAATAGAATAAGAACAATTGGGCTATTTAATAATCCAGCAAAAAAAGATTTTTAAATTAATTTTTAAATTAATATGTCCCTGTGAACATTTGATTATTATGATTTTTCATTTATCTGACTCAGCCAACCCTGCTATTCTTATAATAAAAGAGCAAGACTGATTCATGGAATAAATATGCAATGTATTCAATTTCAAGTTTTAAAAGGTACTCTTGGAGCTACTTTTTCCATTAACTTATCTGTATTTAAATGTTATACAATTTTTTTTATCCTTCATTACATGATGTTCCATAAAGTTAATGAAAAGTTAACTGTCATGTTTTACATCTGAATATCTAGGAACTATCTTCTCTGTGCTTCTTTATCTCCAAAATAAACCAAATTAGAGAAAAGCATCCAAATGATAATTCTAAGCAAGAGAATTCAAGTCATACATGTACTTCTTATACCAAACAATAATTATTTTTTTTTAATTTAAAGACATATGAGTTTTCAGTAAAATATGTCTTATATGAGCTAAAAATGTACATTTAACAAACATTTATCACACTTCACAGTTTGCACTTACTGTGTTAATTTTGCATGATTCCAAATCACGATAAATTTACACGTGGAACATGTTCAGCTCAGTTCATGTGTGCTGGGGACTAACCATACATATAAATGTCCACATAATATAAACATAATGACTAACAGCATTGTTTAGAACCAGCATCAACAAAACACTTTCCTAGTTGTAGTATTTTGTCACTGATTCTGAAGCCAGAATTAAAAGAGTGTCAGTGTAGATAGGTAAATCCAGTCAGATCAGATCAAGGAGGCCAATTTGGGTCTGGGAAGTTGGAGATTGAAATGCTAATACCTTCAGAGCCCTTTCTCCACCCTAATCAAGATAACCTGCCCCTGCTCCAACCTGTTGCTAAGGGAACTAGTCTCAGGGATTGTCCCTACAGGGAGTTTTTAATTAGGCCCCCTTCCTGCTTGGCTCCTCCAGCCCATCTGCTTCACACATTTTGGCCATCCCATGGAGCATATCCTGGGCCTAGTCTATATGCAGAAAGGAGAGAGATAAGGCAAAGAGAGCAGGAGAATAAAGGAAGCTTAGGACATATAAAAAAAGCAGAACACCCTCACTTTGGGGGATACCAGGATAACAGCTATGGCCTCCTTCTCCCTCTTGGGAGAAGTCTATGTTACTCCTTTTAAAATAAACCCTTCTTGGGCTGGGGATATAGCCCAGTTGGTAGAATGCTTGCCTTACATGCACAAGGCCATAGGTTGTAGCCCCAGCATAACCCCTACCCCCCCAAAAAAAAGTTAAATAAACTTGCTTATATGCTTGCCTCAGCACTGATAATTGGTGGTATCAATGCTGTTGCTGGCTTGTGGTGATAATAAAATGCATGATAGCTGCTAGTTGTGTTCCAGTAGTTTTTAATTCTCAACAGAAAATGCATTCCTTATTGTCTTAACTCAATGCTTACTCCAGATATTTCACTAATACCCTGCCAACCAATTTAATAAACACTTAATAAATAACTGAAACTACAAGTTAAAATCGACAAAAGTGTTTTGAAATGAATAGAGAGCCAAGGAGAGCCTTTTCTGAAATTTCTTTAAATAGGAAAATGAAGAAAGGCTTCACAAAAGAGTTAGATTTAATACTAAGCCTTTATGATAGGGGGGCTCAGACTACATGTGTAGAGACTGGTTCAGAAGAAACTTCAGTTATTTAAAGTTAGGTGGAAAGAACAATGGGTCTAATATCCAGAACTCGCTGGGAGACAAATTTGGTTCACATGAAGACTGGGATCAATTAAAATAGTGAACAAAAATGTAATAAAAGTAAATTGGAGTAAGATCAAGGAAGGCTTTGATATCAGGCCAAAGTGTCTGTATGTTAATAAGCACATGATGAAGAACTACTAAAAGATGTAATGATTAGCAAAGAAGTGAAATAATTAAGATTTTTCTTTCAAGGAAACTAAATGGTATATTATATAATGACCTGTAACAAGTATGTATGTAATTGCTCTTGAATTTTAATTTTGTGTATGGTGCTTCTATTATTTGGGTATCATTTCTCAGATACTATTCCATCTAACAACTGGATGATTTCAGGCATCTACAGAGGTGAAGACAGATTTTATCTACATATAGGTTATTTTTAGGCTCATATCCTCTGATCATTTTATCATTAAATTTAGATATTAAAATGAATGGACAAAAATATTGATGCTTCCTCCTAATGTACTAATGGATTATGTGCTCATGTACAGTAGGAGTCCCATGAGAAAATGTGTGCATACATTACCAGAAAGTAATGGATTTTTAAATGAATTTGAAAATACAAAGTGACTTATTTCTCCCTCATTTCATAATCCTTGATTTATATCTCTTAAAGTCACATCTCCAGCCTTTTATGTTTTGGCAATTCCCAAGTTGTTCTAAAACAAAGTCTTTATAAAATGTTTTTATTTTAATACATTAACTTTCCATATATATGTATGATATTATTAAATTTCCTTGCCTATATTTGTATATTTTGGAAGAGTTGGCAGTGAATACTAAAAAATAGTGTTGATTCAATATACATAAAAATATATATGGTGATCATGAAAAGGATTATGTTTGATTTAGTACTTCACCCTAATAGAGAGTTGGTGCTTAAAATATTTTAAATAAATAAACATATACTTAGCATTCTGTTCAACAACATTTCTTTAACAGATGCAGGCAACACTAGTTCATCATAAAAATGAGTCATCAGGTTCTTTTAAACATTCTAGTATATAAAAGTGATGATAAATCTCATTTTCATACATTTCCCCCATTTCTTTTATTTTTTAAATTTTTTTTGTAATTGTAGATAGACAGCATGCCTCTATTTTATTTATTTTTATATATGGCACTAAGGATTGAACCCACTGCCCCACACATGCTAGGCAAGTGTTTTGCCACTGAACCACAGCCCCAGCCCCATTTCCCCCATTTGTATTTACAATTTTCTCCCATACTTAATGGTAGCCATGAGAAAATTCTAACCTACTACCTCCAAATCTGTTGGATAAGAAAGGAATTTATACTACACCTGTATTTTTTTAACCTGACAAATGAAAATTACAATCTTTCAACAAAATCATCTTCAAACATTCCTGCCTACCCAACCATCCAGCAGCCTTTTCCAGCCCCGCAAGAAGTAAAAGGATAAAAACAAACAAACAAAAAAATCCAGGTCAAAGATGAAAGCCACCTGCTGTCAGGAGGGAAGGAGAATAGTTTCTGGCATGAAGGCTTTTAGTAATAGGTTATAAGCATTTAATGACCAGATAGTAACTCTTGCAGACATCCAGAAGCCCTACCTGGGATGACAAAGTTCAATTCACAAGCAGTTGTATTTCTCCCCTAGGGAAGTCAGTTGGGTTGACTTTGTTGACCAGCTCTAGGTCCCTGGATTTGTTAGCAAATCCACACAATCTACCCCTGAGAACTTTAAGCCCACAAGGGGACTGAAAGGGGATAATCACTTTTGTACTAAATTGTCACCTCCTTGCTTATTTTTGTGAAGTTCTAAAGAATACAACCATCTCACCAACACAATAGATTTACTATTGAGATGTCAGAATCAGGAGCTCTTTAGTCACCAGTCACTTCTATGTGTCTCCACTCTATTTATCACACAGCCTCTTTGTGGCCAGGTTGCCAAAAGCCTTGACATCCTTTACAAAGATGCAGATGAAAGTAACAAAGAAATGAAATGTAAACAAGCCTGATCCCATGTGCTCTATCTGGGTGGTGAGTAAAGAACGACTGCTTACTTTTTCTCTGTAGCTTTTATGTTTATGTTTGCAATGTTTCTTAATTTTAAAGTGACAAAAAAAAAAAAAAGAAAATATAGTACCACCAAGTCATGTGATTAGATGTTAGCTGCACCTTATGAATTGTTATGATCTTCTAATTGTAGCATCTACTAACAGGTAGTAACGATGATGCTAATGGTTACTACATTTTCCTTCTACCAGCACACACAACTTCTTATAAATCTTACATGGACATGTAGAGTAGCTAGAGGCTGTCACACATGAACTTTTATTGAGTGTGTCTTTTGACCTCTAGGTCATGATTCTGGGTTCATCTGGTAAACATGGCTTTATCTGTATACACCATCCTTTTTGAGGCTTTCTCAGCACTTAACATTATTTTCAATTATACACTGGGAAACAGAAGCTGTTGGAAATTGTGATAATTGGCTTTAAATTTATATGCTCTTAAATCCTGAAAATTTTATAAAGTTAACAAAATCTCCAAGACATCTGAGATCATATTGTATTCTATTAAAATCTTATATTTATTTAGAGATTTTAATGATGTTGGTTGAAGTTGGAGTATACCAAAGTTTTCAGATCAGCAGACACCAGAGAATCATACACCTTAAAAACTTTAAAAAAAAAATTGATGCTGTAGTTAAAGGTTATAAATTTCCTTTGCTTAAAATTCAATTCTTTTGCCTAAAGCTGCTCTTCTGTAGCCTCATACAGGCAAGAGAATGGAATTCTCTCTGAAACAATTTAAAAACCATAATGTATGCATCTTTTGTGTGTGTCCCTCTTTCCAATTCCTTTCATTAACAACAATTACTCTCAGATATTGTAGCTTGAATTTACATCATTCACCTTCTTTTTATGTGTGATATAAATGCTACAGTATTTTAAATCATTAAAAATGCTACTCCTTCACTGAAACAGTCTCATGGAGCAAGCACACATTTTTCACAGACTGTTTTCATAAATTCATCCTAAAAGAGGAGGAAAGTTTAACATTTTTGTGTTTTTGATTCAATGACTTATGTTTAAATACATCACCACATTCTTTATTTGATTTGTCATTTTAAACAAAATGCACCTCACAGAGTTTAAATAGCCCTGTGTTGGAGTATGCCATCAAATATCCTCAAGACTGTGACTGTACTAAGAACCACTGGAGACATGATCACAGCCTGACACCTCATAGCAGTTGGGCCATTTACTTTTCTCTGTGCCACCTCAGTCTTTGGAGTATCTAAGGATAGGTTTTAGAATGTTTCTAAAATTTTTATTGAATATTTCATATAACCCTCTGCTTCCCTTTTCTAGTGGACCTGAACACTGGTCTTGGTGGCCACAGAGGGAGGAAGAGTAAGAAGCTATTCTCAGCATTGTAGTCTGGTGTGGCACATCTGGGTTAGTTTCCAATAGGGTTGAATTGTCTTTGAAATTGTTTCCTCCTCTCCTGTACAATGTGCAGAACTCTGAGGGTTGAAGGGAGGAGGAGTGTGAAGCTCTGGGCAACTGAAGTGGGAATTGCTGACTAATATTATTGTATTTAAGTGGTGCTTTCTTGTCTCTTGACAGAGTCAGTCTCTCTCTCTCTTTAAAGATCTATGTAGTCAGTAAAACGGTCTTTATCTGTGATTACTAATCCACAGAATTGAGAAAACCCCATAAGAAGGAAGAGGCAGGCAAAGAGGCAACCAGTTATGATAGATGAAAACAGTAGGCTTTGTGAGCACATTTGTTTGATAAGGCTTTAATCTGTTACACATCTATTACTATAAGGTAAACAATAATAAGACTTTGGAAGTGGGAAAAAAAGGAAAGAAAATTTAATATTGGTTAAATTTAAGTTTGCTGGTCCATAAGTAAATAATAATGGTAGGATAATTCAATTCAAACTTGGGGTAGTTAATTCAGAAGCTTGATACTATGATCATGATGTGCAAGAAACAAAATGTACACTTGGAATAGGCCTCCAGAGTTTCTTGGATAGTATGCCATGTGTATTAAAATACATTATTATACTATAAAGAAGAGTGTGAATGAAAATATTTTCATATGTTAAAAGTAATGAAAGATACTGAAGTTATGCACAGCAAATCAAATACAAAACTTTCCTTTTCAGACCATGAGTCTTCATTTACAATATGCTTAAATTCTATATTTCATGTAACTCGTTCACTGGGATGAACAAAAATTCTGGCTACTAGAAATAAAATATAAAGTGAAAATAATGATAAAATTATAATAATACTATGATAAAATTATAATAATAGTATTAAGAAGAATGACTTGAGTTAACTTCACAAAATATCACACCTGGTGATCAACTCAGTTAAGTTGTAGAAAAAAAATCTATACTATATAGGAACATGTGATGTGTAAAAATAAGTATCTCATTATTATTTTCTTGAGATGTTGAAGTTATAGTAGGCATTTCTTTTTGCAAAAAACGAGAAACTTATAGGCATCTTTCTTCTCTTCTCTGGCATAAAATCTAATTAGTGCTTACTCTTCACTGTTGTCAAATGTTTTAGTGTCTTTTCTAATAGGAAAAGGAATCCAAAATAAATTCCAGACAGCTCAACCGCCAAGAAACCAGAGTCTCCCTTACTTCACCTACTAATAATCTTGAGATACCTTAGCAGTGAGGAAACAAAAACATAAAAAAAACATCTAAGACAAAGGGGAGAGGAGAAGAAAAAAGCAAATAAATTATGGCAGGCATTGGACATAGTAGTTTTTAAGGGATAAATTCTATAGAGACTTTGAAGGAAAAAAATTTTCTTAAACACTCAGTATTTAGAGACAACTGTTTGTGATTTTCCATTAGAGAATGACAAAGCAAACAGAAATGAAGAACATGTTTTTCTAACTACTTTTAAAACTCATAAAGATTATTAGAAATGCAGGATTTGGATAATACACTATGCTAAAGAACTTAGTTCCTAAAATTGAACATATTAAATTAGGTAAATCTAGGAATGTTTAGCAGTCTATTCCAGGTAGGATCAGAGTTCATGAATTAAGGGAGAAAAAGAAAAGAAAGCTACAACAAACAGAATAATTCCCTTCCTAAGAATTTCTCAGACAGGAAAACAGATGGAAGTGAAGCAAAAGCACATCTGTAACTCATGGGCACTAAATCTCTCATTTAGGTTGTAAGTGACACACAAAAACCACAGCTCGTAGAGATCAATAAATACGGAAAGTGTCATCGGCCTAAAAACACAGATCTTCAAAGACAGTAATTGTCCAAATAGGATCATATATCAAGTAGACAATGCAAGTAGAATCGAAGCAAAAGGCTATTAATGAGACCCCCAGGCAAGTTATGTGAAAGGGCCATCCAAATTGAATTCCTGGCATGAACAAAAGGAAATACTGCAAAACAGAAAAAGAGAATTGGCATATCCTACAGCTGGAATCCGGAGTGGGCTAGCATAAGTAAGCAAATGGACAACACTTCCAAAAATGAATAGAATCCAAAAGTAATGCAAAACAGCCCTGAGGTGAAAAGTCACAAGCTAGCCTTGCAAAAGAGACTGGCATTTCCACACTCTAGTTTATAGGAACACACACAGTAATAAACATCACACAGACATAAACAGTGGTATCTGAGAGTAATAACTTGCAAACTAAATAGACACAAATCTTCTTAGCGTTTATTTAATGCTGCTGTGCCTGTTCATTCAGTCAGCATTTAATATCTCACCAGGAAGATCTGGGTGATTTACCACCTATAAGAAGAGGTTTTCCTGTTTAAGTGCTTCAAGGTACTGATTGTTTAAAAGCATGGGAGAATTATTAGAGGTTGACAAGGACTTAAGGCTAAGTACCTTATTTTAAATATGAAAAGAGTATCAAGTAGTTTGACTGGAAAGTGTGACCCTACCAAAAAATAATTCTCTACCATGTACAATGACACACATGCTGGGTTTGGAGAGGTGTAGATTAAAGTACTTATTCTCAGACTGTCAATGATCAATATTGCCTTGTGAAATTACATTCTAAATCAATTTATTTAGTTTACAATGTTTCTCCCCATCCATACCTCTTCACTAAAATTTACATTGTTCAAATCATTCAAAAATTTTTCACCGGATATGGTTCCAAATGATCTTGACATTATTTAGAAATAAAATCCATCTTCAAAGTATAAATATTCTTAAAAATGAGGTACACATATTAAGAGTAAATTCAACCACAAAAACTAATAAAATGTTTTTCTCAATAATATTTGGCAACTAGCCTAACCCTAACCTGTTAACACACACACACAAAAAAACCACTACCACCACTACCACCTTCTTCCCATGTGTAATCACTGTTAAGTTTGTTAAATTTACCCAGCTTCAAAAGGCTGTATTATGATGTGTGCATGTGTGCGTGTATGTCCATGTTTTTGCTTTGTGGCATTAAACTCACTGTAGTATGACCAGATGTTTATAATTTTTTATGTGTATAAATGTCTTATAATTGAATTATGTTCAAAAACACAAATCTAAGTCCCTCCTGTTTTCAAGACCTTCTTGAGTATCTACCACACCCAAATCTGTATGCTCTCATGGAAGCCTCACATTTACTTATAAAAATAGTCATGGAAGAGTCATTTCCTAGTTTAAGAAACCAAGGTAATAAGAAGTAGAGCAAGATGTAAATCTACATCTGATTTCAAGTTGAATATCATTTGAGCAAAGGTCATTGATGATAGCCTTACTATCAAACCTAATACCTGGCTGACTACCTTTGGGGTGTGACATCCCTGACATCTGCTTTCTTATTGAAAGAATTTCTTATCCTTCAGACGGGAATGACACTCCCTTCCAGTTCTCTGCTTAGCCATTAAATAGTTTCTTCTTAATTGCCTTTGCAGATACTTTCCTATGCTTTCTTAAATGTCATTTTCCCTCAGGATTCTGTCCTTGCCTTTAATCTTATGCCACAAATCTTTCAGAACAATTTTAGACAGTTCCTTGACTTCAAGATACTGATGACTTCCAAATTCATGAGTTCAGATACTACTGAGACTCGGGTTCATATTTTCATGTAGCGAATGTATCAGCATATCCCAGAGCCATATCAAATTCAACACGCCCAAATATAAAATCTATGCCCCTAAACTCTTTTTGGTATTTCCTTTCTTGTATCAGAATGTGTCCCCTTTGCACATTTTTGTGATCCATGCCTTATCTTCTAGAAACAACAATTTTCAAGAATACAGAAGTACTTGTCTACAAGGTGAGTATCCTTTCTGAGATAGGAGCAAGGGAGAATTAAAATGCATTAAAAATTTAGTTCCTCTGTTATGCTAATAATATTTCAATCATAACCATCACATGGCTACCGTATTGGATAATGCAGATAAAGAACATTACCATCATCATGGAAAGTTCTATTGGACACCATTAGTCTATACAAAATGCTTAATAAATGAATGATAATTTAGGAGATTTTAGAAATCTGCAAAAAGTTTCTATTTGAAAAATCTCCTAAACTTAACTTTACCTCTTTTTTCCTATTGTCTTTGGACCTAATAGGCCTTCTACTTGTAAATATTTCTAATAATTTTTTTTATTTTTTGCTAAATATATCTACCTATTTTGCTACTTTTCTGACTCAAACATCTTGTAACTCTTCATACGCAACAGAATAGAATTCGCACCTGCTAACACAGAAATAAGATTATCACCCTATTTGCCACTCCAATCTCAAAAGACAGTGTTCCCCATACATACCCTTTGAATCACAGTTATAAGATTTCAGTGTTCCATGAAAAAAATAAACCCTCTTACAGTACTATCTGAAATGCCTGCCCTCTCTTCCTTAGTGCAATCCTGATCCCCCATAGGACTTGATTTAAACACCACTTCTTTTATACAATATTTTTGAGCTTCACTGAATGCTTAAAAATTCTTATCTCTTACTTTTAATACATTATATTTTGGTTATCTGTTAATATGTCTATTACTCTCACTATAATATGAATTTTTAAAGAAAAGGGGTAGTGGTTTAGTTATACAAGTTGTCTCGTGTAGTACAACTTGTATTTTACACAACATTTTTATTTTGTTGCTACAGTTGAAATAAACAAAATTAGATATGAATTAATGGGTTACAAAATTGAAAAGATTTATTCTTCGTCTGTAAACAATTTTCTCGTCATTTTTTGTGTGATATTTGCCTATCACCAAGACCACTTCACCAATCATTATATCCTATTTGGCCCAATAGTAATATGTTGGGCAGCTCAAAAAAAAAATAAAAAAAACATCTTTTACAAATCAAGATAGATAGATAGACAGACAGACAGAAAGAAAGAAGCTGAAGAGGCAGAGAACTCTTAAATTGTCAGCAGTTTTGCACTGTGCCAAAGTATTCAGTTAAAAATGAAACCAAGCAACTGGAACAGGAAAAATAAAACCTGAATATTTTCAGATACATACTTTGGGAAAATGCTGGTGGAACAGTACAAAGTACTTCTGTGTTACTGAAAAATCTTGGTAAACTCAGTAAATCACACACAGTTTTCTCTTCATTCTTAAACCTTTTCTTATAGTTATCAAATTTTGTTTCATAATATAGATATGCATCATGTTATTTATCAAATGTGGAAAACCAATGTTATGATGTTATAATGTCATTTGGGGGGTTAAGAAAAAGAAAAAAAATGGAAAGAGAAAATAATTTCATTAAAGTCTTTTTACATGAAACTATTATATAATACCAACAGTGATGCTGAGTTTTTAAAAATCATTACTAAACTTGTTATTGCTTTGTAAGGCATATAATCATATTTTTAAAGATTTTAAGTCATTCTTAATGTTCTTAGAGAAATTTCCACCTAGATGTTTCCAATTTTCATCACAATTTTATCCTGAAATATTAAGTAAAATTTAGAAACATGTCTAAGATTGCTATAATTAAGAAATTTTGTACAAAGCATTTAGAATCAAATATAAACATTTGACCAATGGATCGTTTAGTCAGTGAGAAATTTTGAAGATACTCACTTAAAAGAAGGATTAAGTGAAGAGATAAACTAATGAGTGAAGAACCTCTTTTGTTTTTCTTAAAGTAAATTCATCCATCACACATCCTTATTTGATCTTACAATTTGTTAGCTTTTAACTAAGGACAATAGCATGACAAAGTCTTGCTGTGTGGTCTCTGAGGTTTTTGAGTTAGAAAGACTCATTTACAATCTTCTGTGCCTTTCCAGTTCAGTATAAATTTGTTCATAATTTAAATAAAATATTCCATGCTTATGTTGATGAGATCTAGGTTAAACTTCTAATATGGAAATTTAAAATGAAACAATTAAATTTTAAGGTATTTCTTCATCTTTAAGGTCAACACTCACTATGTTTATATTAGGATAAAAATATTACTTTGTTATAAATGAATTTATATTAAATGATTAAACCTGTCAAGAATTAAGAGTTTCAATGGCTCCCAAACACACTAACTTCTTATATATGTTCATCAGAAAGTGACTTGAAATATCTCTAACGTAGTTCACTTATACAGACAATGTCAACCAACATCATAGCTATTCAGGGTCAGGATACTGTTGTTAGAAGGCATGCTTCAGTACACTAACACACTAAGTCTACAGAACAACAGCCATTCATCCCTAGGCACGAGGCTTCAAGAGAAATCACTGTGAACTCAGACTCTGAAAGAATGAGGATGCTTTTTCAAGAGTCTGTCCCCTGGAGGTTAAGGGGATCAGTGGGAGACTGCATGATTGGCTAGGATTCTAGGCAAAGAATGATCTGGGCTCACATGTTGGCCTCATTCAAAAGCTGAGTTTTCATGAACAGTTTTACGTTCAGTGATAGTTTGTATTTCTAACTTTGGAAGTGTTCAGAACCTGATGGTATAGACTAAAACAAAAAGTGATAGGCTCAAATGGAAGAAAATGAAAAGTTTGCATAAGACCAAAGAAAGTTTCCCACTGAAAGTATTTATTAATTTAACAGCTCTTGCCCTTAATAACCAAGTTTATGCTGAAGATGTCTATTTAAGAGATGCTATTTCTTACTAGATGCAAATCCAAGGAAAAAAGTTACTGAAACCAAAAATGTAATTATTGTCTAAGGCTTGTGTGGTATTAAATGAGAGCCTTGATGGCACAAAATGTTAGGGTCTCACATTTGCATAAAATGACACTATTTAAGTCTAATGACAATTTTAATTTTCTAACTTATTTTCAAAATAAATGTTTTTCATTTGGGGTTTTTTTTTCTTCTTTACTCCATTTTCTCTTAGAACTTGACTTAAAATATTTATTATAGTAAAAATATAAGCACATTCTAAATATAATCAATTCACATAAGATACAACATTTTACATATGCAATGTGTATTTTGAAAAAAATATAGAATATGATTGTTAGTGTCTAAAGCACTTTAGTGATTATGTTGTTACTTTTAATTTTAATATAAGATTATTTAACATTGTTTGATAACATATTAACTTTCAAGGGTATGGATAATGCAGCATTCTTACTGCAAATTGCAATAACTGGAACAGCCCTTCAAAAAAAAGTACGGAACTGCCAAAGAGGTGTAACTCACATCAGGGTGACATTTTAGCACTGAAAATTCAACTGTAATATTTGAAAAATCTAAATCCTTTTTCTTTTTAACTTTTGGATCTCAAAAATCACATACATGTAACAGTATAAATCTATCCTATGAGTTATGAATAATGGGCATTAAGTTTCATTTCAACATTACATGGTTTTTTATACATATGCACATATGCCTTAAGTAAAACAAATGCATATATCTTGCCTTACAAACTCTTCCAACTCGAGAAAGAATGGTCTTATCAGAAGTACTGCTTTCTTGTGATGACTCACGAAAGAAGAAATATATTTTATCATCATCTGGATTGTAGGTGTCTGGTATGGGGAAAGTTCCAATAAATTTTGCTCCTGTTTGAAAAAGAAAAGCTAAAAATTAAAATACTGAAACAATCCAGCCATAATAGTATCAGTGTCTTTGGTATATAAAACAATTAGCTGCAGGATAAAAACATGTACCATGAGTCAAATGTGGGAAATAAGACAGGTAGACAAACATGATATAATGTAAAAACATGTGATAGCATGAAAAGGTACTAAACAAGTACTCTAGGAATTCCAGAGAGCAGGTGAGAACATGACCAGTTGACACAATCGCTGAAATTCTACTAAATTTCAGTCACAATTCACTTAATGACAGGGATAGTTCTGAGAAATGCAATGGTAACTGCTTTCGTCATTATTAGGCAAACATCACAGAATATAATTATATGAATCAAGATGGCCATGATGTCAATAGGTAGTATAATCTTATGGGACCACTGTTGTATATGGATATGTGACCCATGGTTGACTGAAATGTCATGTGGATGATTCTACCTAAAGCACTGTCAAATCTAGAGATTCTATGATTTTATATTTTCCTTCTATATGCTGGATTTGCCACCTTTAAACCACACCAGATTTTATAAAGAACTCAGAAAAAAGTGTATATATCTTAAATGTTGGCACATAAAGTGTACTTTGCTATATTTTTGTGAAATTTTCCAAGGGGAAAAAATGAAAACAACCAATACTGCTTGGGTCCTCTCTAGTACAGGCTCTGGAAGGTATTCTTTCTGCTTGTTTCTATCACTTATTGTAAAGATAGCCTTAGGCAAATCAATTATCTTCTCCTTTAAAAAAAATTTAGTTGTTTGTGAACATTTATTTTTATTTATTTATATGCAAAGCTGAGGAATGAACCCAGCATCTCACCACATGCTAGGCAAGTGCTCTCTCTACCACTGAGTTCCAACCGTAGCCTCCAATTATTTTCTCTTTATGTCTCAATTTCCTCATATGCAATATGAGGCTCTCAATGTCATCTACCTACTGGGATAAATGACATGATAACCAACTGAATTAATATACATAAAGCCCTTAGCATTGGGTAGTTCCTGACATACCCATTCAATAAATGTGATTTATTATTGAGATGGTGATGATGATAATTATCATTATAATTATAATGACCAACATCAAGAGGGTAATAGAAAATTTAATCTTATATTTGTGATAATAATATGTTTTTTTCCATATTTTATTGGTGCACTATAGTTGTACATAATAGTGCAATTCATTGTTACATATTTGTACATGGACACAAAATAACAATAAAATTTGGCCAATATTATTTCCATGTGTTTCTCCTTTCTGTCCCCTTCTCCCTCCCCTAGTCCTTTCCTGTGCTCTACTGATTTCCCTTTGATTTTCATTAGATTCTGCCCCTGCCCCAACTTTTCTTTTCCTTTTCCTCTCTAGCTTCCCTATGAGACAAAACATATGACCCTAGGCTTTCTGAGTTTGGCTTATTTCACTAAACATAAAGTTATCAAATTCTATCCATTTTCCTGCAAATAACATAATTTCATTTTTCTTTATGGCTCAATAAAACTTCACACACACACACACACACACTCAACATTTTCTTTATGCATTCCTCCATTGCAAGACACGTAGTTTTGTTTTATGAATTGTGATTCTATCAACATGGGTATGCATGTACTGCTATAGTATGCTGATTTTAATTGTTTAGGATAAATACCAAGGAAGGTATAGCTGGGTAATATGGTGGTTCCATTTCTAGTTTTTTGAGGAACCTTCATATTGATTTCCATATGGTTTTTCTCATTTACAGTTGCACGAACACAGTAAAATATTCCTTTAGCTATACGTGTCTCTGGCATTTATTATTGTTTGTATTCTTGATGGTTGCTGTTCTAACTGGAGTGATATGAAATCTCAGTATAGTTTTGATTTGCATTTATTTACTTGCTAACAATTTTGAATATTTTTTTCATATGTTCATTGTTCATTTGTATTTCTTTTGAGAAATGTCTGTTTAGTTCATTTGCGTATTTATTAATATTTTTTGGTTTTAAGTTTTTTGAGTTATTTTACATATTGTGGATATGAATCCTTTGTCAGAGAGTATCTAGAAAACATTCTCTTATGCTATAGGCTCCCTCTTTACATTCCTAATTGTTCACTTTGCTGTGTAGAAGCTTTTTAATTTGATGCCCTCCCTTTTATTAACTCTTGGCATTATTTCCTGAACTTTAAGGGTCCTATTGAGAACATCATTGCCTGCACCTATGTATTAGAGTGTTGACCCAATGTTTTTGTCTAAGTGTCACATAGTTTCTGGTCTAATTCCCATCTTTGATTCATTTTGAGTTGATTTTTGTACAGGGTAATAAACATAGTTATTTAAAATGGAGTAAATCCATATCTATTGACATGGATAGATGAGCATAGTCCATGTAAAGTGAAAAACTATTTGAATATATATATATATATATATATATATATATATATATATATATATACATATATATATATAGTTCATTTGCATATTTATTAATATTTTTTTAAAGTTTTTTGCTAAGTAATTAAATATATATATATATATATATATATATATATATATATATATATNNNNATATATATATATTCTTTGCACTACATCAATGACAAATCTATTTGTCTAACTCTTTGCTAAAAAAAAAAAGCATTCAGCGTTTTAAGTTTTGGCTTTATATTATGAATTAACTAGGTAACAGATCTGAAATTGCCTGATACTAGTTCAGAAATAATCTTTTGATTAAAAGCAAAGAAGACAGAAAGAATGGTTATTTAGACACAGGAAAGGACTTTAATTACTTAGCAAATGTGAGGCACCCGGACCTGGAAGGAAGCATAGAACACTGAGTGTTTGGGAAGTAGAAGCAGAAGAAAAGATAAGAAAAGCTTCTAAAGAAAAACAAATTGATGGGAGGTGAAAAAGATCAACATTGCCTTCTGTAGTGTTTTTATCCCACAAGCACTGAAAATCATTCCCTTGAAAATGTACAGCAATTGGTCAAAAGTTGAATAAAGAAAGCTTCACAATAGCTTTCTTCAGTGGACAAAAGTTAATGCTGGAGTCCAAATGATGGGCAGTTGAGTCATTACCAGCCCAACCTCTCTGGGTCAGCCCTGTGTCTCCATCCAGTCCCTGAATGAGAAGGCTTAAGAAGAAAACAGAGAAAAGAAATAGGTACATGAACTTTATTCTTTATTATTCTCCTCTTCTTTTCAGAATTTAAAGCTCTGATGGACTTTGACACTACTGATAATCTCATTTTGGTATGGACCTAAGAAATTACATGAAAATTTAATTTTAGAAAACCACATAGGACTTTTTAAATGTTCCTTGTCTAATTGATGTCAAATGGGCAAAGTCTGTTAACAATTCCACTCAAGGTTTTTTGTTTCCCCTTCTCAGTCTTTCTTTCCAGTTATTGTTACATCACAAATGCTTGATTTTGATCTCTGAGCAGAGTAAAAATCCTTTCCTAATCACAAATTAGCACTTTTGATTTATTTATATATGATTTCTTAGTAAAATTCCTTGTGGACAAAACTTTTCTTATAAATATGGGATTAGGGTTTTAATAATTGATTAAAATAAGAAATTAATTTCTTCTATATTTAAGAACTGCTAGGAAAACAAAAATGAATAAGAACTGACTTTTAAATTTTAATTTAGATTAAGGAAATATTGACATATGATCAAGATACAGCTAATGAGAAAACCTGACCTTCATATTTCCAACTGACTTTGGGCTTCCACAGACATGACCAAGAATTGATCGTAATCTACAGAATTTTTGAATTTACAGATGACTTAATACTATGCTACCCAATTGATTGAAAACCTCTAGCTATATTTTAAACATATATAAATATAAAAACAAATAAAACCCTGTAGTAGGGGATTCTTAAAAGCATCTAAATTTGAGTCACTAATAGACTACTATTCTGCATATGGGGAAAAAGATATGAGCAGATTCAGTAATGGTGGTAAATAATGCAGATATATGGATAGATGGGAGAGTAGGGAGCTGAATAATAAATATAAATTCTTAAGATTAGAAGTACAAAACTCAAATTATCCAGAAATTAAAGAAATACAATAGAACTACCTTATCTTGACAAATATGTGAGCTTAAAATGCATATTAACCTGAGTAAGAGTTTCTCACAGAACTTAAATATAATTTCAGTAGAAGTTACCCACGCAGCATGATGCCTCTTGGAATGTTAGTATCTCATCAGGTCTGTATAATAATTGAGTTAAATTTTAAAAATAATATACTGGTACAATATTTAAATAGTGGCACACAATTTACACAATCATCTATACAGAAAGAAATGAGAACTCTGTGATTTGACATTCCCAAGTAACAGGAATACCTATGTGGGGGAGAAAGTGGCTTGTAAAGCTTCCCTCAGACACTCAGGTAGGGGAAGTGGTTACATAAGGTGCTGGGTCTCTACTTGTTTCCAGAGTTCTACAGAGGAAACAGGGTTGTAAAACAGAATAGAATGTACAAGACCTAAAAGAAGTATAAAGAATTTGACAATTTTTTGCCATTTTACAGATAATGTACAGGACAACTTCCTTCAAATATGAAAACTCCTATCCAAGTATTGCCAGGTAGTGCTGCTATTTGAAATGGTTAAAAGTAGAATATAAGTCCACTCCACATTTCAGCAATTTCATTATGACATCAATGGAGGAAAATAGTGTAGATATTTTTCCAAGTGCTATTTCTTTTAACTTTCAATTAATACATAACATACAACATGGATGGTTTTGTGTTTATTCAGTCACTTCTGATTTTATTGAACTCTGTCTTAAATGTTAGCTCTTTTAAAAGTCTTATATGAAAATTGTTTGGGAGGTAAATGTTCATTATATGATAAAATCTAATTATGGAAAAAAGAGGTAGTATCAAGTAGGATTCCATTCTGTGATCTAAATATAAGCATACTTATGAGTTAAAAATAAATACTAATTTCAAGAATAGAGAGTTTCTTGCCAATTTTACTGAGGTTCTGTCTTATACTCATGTTAGGGTTTTATGATAGTCTTTTCTGACCTGCTGCCAAATTTGGATAAAAAATAGGTATCATTTAATTAGTGCATAGTTGTTGAATTAAACAATTTAAAATCATACCAGGAGGCACCTGGGCTTTATTACTGCACATTTTTTCTCTTTGGCATTTGAAACACAAGCACTAATAGGGATGGAGTTTGAAACCATGAGTTTTCACAAATGAAGTTCTAGCATGACACCACGAAGCTCTGCCAAGTGAAAATGGCATGTGGCCTGCAGAACTCACCAATTCCACTTCTCCCCATGAGCTCTTTTCATCCAGATGAGCACCCCTATCCAATGATTTAACACACTGAGTTTCTAAATTTCTTTATTTCTGCTATAATATCTTGCTCCTATTATTTTTTAAAACTTCTTTTATGTGAGAGGAGAATTTTCAGACAATAGAGCACCCCAAAGGAAACTTCAAATGAAAACTGCCTCCATATGTTAAAAATGAAAAGTTAAATCAAAAGTTCTCATTTACTCCAGGAAAGAAAACAAAAACATATGCATCATAGGCATCATTGTTTGTTTTCATTTTCCAAGTGGTCATACTCCTTAGTTGCATCCTAAAATTCTAGAAAAGTTCAACTCTGTTAAGTAATCATTCTAATTTATGTTTATATTCTGTTTCTTCATATGTTCTAGGATTAAGTTTTGATAAAGAAAAGTAGGAAATTATCTGGCTCTCCATCTAGAACTGCCCATAGTATGGTTTAGTATCTCAAGGAAGAAATCAGCATTTATTTTTCTCAAGTGTTAAAACTGGATTAGAGCTGGGTGTGGTGGAGCATGCCTGTAATCCCAGTGATTCTGGAGGCTGAGGCTAGAGGATTGCAAGTTCAAAGCCAGCTACAGTAACTCAGTGAGGCCCTAAACAAGTTAGTGAGGCCCTGTCTCTAAATAAAATATTTTTAAAAGGCTGGGGATTGGCTCAGTGGTTTAAGCGCCCCTGGGTTCAATCCCAGGTATCCCTCCCCACAAAAGAAGGGATTAGAGAATCCTAAAGAAATTCTGAGCAGGACCTTCCACTGTTAAGTAAAGGGATCAGCTGATCTCCCATTGGTTAATGCAAAAATAGGGCACAGAACACAATATGGAACACACTCACATACTTAGGAATTTTTAAGTACCTAAATGGTTTAGTGACTAAAAGGTACTTACAAAAGTTTCATCTATCGCAATATCTAAAAAGCATAATTCTATAGAATCTATATTTTAATTGTTAAATGCTCAATTACTAATTAAACTTTTGCATTTCACTTAATCTAAACATAATATTACGTTAATGAGAGTTTAGTTTGTCACATGCAAATAAAAAGTAGGAGTATAAACTGAAAATGAAAGCACAGAAAGCAAAATTTAACAGAAAATTTCTTAGCCAGAAATAAATAACACAATATAGAACAAAAAACAACAAAAAGACATTGATATGGAACCATTCAGACTTAATAAAGACAAAAAAACCTGATACTCTTCAAATGATCCTGATAAGAGAATAAAAGCCAGGCACATGCCAGTGATTCCAGTTATTGGGCAGTCTGAGGCAGGAGGATTAACATTGGAAATGTTAATTTCTCTTTTACTTCTTTCAATCTGGCAGCAATCTTATGAAACCCAATAGTGACATTCACATCTATAAGCTACATAAATAGTAAATAATATTCAAAAATGTGTTGTACTATATGATTGTAGGATAGTGTTCATAATAATATAAGTAAGGATACTTTAAATCAGCCTGTCCAAAAGAAATCTCTTCACTGATGGAAATCTTTCATATTTGTGCTGTCCAGTATCGTAACCCCTAGCTCAGATGGCTATTGAGCACTTGAAGATAGCTAGAATGAATGAAGAAGGAAATTTTAATTTTATTTAAATTTAGTTTATTTAAATATAAATAGCCACATATGGCTAGTGTTTACCATAATGGGCAGGACAGCATTAGACCAATCCAATGTCAGTGTGTGCTGTAACAGGTCAAGTTTTAAACAGCAAGAACCTTTATTTTTGTAATTATCACAAAAGAGCAGTCAACCTTCTAGACTCAAACCCAACAGGTTACTCTTAGCAGAAGTTTAGGATCACAATGAAAGACTGGGCTTGATGGTGACAGACTTGGAGGTGTCCCTTCCCTATGCTCTATCTCAAGTTGTAAAACATGCAGTTAAATAATGTAATAAAATTCATTCTCAACCACAGCACAGTTCATCTGTATTCTCTCTTCTCACACTCCTAATGCCTGACTTTGGTCTTTGAACCATGGACTAACTATATCTGGAAAATGGCCATTTCTCATAGAGGAGGACAGAAAATTTCTCTGAGCAAGCCAATATTTTGCCATAGCCCATCAGATCTCTCCTCATAATAAGAATCTCATGTAATTTCTATAATTTCTCCCCGTGCTCTACCCTAGTTTCCAGGAACCAAGGAATTTGTGATTGTCTGATCTCCTGAGCATCAGGCTCTCCTCACTCTGGCCTGCCTTTTTGCTTGCACTTGTCATGGCTTCACCCAGATTGCTCGCCTAACCTTACTTTCTCTAACTGTCCTAGTCCTTGCTGCCAGACCAACATCTTTGGTTTGCTATTACCCAACATGGCATGTAGACATCGACCCTTTTCTATGGTGAGGCTATATGAGCAGAAGTTATGCCACCAAAAGAATAGAATTTAGGTTGCTAGACTGTGTCACACACTGGAAAGAATTGGATCCTGAGACGGATTTCAGTTTCAATCTCACTTATACTAACTGTTTAAATATGGATTATTTACTAACTTTTAACATGTCTCCTAATGTAAAGTGCAACTAATTATTCTCTCAAGATTATGCCAGTCAACAAAACAGCATTTTAAAAGTTGTATACAATAGTGACTTTATATAAGATGTTATATGAAATAAATTTGAAATGGAAAAGAGAAGAGACGGAGAGATCAGTTAGTAAATACTAAAATAGGGGCAATAAACCAGAGATGAGGTCATGAAGGCCTCTGGGAAGATGGCAGCCATAGAAGAACAAGGTCAATACACAAGTTGAAGGAAGTAGAGGCCTTAGTGATAGATTAGATAAAGGGATAAAGGAGAGGAAGGAATCAAAGATAAATCCAAGGTGGAAAATGGAAAAATGAAGTTAAGAAGCCTAAGATAGATCAAAATCAGGAAGCTGATGTTGAAGGGCAGGTTAGCAGCAAAAAAAAAAAGATTAAAAAAAAATTTTAGACTTTCGATTCCATTAAAGTGAAGGGTCATTTATTAACTTGTAGAAATCACAAAGTTAGTTCATGGCATAATTGAAGCTAAGGCTCTGATATCTTTATTTCCACAAAAAGCAATCATTTTTATTATAGTCTGAAATGAAAATATAAGACATTCAAATAGTTTTTAAGAGCACTGATTTACAGGACAAGGATGGAATTATAGTTTTGGGAAACAACGGAACACAGTAATAGTTGAAACTACTAGGTTACATGAGCTCACTGAATGATGAAGTATAAAGGGAAAAGGGAAAAGTGGTCAATAGTTTAACATGCCAAAGAGATGTCAGAGAACCAGGGTGCATTCGGAGTTTTAGTCCCACATCTGACCTGTTCCATTCAGGAATGATAGCAATGAGGGTGATATTGGCACTAATCCAGCTCTTGCCTTTTAACAGACTTCCCTAAATGATTTAATATAATGTTTATGATTCTAAACAGATATAGTTATCAATAGATGCCATTTTAAATAGACAAAGATTTGCAAGCTCAGAAAGTTCTGATCAAGATCACACATAAGTAATATTCAGGATTTAAGTGCAGATACTTAAGTTCCAAACAACTATAACCTTTTTGTCTAAGCTGGGATAATTTGAGAGTAAAAGAGTAATAGAAGTAAACTGGAAATCCTGGGCAAAACCAGGTCCTATGGTCACTGTGGTTATTAAACATTAAGTCTGCCTTGAATGACCCTAAATGATAAATTCAGGTCCATTAAAATTTTATCATATATATTTTTCTCCTTCCTTCAGAATTTTACTTCCTACTGCCTTCTTTTCTTGAACTCTACCTTATGTCTTTAGATTCTTCCTTTCACAAATGTGCCCCTCAAATATGCTCAAGTACATCTCCACAGCCAGCACCTTTGTCTCTGTCCCTTTTTCATTCTCATACTTTCATTCAATGAACTCTTTTCTCCTTTAGTTTTCACATCATGCTATCAGTTCATCTTTTAAAAAATAAAGAACTGATTACCTGACTATCAGTGGTTCTCTTTTAGTTTTACAATAATATTAACAACTTCTTAGCCCCTTCTCCCAGTGTCTGCTATACTGCAGAATAAGCAGCTCATTCATGATACCCGAGGTCAGCCACCTTCCCCTGTCTATCAGGGCAGGGACCATGGGTAGAATAGCACTCAGTATGCAATAAGGACTCAAAGGATGTTGATTATGGAAATGTTCAACAATTCAAAGGCTTCCTACTTTGTAATTCTATTCACACAGCAATAACAACAGCATCTCAGGTAAATAATAGTTGCATATGTATTTTCCACATTTATTGTTTTAATATGTTGCTGATTTATTTATGGACAACAAAGAATACTTTTTTAAAAGAGTAACAATGTCATAATATTTGTCATTCCCAAACTGAAACATTCTATCTTATACTACGTCTTAAAGCCATAAGAATATCTTATCATCTAACGATATATCTAAACTTGGCTGTGGGTGAAATATAGGAGTTTCTCTCAAATTAATAAATTCCACAAAAAAATATACTGTTGGGCATTGTTTCTTATTTATTTATTTATTTATTTATATTTGTGGTTTATTTGGAGATCATATTTTTACATGAACAAATATATCTGGAGGTTTTGAGTAAAGAAATTTTTTAAAAGTGTTTCTTCTTTTGTTTATGTTGTCACTGTTTAACTCACACTGAAAGATACAGAGATGGCCCCTAGAAATGCTCTACCTTGGCCTCTTCCACTAGAGCACAATATTTATGGTGAGAATGGTAAATGTGTTCTGCCTGCTTAAATAACAGTTTTATATTATTCTGTCCTGAGTAATAAAGGCATATGGTAATTAGAAAACATTAGAAAATCATGATAAAATTTGGCCTGTTGTAAGGCAATGGGTTAAAAAATTTAGACCTTTGTATTAGTTCTTAAAATAATTAAGGGAATTCACTTAGACGTTTCTTTTTTTTGTTGTTTATTTTTTTTCTTTTTTAAACCCAAAATATGGCATGACCCTAAACATAATAGTAATCAGACAAACCTATATCATTATCAATATTCTTAAAACTTTGCAGGGCTGTGTAACGCCAAACATAAATTTTAGCAATAGAAGTTGTCATTACAACTATCAATGTTAAGAAATGATAAGGAGAGGGAAATATTACCTACCTGATTTGATAATTACACATCATACATATGTATGTATTAAGTTCATACTATATCCCCAAATATGAAAATCATTGTTAATTTAAAAGAAAATATACAATTATGTATCAATTACAAATAAGAAATATGTTCTAGAAAAGAAGTTAGCATTACAGTCTCACCCCTTTCTATTGAGCTAAGAGGCAATAGATGGCTTAGTCATTAAACCACAGACTGTGGGAGTCAGATTACCAGCTTGAATCCTGGCTTTGTAGCTAAGAAGTTATGAGACCTTGACCAAATTAGTCAACTCCTCTCAACTGCAGTTTGCTGATCTTTAAAAAAAACATAAAATAATACTACATCTTACATGTCATTGTGAATTTTCAAAGTATCTATAAAAGCATAGATAGTGCAAACTACATAGCTCACACTCAGTAAATACCAGCTGTTACTATACATAACAAAAATTTCTGGAGATTTGTCTAGGTTGATGTGAATTAGTTTCAAATGTATTTTATAATGTTGTACTTAATCAACTCTACCAAAACACAACTGAATGGTCAATAAGGAACTTCTTATCAATCTCAAATCAATGACAAAATAATCACTAACCATTGAGCCAGTAGTGCTCTGAAATGTCAGTTCTGATGTAATGGTGGTCATGAGTGGGCCCCAGGGACCTTGTGAATGCAGTATCTTTGCCAAGGAAATCAGATGCTGTTCCAGAATAGAGGTACTCATCTGGGAGAAAGAAAAGCACATGTAGGACTTTTCAGATACTGACCAGATACTATTGAAAACATACAAATTTCACAGCATGACACCAAAGACAATGATTGCTTCACATCAGAATATATTGTTTCACAAATTTCACTTTCAGATTTTGAAAAATAAGCTTAGTTGAAAACACAAGTCAATTACCTTTCATCATTTAATGCTAGATACTCTAAAAAGGCTAAATTCTTCCACATTAATAATTGCACATGCATTGGCTTCTCTTTGAACCAACTCTTTATTCCTTCTCCCCACAAATATTTCAGTAAAACATTATAGTTAGGAATTCTTCTTTGCAACAACACACAGAAAATATTAAAAAAATTAAATGCCATAATGAGGAATGGATTGTGTAATTAGTATTTACTTAACCGAACAACCTCAAGAACCACAACTTTTCTTTGCCTAACCTCTGCTGAAAGGGAGCTTTCAGCACTGAAGTCATTCTTTGTAATTATAACATGCTACATTCCTTGTAGCTAATCATGTCTCTAATAGTTCTGATAAACAGGAGTTCTTGAAAAGAGAAAGATGTTGCATTACAGCATACCAAATTTCTTTGTCCTATTATTTACATAAAGTGAATGTCCATGTTTTATCAGGCACAGAAGAGAGAAAGGGTAAGGAAAAGAGAGAGGGGAAAGGGGATGGGGGAGGACAGAGAGGAGGAGAAGGGAAAGAATGTCAGGAAGGAGGAGGAAGAAAGGAAGTAAGTGCAGAGGAGGGTACAGGAAGGTGAGGGGGCTGAGAAAAAGAACGAAAGGGAGCAAGGAAAGAGAATCAGGGATTGAAAAGGAGAGATGAGGATGGGGGAGTGGAGAGGGGGTGCTGGATCAGTGACAGGGCCCCCCTACTGCTAGTGGCAGGGCTGGGAAGGGGCGGAGTGGGTGGCAGGAAAAAGTGTTGCCCCTTTGAGAGCCAAGCCTTTGCCATTTCAAGAGCCTTTTACAGTCAACAACTGTGGGTTATATATTAAAAAAAAAAAAGTAAAACTGGTCTACAGAGCATTTAAATTTTTAAATGCCTATGTATGAAAATAAAAATATTAGTTTATCATTGAAATTCAACTTTCCTCAGAAATGTAATCTAAATTTATCTAAATAAGCCCTTGGGAAAATCATGCTTAAATAATGACAGTAGGCAGCTTATAAAGGAAACCAAACAATACACAAGTGAGAGAAATTCAGCTGTGTAAATTTGTTAAAGACACAGTAGTACTTCATCCTCTTAAGGTACTTCCTAAAGTATGTTAGGTTAAATGGAAATATTTTCTTGCAGAGCAAATTTTTTAAAATCAGAAAAACATAACATAGTGAAACCAATGATCTTGCTTTGAAGTGAAACTGTGCATGTTTCTGTGTGTTTTGAAAATTATGTGGCTAACATTTACTCATCCTCAGAAAGTGAAATAGATAATTTGGGATTCTCATCTGTCAAGTGGGATTAATACCCTTTATAAAATACAATGGACAGTGGGCACTGGTGACTCCTTTTATGATTCTGTGTATGACTTTAGATGCAATGAAGACAGTTTTTAAAACTAGATATGCAGAATCAAATTTTAATTTGAAACCTACCATGTTTTCTGATAAAATAGTCAAATATCTACAATCATATATTTCAAAGTAATGGTTTGCTTCCCTTCCTCTTATCAAACTTTTCACAATGTCTTTGTTGAGATCCCAAATCATTTATTTCACTTTCTGAGGACGAGTAAATGTTAGCCACATAATTTTCGAAACACACAGAAACATGCGCACTTTCACTTCAAAGCAAGATCATTGGTTTCACTAATGAAAATTAAAATGTCACGGTGCTTTAGTCTGATGGTTTATTCAAACATTTGATAGACAAGTTACATAAAAAGAGACCAAAGTCATGAACCAAACCAAGACAAAAGGTATTCTGGTAATGGTTGAAATTCTAGGATCCTGCTGACATTCTATAGAGCATACTTCAGACCACACAGTACTGCCTGCCTCCTTTGAATAAGATAACCATCTCATATTTAAGATGTATACAAAGTGAGAGAAGACTAAATGTGCAGCAAAAAAAAAAAAATTCCATTTCCATTAATAGAACATTTGGGGAAAAATATGTTGTAACATTATATATCTATATTTGATAGCTTGATTCATTTGGTTTATTAATTTACACACATGCAGAATTCTTAAATTTAACATCCCTACTGAGCCAAATGGGGAAATAACTCAGTATAAAAAAAAGGCATATAAATATAATATTATAGAATAAGCATGTCATTTGCATTAAAAAATTCAACCAGAAGTTCATTTTAAAAGCAGCTGTGTAGGCATTAGGATTGCTGAAACCTCACTTTATTGGAATGTTCAGTATAAAAAGATTTGGCACTAAAATACTGGAACCAAATAGCTGGTGGAAGACTAATCCAAAATTATCTTCAACTCAATAAGAAAATGTGGCTTTTCTACACTTATATGTCTATGCATATCTTTTCAGAAAATCATTTTAGAGCAAGATCTATGTGTCATCAATCTTACCTGTCATTACTGATGCAAAAGGCTGCTGAGGATCAAAAGGACATTTCAGTCTGCCAGACTCCAAATTATGTGGGTCCAGTTTGAATATGACTTCCTGTTATGAGAAATATTAATGCAAGTGAGATTTTTTATGATATTACAACCAGTAAGTACATAGAAGATAAGAATTAAATTCTAACTCATTAATTCAATAAAAACTAATAGAGCATATATAGCATGTACTTAATGCTGATCCTTAACTCTTTAGCCAATATTACATTTGGCAAGACTCAATTCTCATGTTTGGTCTCCTTTTTCCCAAGGTGGTAATGAACTACTATCAATATCAAAATCACTAAGCAAACATATTTTTTAAGCTTACTAATAGGTTTATTATTATTAATTTAAACCAATCTCCTCTTTTAAGAAATAAATTTATTATAATATTTATGCTTTTATGTTAATGATTATGATTTATGTTACTAAGCATCTGCAACTATGTCAAATTACTTAAGCCGTGCATGTGTGAGTGTGTGTGTGTGTGTTAAATGACATAAAAATGTTCTGAGGCAGGCAGTTAATTTTCAGAGCTATTGATGCATGTGGGCAAAAAAAAAAATACTGTTGTAGTATTTTCACTATTATAAAAACACTATACACATTAAAGCCACATAGTTATTTTGGCTGAAACATCTATTTTTGTAATAGTGGCCACAGACAGAATGACATTGGCAGACTTCTAATATTCAGGAAAAAAATAACATCGTAAGTTGATCTTTCCAAGAAAAATATGAATGTATAATGAATGTAGCCCCATGAGCCTGAATGTTTCATAACAATGACAACACTACATCCAGCAAAAAGGCAGATGACTCACTCTCTGCATTTGTTGGAGAAGTCCAGCATTTCAGACATTCTCTCTAGATGGATTATCTGCAAAGTTATACCAGAGCTCACATGGAATAAGAGAGAACTGTTCAATGCTACAAGCACTGAAGCAAAAGGGATAGAGGACATTGTATTACTTATTGTATTATGTCGTCAGTTGAGATTTTTTCCCCTTTTGAATGAGACCAATAGTAACTAAAAAATAGTAATAGCAATTTAAGTAACCTGATTAACAATCAATATTATGTAGTTTTAAATAAACCTACCTTAATGCTAGCCATAGTGGCACCTAACAGTTAACAGGTACTAACCAAGATCTAGGAAGTTTATGCAGATTGGCTCACTGAATCCTCACCATAAGTCTAACAGTGTAGCTACTTCAACAATTCCAGCTCTGCCAATTACTATAATATTGAAGATAGAAGAGGCACATTCTTTGTTCAGTGTCACACAGTAGTAGTAAAAGGCAAATCAGGAGCTTGAACTCATGGTTGTCTCCAAAGTTAACAATATAGTCTCAGAATTTTAAACTCATTTATATAAGGATGTGTTCATGTTAATTTATTGACTCACTGTGACCAAGTAACATAAGTCCAAGTGTGTTTAGTTTGATCAGGTTAGTTAATGAAAAGTAATAGAGGAGCCTAGGTAAAAAAAAAAAAANAACTCCCAGTATTGCAGGGTATTAATATTACTTCATATAAAGTGTATATATATATATATATATATATATATATATATATATATATATATATATATATACACACACACACACACATGCATATGTATTTTAAACTTATGCCTTTTTACCTTTCTGTCTTCCTGTTTCCTATTTTAATGAATATTAAAAGTGATTAGAATGGAGCAAGTGCTATTCCAAATTATTGTTATTCCAATCATTTCCTCATTTTGTACTCAAAACTCTGTGAAGCAGTTACTATCATAATCATTATCATTTTATTGAATAAACAATAAATTAGGAAATGTATGCAGTATGCATCAGGTCATGGAGTTGGTAAATGACTGAAGCCATTTGTCAAGCTCTGATGGTCTGTGCCCAAGCTACTATTAGAAGTTGTTGACAGCAGTCTTGACTTCTCTGTTGAATCTGGATCCAATTGCCCTCTTGGCATGACCTACTGAACAGGTTTCAAATGCAAAATGTGCAATTACTAACTCACTATTCTATCCACAAACTTGGTAATACTCTGACCTCAATAAATAGGACCACACTCCAACTGGCTGCTAATTCTCTAGGATTCATCATAGTTATTTCCTCTTCTCACTGCCCCAGCCACATTAAGTAGCAGTCTCCAGAGAGTTCCTTCCTCTAGCCCTACAGAGTATCACTGTTCCTTCTCCCCAGCAATCTTATCTTAAATGAAAAGGGCTTCTAAACTCTTTCTAGAAGTACAATAATTTCTTGAAAGTAATGGTTCATTTAAAAAAGTTAACAATCTTGAAGGAATACTGCCCATACAATTACCTGTACTTCTGACCTGCTGAAAACTCTCAAGGCTTAATACTCCTGTTCACTCATAATTTTCTTATTCATAGAACTTGTAAATTTGACTGCCCCAGGGCTTCTTGACAGTCCCAAGCTAAGTAATTAGCTCCATCCAAATTCCCTTTCAGCATGTGTGACTTTTAAGGAGCTATGAAACACTATTTGCTTCCCTCAGCAGGTTGTGAGTTTGGCCTTTAGCCTCAGGTCTCAAAGCACACCCAAGCTGTGGGGCTATCTCATATAATTACACCCTATGCTATGAGCTACTGTTATATATCACCCTTCATCAAAGCTAGGCGGGAGAACATTATACCAGCAACAAAGAATGATGGATTCAGTTGCCAAGTCTCCTAGTGGTTCAGAGATTTAACCATCATGGTTGCTTTATTTTCAAACAGTGGAGTCTGGGCTGCTTAGACAAGCTGGTTAGAAAGAAAAATCTATCCTGCCACACTCGTGGGTTTGATCTCTGCATGAATCAGTTAAATCAATGTAAGGAAACCTGTTTCAGAACCCTGGACTTTACTTTCAAAGACACAGCCAATCATCCTGCAAATATATGTGGTTATTCACAAGAAGCATATACATAAACATGAGGATAACAGTCCATACAAAGAAACAATTTAGAGTTCATATTTTAAAGCTCAGCAGAGCATGCTGTCTCTAGACTCAGACTGTCTTGGTTCTACTCATTACTAGATCATTTATTGGGTGGGTGACCTTAAAAATAAAATTTCTTTCCCAATAGGACAACTTTTGCTAACCTATATGTTAGAAATTATAAAGGTACTAACTTCATTAAGAGTTTGTGAAATTCCAAAAAAAATAATCCATATAATGTGCATGATATAGTCTATAACTCACAGCACTTTAAAATAGTCATTAGTTAAATTTCTGAAATTCACATATTTCTTATTTCCAAAAGTGTTCATTGCTATCTGGAATAAATTCATCTTAATTAACACATACTTTATTTCTTCTATGCTAATTAGGTGCTACATAATCAATAAGTTCAGTTTGATAATTACTATCTATATAAATTTAAGAAATTCATTAAAGTTCTCTTTACTTAGTGACCACTATCATAAGGATTCATAACAGGTCAACTTTACTGGATGGGAAAAATGAAATTATATAGAAGATATAATTCCACTGCAAGATCTTATGGAAAATGGATTCTTACCAACAGCAACAAACTACATATATCTACTTATAAAGAAAACTCAAGGGAAAATGAAAGTATCCAGAAAGCCCATAGAAAACAAAAAGACTTTTAGCATTTTACATTATTAATTTTATTTTTATTGAAAATAACTTGTAATAGAAAAATGTATTATGTAGCTAAAATGTATAATCAAAATGATAGTCCATAAAATGGTTAGGAAGATGAGTCCTTATACAGTTAATAAAGTGTATTTTTAATCTTTATATTCAAATATATCCCATTTATATTAAAGCTATTAATTAACAAAATATTGCAATAAATTATGCTTTGCATACTATGCATTATATTACCTCCTTGTAGGCTCCAAGATCAATATATCCACACACTGGATGAAATGCTCCAGTTCCACACACATAAATGTGAGTCTTGTTGTAGGGTTGAAGAACTCGGATGAAATTTGCACATTCTGTCTATTGGATGTAAAAATTAAAGCATTAGCACAGGGCTCAAATTTTTGAAAGATTATCCTTCGTATCACCTGTTTTTCAAGTAGATAAATCATTAAATATTAAAAAATAAAAATATTTATTACAAGGTTTAAATGTCTAACTGAACAAAAAAGATAGGGCAAGTGTGGAAATTATGGCTTAATAGAGTGACTCCTTAAAATTATAAAACTTTTGAACTAATCAGAATGTTAGAATGAAAATCTTTATAGTGATATTCAGTGAGACCTGGAGAATGGATATACACAGAATGTGAATGTGACATCCATACTTTCTTTCAAGTACACAGAGAAGAGCATCCATTATGCTCTAGTGTTAACACTCTATCCTACATGGCTCTAATTGCAACACCATCTGTCGCAGCTATACTGAACACAACACTAGACACAGATATGTATTTCATTCATATAGATCAAAATGCCCTATACTTGTTTCCATTTATTTTCAAATGCTACAAAGTCTTTAAAAATTAGATTGTTTTCTATTGATTTCAATGGTCTCTTCTGTTTTTCCCAAGGACATGCTTTAAGATTGTATATCTCTTCTTGTTTGGAATATGCTTATATATATATATAAAATATTTATTTATATCCTCATAATTTTTAGAACTTAAAGTGCCTTGGTGTGAGTCTATTGTAATTCTGTATATTTGGAGTCCTGTAAACCTCCTGGATTTGACTTTCAATTTCATTCTTTAAGTTTGGGAAATTTTTTGATATTATTTCATTGAAAAGATTGTATATTCATTGTGGTTTGCATCTCCAAGCCATTAGAATTTCTATCCCCCATTTACTAATTAATAGTAGTTTTCTATATTTTTCTGGAGTAGTCACTCTTTTTTATGTATTATTTTTCAATATACCTAAACATAGGTGATTTCTTTTCTTTACATAAGTTTTGGAAATATTTTCTTAATCATGACTGCATGATTTCTAGTACCAAAGACCCCTGAGGAAAATATTAGGCTATAGCACATTTCTATTCTTGATAATAATTCTACATACAAGGCAGTTGAGTATTTAAGGAAGCTAGAAACCTATGAAACCACTGATTTTTTCTTGAAAAAGTTCAATCTTTCCTGATTAGCCATGGATTCCTCACCAGTGAGGCACTGATATAATGCTCACTCTTGTAAGGACTATTGGGAGGACTACATTAGATAAAAGAAAAAAACCACAAAAACAGACAATGATGTAACTGTTAGAATGGTTCTTAAAATTAAATAAGATTTTAAAAAGGCAGAGACAATGACTTAACCAATAGGATTGTTGTGATTGCTAACCGGGATTAAATGAAAAAAATAACATTTAATAATTATGCATTCCTTACTCTGATTTCAACCTAATACAAAACCTAATTCAAAATATTAATATTCCATAATATCCCATGGCTGCTCTGATTTTAGAGTGAATAACTATGTCTGCAAATCTGTGCAACAGAGTTCCTAGTTTCTTCCTTCCTTCACTCAACTAGTCTGCAAATTTATGTCTCAAAAGTTTGTAGATCTTAACAAAATCCACAGGCTCTATCACAAAGAATATTCCATTAAACTCATTGCGTAGTTTTGCTCTCTGCCTCCTTATAAAAAACAAACAAACAAACAAACAAACAAACAAAAAACAGTAGTTGCTTAAAACTAAGAAATACAATTACCAGTATTGATCCGTCTGGTAGCCACAAAGATAAAGGATATTTCTTAAATCAGGTACATAGATGGAGCACGTTTTAACTGGAGCAGCACCCTGCATACTGTTGCTCTGTTGCACACTGCACTGAAAAAGGCCATCATATTTTGCTCAGGCATGCTCACTGACAGGACTTTTATTTCTTGGTCTTTCCTCCCTTAATAGATGCACACAAGGGTAAAATCTACCCAAAGAATAGTAAATACACAAAAAGGGAAAGAATAAAAATGTATGGCTAAAGGGAGATGTGATGGATGCACTAAGAGCTATTTCATCATTTTTACAGAAGTTTGGCTTTACCCAAACAGTCATTAGATAATAATTTTGGAAACTTATGAAAGAAATACTTGTATAAAGAAATAAAACAACTCTCTTTCCGGATTATAAATAATGAAATCAGAAAAGTTAGGGACTATGAGAAGCCTTACTGTTAAAAAGGGAAACAAGGCCCGGCATGAAGTTGTATACACATAGGAAATGTTTTAGTGACTATAAAACAAAAAGAACAAATCACACCTAAAACATTTCTCAACCTTTAATGTTTCTAGGACTATTTATTAAAATGCAACCAGCCCTGGAAAGTAACTTAGCTTGCCAGTTCCCACACAAGGTGAGAGATCACCTAGGATTAGTGTTTGGAATCCCTTCCCTCTCTCTGATTGGACTGAAGTGGAATAGAATATAGTGTGGGTGAGTCTTGAATTATATGACACATTTTATAAAAAAAGAAAGCCTGTTCAAAGGGTTTTTTTTTTTTTTTTCAGGGAAGTTGACAGAAGGCAGTTCCCTAACTGGCCAGGAGGCAGTGGAAGGCATTGGTTGCCTGAGGAAAAGAAACCTATGATTAGGGATCATGAAAGATAAAGTCTCTGAGTTCTAACAGCCTGGAGCATGACATTTTAGCCAAACAACCTTGCCAAATGCAATTACTTTACAGTGACTTCCCTTTTAATTCATGACTTCATTTTTTTTTTTAGACTCAAAGATTACATACCCTTTTTTCGAGCATGCATAACTTTCGAAGTTTTGCTTAAATAGACTAATCAATAATTAACTTTATTTAATTCATTTAGCAACTTGCATGACTATTAATGGTAAGGTAATTCTCTGAGGCATGAAGAAAGATAACTTTTGAGAATCAGCTTTTATAACTTTCCCTGAAAGCTGGCTAATTTGTTAGCTATTGCCCACAATCCTTGCATGTTACCAAACAATCTAGAAAGTAATATATTCAGCTTTGGAAAAGTATTAAACTTGTATCTTTCCTATTCTTCCTACCTATTCTCTCCTTTCTACTCATACCACCCCATTTGTTGAAGAGGAGAGATAGAGAGAGAGAGAGAGAGAGAGAGAGAGAGAGAGAGAGAGAGAAAGAGAGAGGATCAAAACCATGCATTAATATTTAAATTCTCTGAAGTAACATTGCATGTTTTAATGTTGCATCTTTATTTAATATGTTGTATGCATTTTTATATGTAAAATTAATAAAATTAATATAAAGTTAAATTAATATTTGCAGAAACAAGTGGTCAATGCATGAACATTTGCAATTTTAGTTTCTCCTCAGTTATCAAAAAGATATTAGCAAACAGAAGTACCTGCAATTCTCGAGACTTACAGGGAGACTAGTTAAATCCAATATAGGTTTATGTGGTTAAAAATAAAAAGAATCTCTCTCTTTTTATATGTGTATGTATGCACTCACATATATAATATATATGTAAAATATATATGTTTTAAATATATATAATATAATATAAATTGGGCTGGGGATGTGGCTCAAGCAGTAGCGAGCTCACCTGGCATGCGTGCGGCCCGGGTTCAATCCTCAGCACCACGTACAAATAAAGATGTTGTGTCCACCAAAAATTTAAAAAATAAATATTAAAAATTTTCTCTCTCTCTATCTCTCTCTCTCTTTAAAAAATATATAATATAAATGTAAAAAATATATATATATTTCGTAGTGTTAGGGCATAATGCATACTAGGCAATCACTTTACTATTGAGTTACATGACCAAAATCTCTTAAGATATGTTTTTATTTTTAACATTTTTGTAGAATATTGTGATCTTGAACCTTGTTGGATCATTAATTGGATGCTATTCTCGGACATGATCCTGTATGCAGAGATAGGTGGTTAGTTCTCAGAATGTTTAAATATTTTAATAAATTGTCAGCATTTTAAAATAACTATATAAAAGTTCAAATATCACAATTTCTTTCTTAAAAATCGAAGATGTAACAGTGAACATTTTTACAGAGGAATAATTGGTCATTTTTAAAAAAGCAAAGGAAAATATTTAAAAGAAAAAGACTTTTTAAATATTGAAAGTCTAGTCCTCATAAAAGAAAACTGCTAAATAATATTTTTCCATGAGTGGAAAACCTATTAGTTATATGCTTTATTACACACACTCATACACATACACACACACAAACACACATACACTAGCATATACATGTGTGTATATATATATATTTTAAATCTAAATAATCAGTAAGGAAAAGTAAACATAAGGGATATGATATTTAAAATACTTTTTCTAAGTATATAAAATAATTAGTATTTGTAGTATAAAAGGATTTCATAAACTTTCTGGAGGGAAATTTAGCAATATGTGTGTAAAAATTTTATGTCTTTAACTAATAAAAGTCCACTTGATTATCAAAGATCTTCCCAGTGTTTATACTTAAGGATTTTCATATGCAGTATCATTTGCAATAATAAAAACTGGATATGCACCAGAATTCTAACAATAGGGGATTGATGAAATAGTGCATAATGGAATGCAGTGTAGCTATTAAAAGTGGTGTTATAAAAAGGAATTTAACGACATGGGAAAATGCTCATGGCAGTCTGCAAAGTGGAAAAAAAAACGTTTTCAGGGACTATGTATACAATGATTTCATTCTGCAAAACAGTAAATAGATAAGATAGAAGAATAAATACCAACATGTCACCAGCTATCTCTGGGTAGTGTTTATGGGGGAGAAAGTATTTACAAGTGACTTTTCCCTCCCTTTGTATATAATTTGCAAGCTTTCTAAAATAAATATTGTGTTTTGTTTTCAGATTTTCTGAAAAACTAAAACAAAAAAATGAAATATAACCACAGAACATTACAGCTGGCAGGTCACCCATCTCTGTAACATCTCTCCACAGCTAGCCTGTGCACTTCTCTGAAGCTGAGCTGACAAGCAGAGCCAGGCTCTCCTAGCTCTGTCCTTTCTTTTGCCTGGACTGAGTTGTTTAACCCAAGCCGTACAGTCAGGACTAAAGACATTTCTTCATTGATTTCTTTTGAATAACCTTCTTCTAAATAGAAGCAAAATTCTGCCAAATATTTTTCTGTTTCTCCTTCTTCTCCCTGGATTCAACTGTGGGACCATGTTAAAGAATGTGGAATAGTTCCCTTTTGTTTTTTTCATCTTCCACTGCCTCCCCATCCCAATTAGCTAAATTTCATTATAGTAAATAATTCACTATTTAGCAGTTATATAGTACCTTTGTGTTAAGGGACAGTCTTTCCAAACACTTGTTAATCCTAAACGCACTCTTGGGAAGTAGGTAAAAATTACTAGAGAGGAGGAAGGACAGAGGGTAGTGCCAACAGTAATAAAAGATGTCCATAAAACCACAGCCTTGTCTCAGTTTTCTGTTGGTCAACATCTGTGTAATACTGTTCAAAATGAGGACCTGTATCATGGTGATATTAGAGAGAGAAATGATTTGAGAGAGAGAGGTTTCAGATCCTGTATGTAGATTTATAGTGTAAAGTAGGAGCATAGCCTGTGCAGCCAGACTTCTGGATTCAATTCCTGGCTCTACATTTACCAGCTGTGTGATATTGGGCAAGTGATTTCATTTCCCTGGCTTTAGTTTTCTCATCTGGAGAAAATGGAATAACAATAAAGCATAGCATATAGTGTTGTTTTAAGGATTAAATGAGATTAGAAGCATAAGGTACTGAAAGCAGTACTTTGAATATGGTAAGTGCTGTGAGAGTGTTAGCCATTATCAGGAACTCTAAAATAGAATGACAAATTAAAAATGAAGAGGTAAAGACTTGTGTCTTCATGAATCAACATCAGATTTTAAAGGATTTGTGAAAAGAGGAAAGCTTCCCAGATTTCTAATCCTGTTTTAGCAGAAGTGCTTAAAGGTAAGGGTAAGCACTAGCTCACAAACAGAACTGAATTGGATGAATTCATTCAGTGTACTGAGTCATACATACTCAAGGAAAGCTCATCACTCTCTGCTTTAACTTAATAAGAGGGACCATGCAGTTACTATGTAACTGGACCTAGTGTGCATGTTGAAATGAGAACACTGTCACAGTTTAAAACTTTACTTGTTGTTTGACCTTGGGTGTTTGTTCCTCATCTAACTGAAGGGAAAATACACATTAGTTTATTGGGGAAAATTGAAAACATCCCTTTCCTTCTTGCGTTTTTATCAAATACTCAATATTGGTGAAACACAAGTTATAAAACTGTTCACAATGGTTACACCATGCTTCTACTATTCATTCCACAAATAATTTTGAAAACTCTCATAACCAAAGCATTCTTTCCTTCATAAATTCAATAAAGAAATGATGCTTTTATAGAACCAGCACTTGCTATGTAATGAGAGTGAACAATGTCTCTGCATTGAAGTCATGGGATAAAGAAGAATATAGTCTTGAAATGTTTAATTCCTTTCTTTTCTGGTAAAAATGAAAGTAAAACTGTCTCCCATTGCATTTGAGGCTAACAATACCTGATATATTTCTGTTTACATTAATGTGCCTGAATAGATCATATTTCATATCATGTTAATACAAAATCAAGTAGAAGCATAAGTTTTGTTTTGGTTTGATCACTCTGTTTTCTAGTACTGTTTCTATGTATGAATGTATAGACATTTGAATGCTATCTGTATCCTCCAGTAGAAAGACTCTTGAGGATAGCTATCTTATCAATTTCATATATATACATATATAGATGATATAGAGTTGTACATACATTCAGGCTCCTTAAAATTGTTTGTTGACTAAACAAATGAGCAAATGGTGAACCAGCTTGTTGTCTGACAATCATAATTTTCCGAGCATCTCCTCAATTCACAAGACATCATATGCCCTATTGTTGTACGTCTATCACATTGATAATTTTTAAATCTAATTTTGCTTTCATATAACAAACAATTTGTTTTTTATTAAATATGAAAGCCAAGCTCCACTTGAGATCCTTGTGTTATTGTGGTTAAGGTAACATTAAAGGATGTTGCAGAAGAAACTTCAAGATGTCCATGTTTCTGTCCAACATTGGAACCTCTTCCCATCTTGAGTTACAGTCAGGTTGTGATCAATTTTACCTAAAAAGAATAATTCTCCTCATCCACACAGTGCAAGAAGTCAAAGCAAAACACAGAGCATCTGGCATGAACTAGAGCATGCAGATGAGGAGAGGAGTCAATCAATGTGGAGGTAAAACAGGTGACTCAGTGTGGGAGCACACAGGACAACTGCCCAGTGTAAAGCAAGCTAGGCAGGACTGCACTGACAATGAACAGGGTGACTCCTGAACAGGGTTTTGTTCTTGTTCTTAGGGTGGTTTAAGCTAGAAGTTTATATTAAGAACATCTAATTATCTTTTATGAGTTATTCCATGTAATAATTATTAAGTAAATTTTAGAGTACGTTACTTCTAGTTCTTATGCCAGAATCCTGTGTCATTCATTCTCAACTCATTTTTCTACCACCAATTTTGCTTGTTATCTCTGTCACAATATAAATATCTTCTATATGCTGTAAATTTAATTTCAGTTCAAATAAAATTAATCAATTGTATATTCATGATACTAAAATGTCTGATACTTGTATGTTTACAAAATACATGTACATACATTTTTTAAAAAATACATTCCTTGAAATACAATGTTTGCTGATAATTTGTTTTTGAATATTTTAATAGCTTCTAATATTTTTGTGATAAAAATAATAGTATTGAGGATACATTAGAAAGTATAGCATTTCTAAATTTCTGTATTTTTAAAATTGTTTTTTAAGTTGTAGATGAGCACAATACCTTTTTTTTTTATTATTTGTTTTTATGTGGTGCTGAGGATTGAACCCAGTGCCTCATGCCTGCTAGGCAAGTGCTTTACTGCTGAGTCACAAACCCCTAAATTTCTGGATTTTTATAAACAGCATCAGTGCTTTTGGTAAGGTAGAAATATTTTACATTACATCAATCTTTATAGAGAATATTAGTTTATTATCTTAAAAATAATACACTTAGCCAGGTGTGGTAGTGAACAGCTGTAACCCAGCAGCTCAAAAGGCTGAAGCAGGAGGATCTCAAGTTCAAAGCCAGCCTCAGCAACTTTGCAAGGTTCTAAGCAACTTAGCAAACCTTGTCTCGAAAACAACAACAACAACAAAAAAGAAACATAAAAAGTGCTGGGGATGTGGCTCAGTGGTAAAGCTTCCCTGGATTCAATCCCTGGTACAAAAGAAAAAACAAAGACACTTAATTGAATATGGTGGCCCAAACCTGTAATACCAGGAACTCTGTAGGCTGAGGCAGCAAGATTCCAAGTTGAAGGCAAGCCTCAGCAATTTAGCAAGGCCCAAAGTGACTTAGTGGGACCCTTTCTTAAAAAAAAAAAAAAAAAAAAAAAAGGACGGGGGAAGTAGCCCAGTGGTAGAATGTTACTGGGTTAAATTTCTAGTATGTAAATAAATGAATAATACACTTATGTCATTATTTCAATAAAAGTGAGTGTAAATATTTACTATCAGTACTAGTTTAACAAAGATAATTATAAAATTTCATACTTACATTGGCATCCTTCCCAGCTAATTTACATAATTCCACTCTCTCCTTTGTGGCTGGCCAATAAATCTGTAAAACATTTCAAGGTGTGTCAGAATCTGAATATCTACAGCACTCTAACCTATAATTTTGATTAAAGAAGTAAATGTGTGATACTAAAGAATGGATATTAATCATGCTAACAGAGTCAATGTGAGAATTTTGAAATTTAAGTATTTTTCAAAGCCCCCTCAAAAATGTTATTAAAAGAGAATTATGTAAAACAATCAATTTTTTTAAGAGAGAGGAGAGAGAGAGAGAATTTTTTAATATTTATTTATTTATTTTAGTTTTCAGTGGACACAACATCTTTTTATTTTATTTTTATGTGATGCTGAGGATCGAACCCAGCCCCGTGCATGCCAGGCGAGCGTGTTACCACTTGAGCCACATCCCCAGCCCCCAATTTTTTTTATTTATCAATCTTCTTGTTTCTCTTTTAATGTATACAATAATAGATAAATTATGCTCAAGAGGAAAAAGTTCTCATAATAATGTCAACAGAGTTTCACACTGGAATTATAGGCTTTGTTTACCCCGTCTCTGTGTTTACTATGAATGATGGTGCATTATGAACATATGTGATGAGGTGTTGGAAATAGCTCTGTGTCACACGCATAAGTTATCACTCCAAACCAAGGACAAGTGTGAATTTGTTGACAGTATTTAATAAGCATGGGGCTCAGACACATCTGTCACTAAACTAAATATTTTAAATGTATTATCTTATTTAAATTTCAAAATGACCTTATGAAATATTTATACTTATTCTCCTCAATTTTAAATCAGAAACTTGGTCACCCAGCCACTAAAAAACATGTCAAAGGACAGAAAACTATTTTGTGATATAGCCATAATCCAACATGTATTCTGTCTATCTTCTGAACTGGGAGTCTCAGTCCTTACAAAATGTTATTTGGGCAAATGATTAAGGTCAAAGGCACCAACCATCTTGGTTGGTAGATTTTAATTATGCTTAACAGTCTTGAATTATCAAAAAGAGCTTTTATCCTTCATTTTTAAAAAGAAAAGTTTAGAAATTTTTCAGTCAGGTTCAAAGAGTGATTTAGCCTGTAGAAAGAAAAGTTCTGAAAGCTATAGGCAAGAAGAAACAAGAAAATCAAGTTCTGAGTTGCTTATAATGTACACGCCACAAGTTCCTGACAGACTTTTATTATGTTTTTCACCAAAGTTAACAGAAAATGTTTTAATGGATGAAGAAAAAAACAAAACAAAACACCTCTGTCAATACATTGAAAGAGACTTATTAAACCTAAAATTAACAAAGGATTTAGGAATCACCAATGTTTGTATAATATTGTCTTTATAATAAAAATTTGGGCTTTTATGCCTGAGGAAGGAAGAGGAAATAGCATCCCAAAATGACAAATAGACAAATAAAATCAAATTAATAAGATTTTTAAATGAATGATGAATTAATATTAGAAGCAGATTATTTAGCAGAATATAGCTTTATATCACTGGACAGAAAATCATTTACATAACTCATATCTGTGATCTGTCAATTGGTTTAATCCTTGACTTATTTCATTTGATTTCTAGTCTAGATTAATATATCTCTGAGTCATTTAAATATGGTCAGATTCAATCATATTTCAGAAATAAATTTAGGATATGTATACACATATATATCCTAAATTTACATATACATATTTACATAAATTTATATATAGGTTATATACATATAAAAACATATATATTTGTTCAGGGCTACAGATCTTATTGTTATTAATACTATAGAATAAAGGAAATTACAGAACTCTTTTTCACCAGGTAAATGGGTCTTAAAAAGCATAAAGATCATCACAGTGTTCTATTTTTACTTCAAATAAGCATACTGGGTGATTGAGTTAAAGTGAATTATGAAATAAATACTGTCTCCAAAACTGAGTTTGAAAACATTCATTGCTGTCTCTAAATGGAAGAAGTTAAGGACAAAGCGTGGAGGCAATCTTGACGTCTTTTATGGGATCTAAATTGTTTGAAAGTTAACATGGAATAGTTACTGTTCATTAGTTACGTAGTTATGATTGTGTGTGTAATGTGTGTAATGGCACAAGGATTCTAAGATACTGGTACAAAGAAAATTTTTCTAATTAAAGAATTGCCACCATGCCAGGCAAAGCGTGGGATTGAAGCACTTAGATGTGAGTCAGGAAAACAGTTCAATAAACAGCAGCTCCATTTCCATGGGAGCTGGAGGGAGGGAAGAGAGCACACAGGGAGCAGCCATTGCCAGGGAGCACTCAGGAACACTCAGTGGTAAACAGTCCTTCTCAGTCCCCACTTTCGCATCATTGTTCACATTACTGGCTTTTAATAGTTTCAACTCTAGTGTGATAGTTTAGTTTAGTTTAATAGTTTCAACCCTAGTTTGTCTTAGAGATTTGATACTAAAATACCAATTGCACATTTTTTCTTCTTTCTAAAGAAACACAAATCTCTAAAAGAAGTTTTAATGTTTCTGTTGTACGTTTTGCTGCGTTATATCATCCTAGTTGGTGGAGCAATAAACTAATTACAAGCTTCAGAGAATTTGCTTTTTGATAAGTACATAAATGTTAAACAGAGATGTGTAAGCACTGACAATTTGTGGGACTCCAGAACTCATTTTTTTCTAGATCTTCTAATCTCTGTTTATATAATAGATTTTCTCCAAAATGTTCTTTTATTTTTCATCATTCACTTTCAATGCTATAATATCTAGAACCCTGATATAAATGTAAACCGTCCTTGAACATATGTGTAATGGCACAAGGATTCTAAGATACTGGTACAAAGAAAATTTTTCTAATTAAAGAATTACTGAAGTCTTCAAAATGAAGATTGAGAGTGCATATTGGCTTATTTTAATATAATACCATTAAGAACTTAGAAATCATAAGCAGAATCAACTTAAATAATAACCACCTACAGATAAACATATATGTATGATTTTTTTCAGACTCTAAACACTTAACTGAGAAAGAAGAAAAAAATACCATGGTAGTTGTGCCAATGATTAAGAGATATTATTTTAATTATGAATATGGTGGGATTTTCTTTTACTGTTACCTAGTCATTAGAATAAAGGTTTTGCAAAAATATTTCTTTTGATTCTTAATTAGTAAAAGACTTTAAAGATACAGAATAATCCTAGATTCAATCTAAATACAAACCAAAGGGAAAAAAAAAAGGTACTTACATAGGTAGTTATATAGAGTTGGCAAAAATATGTTCAGGTCACAGTTTTGTGTTTCAATAATTTTTTGAACAGACATCTAATGTGCTATACACACAAACACACATGAAAGAGCATTCCATTACCCACATTTTCTATTCTAATTGTGTATGCTCTTGCATTTTAGTGCCTTAAAAACACATCTCAACATATTAAAAGTTGCATTAAGCAAAATAAAACACAGCATATATGCCATATCATCTCAAAGATGATGGCTCCCTAGAAATTCATTCACTAATATTTTTTTCTGTCACGTAACAAAAAGCCATACCAGAAGCAGTCACTTGTGTAATTGTCCTATTTTAATTGTCCTGAAACATTCTCATGAAATATTAGTTCTTAACTAACCTTGTATGAAGTACCCTACAGAATTTAAAGCTGTCATTTTAGTGGGCTGTGATCTTTAAGACCTTACATCTTTTATATTAAGGATTGCTAATATGTAGAAAGCACATTATTGCTCTCTCCATCCACAAGCAGGGCAGAAAAATCAAACAGAGATCTTTTCTGTGGAGTTTGGGGAGCCCAAGAATCACTTCCAGCTTAATTATCCAGAGTGTAACTACTAATTAAACCAATGTTAAACAATTAGAATTGTGCAAGTTGGTTTTAATCTGAATGGTAATTCTTATAGATACATTTGACAACAGAAAACTGGGAAACAGAACAGAATTTTATAAAGTTCTCCATATTTAGAAGTAATAATTTACAGTTAACATTGTAAAAAAAGTGTAACCATCACCCATATTTTATAATTTATGAACAACCATTTTAGTATGTTTATGCAAGCCTTTATATTTTTCACAATTGATAATTTTCAAAGAATTTTTTCAGGATACACTAGAAGGCACAAATATTAACATCCAAAAATATAAGAGTGTGTGTATATGTGTGTGTATTAGAAAGTTCTAAAAGAATATACATACATATTTTTCATGTGTATACATATTTTTTATTTTAGAATTATAGAACATAGATTAATAATATGGAAAAAGATCATTCTAATGAAAGGAAAAAATTTTAGTGCCTTCTTAGATCTATTTGCTTATGTTCAAAATGTTATATTTTAAACATTTTGTATATCATAAAGGTATATTTTAAACCCATTAAAAAAAGATTTATAATAATTTTTCTGCATGGATTTAAAATATAATCTGTGAACTAGTTTTAATTTTACTTGCTTACCTTTATCCAAATCCAAAGCAATATTATTTTGTTTGTATTTTGAAGCATTTTTATTTCAATTTTGGGGAAAAAATATGAGGAACTTACAAATAAAATACTGCAATGACCCTAAAAATTGTTGTTTCATTCACAATTTATATTATTCATTAACCGTTTTTATTCACAATTTATGTAATTCATTAACAGTTATCATTTAGTAAGTAAAAGTGTCACACAATTTATTTTAATCATTTACTGTTAGGCAAGTCACAGAAACATTCAAATAATGATAAGACTTTATAACAACATCAAAAGAAAATTCTAATTACATCTACTCTTTGTTTTATCTTTGGAAAAGCAATTTAACAGACTCAAGTTAGCAAGTGCAAGGACAATCAAATGTCATTTGGCCTAATTCAGAGATGCCACAACAACTGAATAGAACACCCAAGAGGAAGTTGCAACTTATTCATAAAACCTAATTAAAGACAACAATTCAGAACTCCAGAAACAGGGCCATCTCTATCAAAGAACAGAATACAACTGTTTGCACAATTATAAAGAATTTGGGAAAATGTTGCTCTAAATGCTACATGATCAAGGTTTTGAATTACTAATATAGCAATGACTAACCCGGCTCCAACCAAGCACAGGGAAAGGGAGGAGGTCTGAGTTCAGAGAACAAAACTGAAAACTAAGGACAGGAATATCAAAGGTAAACCTTGAATAATGGAACTGAGTAGAAATTATTGCTGATGGGAAGTTCAAGTTTTTGCCTTTTTGTTTTCAGACTTACATATAAAAGTAAGGCTACCAGTTTTCCAAGAAAATGTCCTTCTGTACAGAAGACAGAGTTTCAGGTATGCAGTCCACAGTGCTCTGATCTGCCCACAGTAGCTTCCTTCATGAAATCGTGGGTAACAATTATCTCTCCTTTTCTTTTTCTGGAATCTGGAATCATCTCAAAATACTCTTTTGCATTTGAGCCATCTTTGACCATTTCTGTCTTGCTAACACTTGTGCTTATCACATGCACTGGCATTTTTTTTTTTTTTTAACTAATATAAGTTTAGTTTGGGACCATGTTCTAGGTGTAAATGATCAATGAAACAGCAGAATTAGAAGACCTGGGTCTGATTCCCTGTTTTGCCACTTGTTGGATTTTGATCTTAGGTGGCTGTCTCAGTAGTTCAGCCATAAATCCCAGATTATAATCTCTACCCAGTTAAGACCTATTTGGAAAAATATACACTTAGTATTTAGGGATCCCTTACCCCATGCCAACTAACACTGCCTGTTCACTATTATCGTCCAAGTAGAGCTCATTTTACCTGAAACACATTTGACCTCCCCTTGATAATCCATTCTTATAAGCAGGCACCAAGTTTAATATTATCTCCCCCAAAAGACCTTCTCCGGTAACTAATCTGAGTACTTTTCTAGCAATAACTCCAGGTTTTTGAACAATAAGTGATATTTTTTGTTTCCTTCTTTCTTCTTCATTAACTCCCTTTCCTCAAATTTCAGACAAAATAAGAACAGAGGCCTAATATGTTTTATGATTCACTATATTCCCCACATGTAGAAGGGTGCTGGAAATATATTGGAACTGCATGAATATGCATTGCATGAAAGAAAGAGAAATACTATTGGAACATTCAAATGAAATAAATTCTAAGAATTCCACAAGTAATGTGAATTTATGGTCCAATTGCTATTGTGGATGGATTTCAAAATTCTGTAATGAATATTGTTCATGGTGTTCATTAGATTCTTAAAGAAGATACTAAAGTTTAGTGACCGCTCAGGTTCAGGGGCAAGGGATTTACTTCTTCCTACCATCCTGAGAACCTGTATTTTACACAGAGTAAGCACTCAATAAGTATTCATTGCAATATGACTTTCAGAGTTTCCTTTAGAATTGGAAACATAGAGGGAGTTCTGGTCAGAGTTCTGGTAGGAGCTGAGCAGCCTGACATCCTGACAGTCCATTACAGTTACCAGATGGGACCTGCATATCAGCACCCGGCTACAGAGCCAGCACATCCATGAACGGGTCAATTGTTGTACCTCTGCGATTACTAGACAGCATGTGCTCAGCAGGCAATAGGAACAGATTAATCACCATGAAACTAAGCAGGGTGCCTTACACTAAAGTTAATTTATTGGGATAGCCACACGATTTCCAGTGTTCATATTTTCTAAATTTCAAGTATTAAATTGGAATTAAAAGGATGGCAATTTTCTTTTGTCAATATCTTGATTTTTAAGTGAGGAGGATATTCATACTAATTCTTTTGGAATTTATATTAGATGGAAATGTCTTATTCAGCCATAGAGTAAGTTAAAAAACTGGAGTCAGAAGGTCATTCTGATTTATAAAGGAATTTCTGCTTATTCTCAATAAAAAACAAGCAAGTACAGAATGCTCATGTATGAAAACCCTCTTGTTTTAGACTTCCTTAAAGAAAGGAAAATAACAAAGCCCTTTTTATTTTAAACAAAGAAGGGGGTTTAAATGTTCCAGTGAAAATTATTATAAAGTTACAAACTTACTTAACTTAGTTATTTTCATGATATTATCTCTCAAAAGTAAGTGCATAGTTTCATGACTTTCAAGTAATCTGAGTAATTTCATAATTATGAACCAAATTCTCATGTCAAATACAGACAAAAATAATAATAAAATTGTATTACCACTGCTATGTGGGGAAAAAAAAAACAACCTCTCACATTTGTCAACCTTGAATTTTGTTACATTCTAATAAAAAGGTCAATTTTCTTCGAGTGTCCAGATTATAGTTTAAATATTTATTTTCAAGTTTTATTCAATATTTTCTTTTATAAAATCCACATTACTTTTGTGTTTTAATAACTAAAAGAGTAAACTTCTGAAATAAATGTGGGGACCAAGTCTTATTTGTTTAAATTTCATTTAAGGTGAAATAAAATTGTTTCAGAATACTCCACAAAAATATGTTGCTGTTTTAGGGAGGCTATGAAATCTACATATTCTTTAAATGCATTGCTTTCTCATTTTTATTTTATTCTTTTATGGTACTGGAGGTCAAACTCATGCTAGGTAAGTGCTACTACTGACCTATCACTGTCCTTGTTTTTTCACTTTTAAATCCATATAAAAATTTCCTTTTTAGCCAGTGCATATGTAGTTTTTTGTTGTTGTTGTTTTTTACATTAGACAATTTTTTTTAAGTTAAAAAGTGATTTTACATCAAAACAAATGTAACTTGCTTTAGAGAGGACATGATATGTGGATTATGGATTTTTCCATTAACAGTGTAAGTAGAGGCTTAGCTAATAGGTTTTTCTTGGGGTCCAGTTAAAGAAAATCTTCACTTTTTTTTTTTTACCTCCAATAAAACAATTCTTAAACACTTTTATATACAACATTTAATTTACACATATATCAGCTTCAAGATTTAAAAATTAGTTGGATTAAAAAGAATAAAGATAATCAAGATTTGAAAATAAAAATGAACTATTTCAATATTAATATTGCAGAATGTTTAAAAATGTTAAGCGTAGGCTCTACACTTTGTTTTATCTAGGTTTTCAGTCATAACTTACTTTTGCAGGAATCTATCAGAAATACTACTGAAAATGATGGGGAACAAGGTACAAAAGGGAAAACATTTTGATTGATGCTATTTATACCAAAAGGTAAACAATGTTAATGAAAGGATGAACATTTGCTTACCCCAGTGATTCTAAATGAATACTTCAAGAATGATGTACAGTGATCTCCACTATAATGTTTAGAAGTAAAACATTCATTTGAGATCTGATTTTATGGCTTAGATCTTAAAGCATGATGATCAAAGAGAACATTTTAACTGAGGCAAAATTCAACATGAGATGTGACCTCAAAATGCAAAAAATTTCAGTCAGTAACCAAGGATCATTTACATGATTTCATCCATGTCCAAATTAAAAAATAGTTGAAAACTGGAGATTACAGAGTTTTTACTTTGAGGAAAGTTTTTGGTTTTTTTTTTTTAATTTTTATTTTTTTATTAGGTATATCTATCACTAGTCTTCTACCCACCCGGTGTGAAGTATAGATTCTATGGAAGGGGCATCAATAGAACTTCAAGAAGCACTTGTTGTTGAGCATGTTTTGTGAAGTATCTAAAGGGCGAGAGATGACAAGTGACAAGTGAAAACAGAGGACAGGTTTGGTATCTAAATTGGTATCAATCTGCATGTCCAGACTGTGTCCAGGGAAAAGCATATAAAGGCTTCTCATGGAACAGAGGTGAGCCTTCATAAAAAATGAGAGGGATGTCATGGGGTCATCTTAGTTGCTGTTTAAGAAGAGTGAGTGGTTTTGATTTAGGAAGCAAACACCTGGTGGTACTGCAACCTGTCTCAGGATAAAGAATGAGAACACATTAGTCAGAGGAAAAATTCAGTCACCCTTATCCAGAGTACTGCAAGGAAAAAAGATTCATGTCAGGGAAATTTCAAAAACTCACAAAGGTATCTACAAAAGAAAAGTCAATTTTAAACGTCTGGCAAAACATCTGGGAAGTGACCTCCTTCTGACAATGCCAGTAAAGGAAACATTTCTCTGAACCCCTCACCTCTTTTCCCTTTTCCCTCTGATTTGACCCTGCATTGGTCAGGCAGTGTGTTCAACAAGATTATGAAGGAAGAGGAGTACTAGCCAGGGAAAAAGAGAAGTCCTTGGTCATCTCCCTATGACAAGGACCTCCTGTACATGGCAGGACTAGTGGGGACAGGTGAAGAGCACAGGAGTTCAATGATAAATGAAGCTTTATGACATTACATGGGACCTTTCATTTCTAAATAACAATTGTCTGTACTACCTAAGAGTGAATTCAGAAGCCATGGAGCCTGTAGAAGTTATCCAGCAAACCCAGGAGAAGAACTTGGCCCACAGAGCAGATTGAAAGGAACTACAGGAGGCAGAATGAAGTTGTCTTACTGGTTTATGAGTTAGCATGCCAGTTAGTGTTAGACTAGTAGATCAAATAAATAATAATTGTTGTCTCAGAGTAAGTTCATTTTTTTATTAGTCTACTCACCTTCCTCTATAGCCTTCTCGAAACAAACACAAAAAAAAGAAGGGAGAAAACGAAATAAAAGAAAGAAAACTAAAACAAATGCTTGAATAATATGGATAAAAAACAATATTTAGTGAATGAATCATTCCTTTTGTAAGCTATTGCATACATCCTTTTTTAAGAGACTCATTCCGCCCATGCAGATTTGAACTGGCTCCAAAATAAGTAAGATTTCTTGATGGAAGTATCCCAATAATTCATTAACACAGGAGTCACTTCTAAGAGGACAATTTGTAGCTATGAGTGCCTACACAGGAAAATCAGAGAGATGCCAAATAAACAACTTAATAATGCATTTTAAGGCTCTTGAAAAACAAGAACAAATCAATTCCAAAACTAGTGGAAGGAAGGAAATAATTAAGATCAGAGATGAATTAATGAAATAGAAAATTTAAACACAAAATACAAAGGATCAATGAAACAAAGAGTTGGTTCTTTGAAAAGATAAACAATATTGACAAACCCTTAGCCAAACTAGCCAAAAGAAAAGGATTATTGTGAAAACTTAAACTCCAGTAAATTGGAAAATCTGAAAGAAATAGATACATTTCTAGATATGCATGACCTACCAAAATTGAATTGAGAGTACATAAAAAACCTAAACAGAACACAATGAAGTAGAAGCAGCAATAAAAAGCCTTCCAACAAAAGAGCTGAGGACTAGAGGGATTCCAGGCTGAATTTGAACACATCTTTGGGATACAAAGGGCAGACCACATATATAGAGAGAAATTCAGTTTAAGGAACAAGCTCACACTATTACAAAGGCTTTAAGCCCAAAATCTGCAGTGTGGACCAGCAGGCTGGAGGCTGGGGAGGAGTTAATTCTGCATTTCACATGTAAATGTTTGCTGGCAGAATTCTTTCTGGCCCTGAGGAAGTCAGTCTTTGTTCTATTCAGGTCCTCAACTGTCTGGATGAAGTTGATCCGCAGTGGGAAGCACAGTCCGCCCTACTCAAAGTACTTTGGTTTCAGTAAAATTTAATCCAAAAACAGCCTCATAGAAGCATTCAAAATAATATTTAACCAGATATCTGGGTACTGTTAGACATTTAACTTGATAATTATAAGTCATTTATCTTATCTAATCTTTGTTTTTTCATGAACACTTTATAATGACCAATCTCACGCATATGCATACATTTTAGACTATACACTTAAGGTAAATAACTAGAAATAAAACCACTTGATGAAAAGATATGTGCATTTTGAGCAAATATTCTAAAGTCATCATAAATCTTACCAAAAATTACTGAGTTCCTATTTCTCTTGGATTTTTATAAATTATCAGAATTTCCAATAGAGGCTTTAAAAAATACCTGCATTGCCAGTTGAAGAGTTATTCACAGTTATTGCTATGTTTATTTATCTTTGAAGTTGAATATTTTCTTAAATATTTGAAGTTAGAAACATTTTGTGAATTGCCCATTCATGCCTTTTGTCCAATTTCTTTTTTCTGGAAAGTTTTGACTTTTTCTTACTGGATTTTAAGAGCTCTTTATACATAAAAGCTTTATTCCATTCTCATATTTGTTATAAACATTCTTCTTTTCATCACATTAAATTGCCTTTCTTAGGGAAAAAGTAGTCTCCTATTAGAAATTTCACTGGTTGAACAAAACAATTTTCTTTATAGTTTCCTTGTTTATGTAATTAAATCTAACAATTTTTACTTTTGTGATTTTTGACTGTACCTGGTATAATACATGTTTATTTTGCATGCCTTATCAAATTACCCATTGGAATATAGTTTGTTATTTATTTGCATGCTCCCCCCTTCAAAAAGAAGAACTAATATCAATTCCCCTCAAATTATTCCACAAAATAGAAAGGGATGGAACACTTCCAGATTCATTCTATGAAGTCAGTATCACTATCATACTAAAACAAGAAAAGGACACATCAAGGATAGAAAGTTATAGACCAATGTAAAAACAACAACAACAACAACAACAAAAAAAAAAACTTACAAACACTGATGAACTTAAATGCCAACATTTTAAATTAAATATTAGCAAATCATATTCAACATCATATTAAGAAGATTGTATATCATTACCAAGTTGTTTTTAATACCAATGTTGCAAGGATGGTTGAACATATGCAAATCAATAAATATAATTCACTAAGTTAATAATATTATGGAGAAAAATCACATCGTCTTCTCAACAGATGCAGAGAATGTCTTTGACATTCTGTTTATTAAAAAAGAAAGAAAGGAAGGAAGGAAGGAAGGAAGGAAGGAAGGAGCCACTGGACAATCAAAGAATAGAAGGAACTTACCTTGATGTGTTAAATACTATGTATGGCAATCTCAAAGCCAACATCATTGTGAATGGAGAAAAATTGAAAATGGTTCCTTTATAATCCCGAACAAGAAAAGGATGTCCACTCTCACTACTCCATATTATACTAGAAATTCTATCCAGAGCAATTAGGCAAGAGAATGAAATAAAAGAGATAAAAATAGGGAATGAAGATATCAAATTATCACTACAGAAGATTGTTGGAGCTAATAGGCAAATTCAGTAAGGTAGCAGGTTATAAAATCAACATACAAAAATCAATAGCTTTCCTCTATACCAATGAATTCTGAGAAAGAAATCGGGAAAAAGTCTCATTTACAATATAGCCTCACTAAAAATAATATACCTAGGAGTAAATCTAACCAAGGAGGTCAAAAACTTCTACAATGAAAACCTTAGAACACTGAAGTAAGAAATTGAAGAAAACACAAGTAGATGAAAAGATCTCTCATGTTAGTGGATAGGCAGAACTAATATGATCAAAATGCCCATACTACAAAAGCAATATACAGATTCAGTGCAGTCCCCATTCAAATATCAATGACATTCTTCACAAAACTAGAAAATAAGTTCCTAAAATTCATTTGAAAGAATGAAAGACCCAGAATAGCTAAAGCAATTCTAAGACAAAAAAGCAATGCTGGAGGTATCACAATATCAGATTTTAAATGATACCACAGAGCTAAAGTAACAAAAACTTCATGATATTGGCATAAAAACAGACACAGAGTCCCGAGGTACAGAATAGAAGACACAGAGACACAACCTTTTGACAAAAATGTACAGTGGAGAAAAGGCAATGTTTTTAACCAATGGTGCTGAGAAAACTGATTATTCATATATAGAAGAATGAGACTAGATCCTCACCTCTTACCATGCACAAAAGTCAATTCAAAATGGATCAGAGACCTGGGAATTATACCAGAAATTATACAAAACTCCAACATAGAGGCACAGGCAACGACTTTCTCAATAGAACCCCTAAGGCTCAGGAAATAATGCCAACAGTTAACAAATGGGATGGCATCAAACTAAAACCTTCTGCACAGAAAAGGAAAAAAGTAAGAATAGGAAGAGACAACCTATGGAAGAAAATCTTTTGTAGCTACTCTTCTGACAGGATTCATATCCAGAATATATAAGGAACTCAAAAAACTCAACACACACAAAAACAAATAGCCCAGTTAATAAATAAACAAATGAACAAAGCAGACCTTTCACAAAAGAAGAAATATAAATGACCAACAAACATATGAAAAAAATGTTCAAAATCAAAAACACAAACAATAATAAATACTGGAGAAGTTATGGCGAAAGAGGAAAACTTTCACATTGCTGGTGGAATTGTAAGTTACTGCCACCACTACGGAAATCCGTGAGAAGATTTCGTAAAAGACTAGGAATGGAACCACCATGTGACCCAGCTATACCACTCCTTGGTATTTATCCTAAAATATTAAAGTCAGCATAATATAATGGTACATGCATACTCATGTTTGTAGCACCACAATTCACAATAGCAAAGCTATGGAACCAGCCAAGGTGTCCATCAATAGATGAATGGATCAAGAAACTGTGGTTTATATAAATTATGGAGTTTTATTCAGCCATCAAGAATGAAAGTAGGTCATTTTCAGGAAAATGAATGGAACTAGAGACTATCATGTTAAAAAAATAAATCAAACTAAGAAAATCAAACACTGTATTTTCTCTCTCATATGGAGAAGCTAAAGACGAAAAAGGAAAAGGTAAGTGGGTTGCAGGAATCTCATGAAGATCAAAGGGAGAGCAGTAGAATAGAGGAAATGTATTGTAAAGTAGAATATTGTTATATTGTGTGCTTATACAAAGATGGAACAACAAATGCCACCATTATGTACAATTATAATGCACCCATTAAAAATATGGAAAATTGGGATATATGACTTCAAGATCTAAGGAAATTGAGATGTGCAAGAAAGTGGCATCCCAGGAAGTTTTAACAAAGGCAAAGAACTTGAAAGTAAATTATTCATTTTGGAAATACTTAACAGGGTAGTTTGAGTAAGAGAAAGAGAAAAAGAAAATGGAGAGATTTTGTAATGCAAGTGAGGGAACAATAAAGAATGGATGGAAATGAGATCAGAAACATTATAGGGTGCAAAAAGTTTAGGAAGAGTCCTAGAAGTCATGATAAAAAGACTGAAGTTTATTCAAGCTGTTAGGAAAAAAAAAAAAAAAAACATCAGAGATGTGTAAAAAAATGAAGAGATAGGATCAGACTTTTATATACTTAAAGCAACTTCCATGGTCATTGTGAATGGATTAGGTAAGAGAAAAAGATAAACTTGGTTGAATGAGATATCATCACATACACTGTAGGAACATATTGAATTTTTGTGACGTTAGTGGTCAGGCTTGTGGACTGAAGCTTTTGTTGGAACTTATGTTCCCTCCCCCCTTCTACCTTACACTCCATAGGTGCTGATCCCAAACACTCTTACAAATGCAAGCTAAGTATCATCTCAGAGTTGGTTTCTAGGATAATTCAACTTACAACACAAGTTTTGGAAAAGTACAGCCCCAGACCCATGTCCTTCCCTGTAATGTGATCACATCTGGTCTATTTTGCTTTAGTCCGGAAGGGAAGAAGAATGGGAAGAAGAAACAAAAAAGGAAGGAGAAGGCCTAATCAGTGTTCATTATCTGTCCCAGAGAGGAATCTACAGGGTATTCCTAATTGAAAAGAGGCCTTATAGTTCAAGTTTGGAAAAGGCTTGTTAAATTATAAGGCATCACTTCCTCATGATATGATGTGCACTTATGCATGCCCCAAAGTCTGTTATGGCCCTATAGAGATCAATCCTTCACCTTAAAACATAAAAACAACAAACAACAACAAACCCCAGAATCTCATCCCTTTAATCTCAATTTGAAAAGGTAAAAAAGAGCTAGGTGTATTCCAAAAGGTCTAATTTTGTCTTCCTCTGAACTCAATTATTAGTCAAATATTTATTAAGTATATCCCTGCACCATTCACTATACTAAATTCAAAATCTAGTCTAAACAATAATAAGCATAACAAGAAAAGTACTATTAAATATTTATAAAAATTCACTTTTTGCTGTAATTCTACCCTAAATGTCCATTGCAATTGTGAGTGATAATGACGACTTTGTAATAAGTACACCTATATCTTAAATTTTATTTAGTTCAATTAAGTACTTTCCAAAGCTTTTTCTTTCTTTCTTTCTTTAAAAAAAAAAAAATTTCCCAGGGGGGAAAGTTCCCAACCAGTCACTCATAACTCAATTATGTGTTGTAGATTGCTTTAACTCTAAAGAGTACAAAGGACACCCTTCAGCCCTTAGAGTCCCAAAATGTGTGGTTTCCTCCACAGAGGAGTTTGGATCTTTGCCGAGGGGCATTGAGCCAAGGCAAACTGAGGAGGTCTAAACACTGAGAAAGTACTACATCTTGACACTTGCTACTGTGGAGTACCTTTTAGCACTGGAATGATTTATATAAATTGAAATGGTGGATACCTACATAAACACCAATGGTTACCAATGCATACATAACCCATTATGAATTGCACATTTTATAGAAATACAAAGAAATTTCAGTTATGTTGAAAATCTCTAATTGTATAATATATTAAATAATCATTTATTTCAATAACATCATAAGAGAAATTGGAATTTCATAAACATTTACTTTATTAAATATTAGCACATTTCAAGCATGGAAAACAGCCAAAGAGAGATTTACTTAAAATAGTCACTGAAGGGAAGTTACGTTATCAGAAGTTATTTTAAGCCATGATCTAATACACTCAGTTCAGATAAATGGTCTTTCTCTTCTACTCCCTGAAGGCAAAGAAGAGAACAAGATCAAATTCCCTTAAAAGTATTACTTCTTGCTATTATATTAAAAGACAGACATATTTGGAAAAATGCATTTTAAGTTATGCAGTATCTCTTAAAGCAAAACTGCAAAGTTAACTAAGAATTTTCTCTAATATCTTTTGGAAAAAAACTGTCATACTCCTTTAAGATATTTATGGACAATTAAGATATTACTTAATACCAATAACTGACTCTCCTAAGATTATGAAAAATTTTTTAAAATCTTGAAGGAAAAATACATCCTTAAGAACAATAGAGTGGAGCTATGACAGAGTGCAGGGTAAACTTTTCAAATTCTAGAGTATATTCAACTGTTTATTTTACCTTAGATTATCCAGGTTATAGGATAACTGTATTTTTTTAAACAAGCTAATCTTCTAAATTTTTAAGTGTTTGAAGTAAGAGAAGCTGAGAACAACTGTTGGCAGTACTTTAGCCCGCACTCTTTCTTCTAGAAGTACAGATTACATGAAATACCTACATTTATATTCAAAGATTCTTTATTTTTCAAGTCTGAGAATTCATAAGAAGTAGCACCTTTTCCCTTGGTGGACCCCAAAATATATAAAAGACCTACCTAAAAATTAAATGATTAAAAAGCAAAACCCATTGTTCTACTAGAGGGATTAGTTAAGCAATACTAATATAAATGAAGATAAATATTTTGCTAAGCAGATTAAAGCTGTGAGACCATATAATATTCAAATAACTGAGCAATTGATATTCAGTTATGAAGTGTATCTCATAATTGGAGGGTTAAATAAAACTGATAAATGGAACTGGTCATTGTAGATAAAAGAACCTAGCCAATCCCTAAAAAACAAATGCCAAATGTCTTCTTTGATATAAGGAGAGTAACTAAGAACAGAGTAGGGTCGAAGAGCATGAGAAGAAGATTAACATTAAACAGGGATGAGAGGTGGGAGGGAAAGGGAGAGAGAAGGGAAATTGCATGGAAATGGAAGGAGACCCTCAG
>NW_026000142.1:34401879-34424421 GCF_001458135.2 Marmota marmota marmota
GAACTCTTTTTCTTTCTTTCTTTTTTTTTTTTTTTTTTTTTTTTTTCTATCAGTACTGTGAAAATTTCATGCCACTCTTGGTCTGTAAGATTCTGTTCAGAAGTCTGCTGTTGGATAACCTGGGACACTCTTACGTGTTATTTGTTTCTTCATTTGCTGCCTTGAGAATCTTCTCTTCATCTTTCACCTTTAATAACCTGATTATAATACATCTTGGCACAGAACTGGTTGTGCTAAATTAGAATAGTGACATTTGACCTTCTTTTACCAGGATACTTGTATCCTTCTCTAGACCTGAGGATGGTTTTTATTATTATGTCTTAGAATAAACTTTTTAAAATTTTTATTTTATTTTTTTACACAAATGGAGCACAACTTTTCATTTCTCTGGTTGTACATGATGTAGAGTCATACCATTTGTGCAACCATACCTATACATAGGGTAATAATGCTCCAAATTGGGAGTTAAGTAATAAAGATAGTTCCTTCACTGCCACAGTTCATGCTAACCTAGGTTCCACTTGCATCTCATAGCCACAGGAACCTTTGCAGTCAGGTGAGCTAGAGGAGGCCAATGCCCCAAGCCCATTCCAAGGCTGGAACTGATATAGGCCAAAAATTCAGCCCATTCTACTGTCATCTAGGTCTCCTCCTAATGTCAGAGCAGGTCTAGATGCTCTGTCTTTGAATTGTGGCATGGCCATGGGGCCTTTGGATTCTACCCCTAGGTTTCATTGCAGTGGAATCAGATAAGATAAAATCCTGGTTTGATTGTTACACACTGTATACATGCATTGAAATAACATACCATAGCATATAAATACATATCATCATTATTTGTGAATTAAATTTTTAAAAAATTCTGTTTAAATCCTCCTAGAACACCTGTTCCCTGCCAGACAGACTCATAGAACTCATTCAATGAGGATTTTAAGATGCTGTCTGGAATAGAAGTTCAATAGATGGGTACCACATGTCTCCTCCTGACATTGGGGTTCCTCTAGAGGCTGTGGTGGTTTTGATGTCCTATTTCCTAGTAGTAGTTTTCATGTCCTGCTTGAAATCCTGTGGTGGTTTTGATGTCCTGCTTCCTGGTAGCTTGAGTCTTGATCCTCTTTCTATTGCCCAAGGTAGGGCAAGGGGTGGTGGAAACAGTCAGCCACCTGGCTAATGCAGTTCCATCACCTATGACAATTGTTACTGGCCTGGGCATAGGGATCATGGGGCTTTGCTTGGCACTGGGTTTTGCTATAATAGATTTGGTACTGACTTTCAAGTCCAAGGCCTGGACTTAATTCTTTCCCCTTTTCCCAAGCATGTAGTGTCTCTTTTCACACTTTTTGAAGTTATATGGTAAGGGTGACACTGGCAACTCTTCCCTTCCTACCTACCGCCATGTATCTTTTCTTATTTTCCTAAAACCAGGCACTATGAACTCTCATTGGTGTTTCTTGTCTCTTGTAAAGATAGTGTAGTGGGCAGATAGCTGTCCAAACTGGTATGTCAATGAGGTGATTATTGCTTAAGCATCTGGTTCTGTCTTTGTGCATTTATATTTAGTGGTAAGACTGTTCTTAAGCAGTGCAGAGTTGGGGCATTATAGACGTCATTATCTAGGAGTGACTGGGCCTTAAGAGAAACTTGTACAGGTGTAAAATGAAGTGTGCAGAGGAAAGTATGGTATTAAAATGCTACCACAGCCACACTGTAAAGTGGAGCTATGCTTATTTATTATTTAAAAGTTAGTAAAAATACAAGTTTATAATTACTGTTAGTATAAATGTTCACTCTTGATGAATAGCTCACTTGCTATTTCTTAATCCAAAATTTTGCATTATATAAGTTCACATTTACACACTTTGATTCCTTTCATTTATAATTTCAATGGTTTTGGTATTATTCTCATCTACTCTTAATAAAGAACATGCATGTGAACTTAAATCCACAAAAAATCAAAATGTATTTTGAGTCTTTTTTTTAATGTATTGTGTTCTTCTTGATACATAAAGGACCTACTGCATTTGACACTAAATCACTTAATACAAAGCAGAAGAGCACAGATAAAATTAAAATAATCTAATCAACTATATATAAATAAACTGACCTTCTTAAAATTTTTGTTTAAGTCAACCAGACTGAGCAGGAAAATGTGGTCCTTGGCTCCCAGAAGCAGCTTACCCCTCTCTTCATCTAACAGAATAGTCTGGAAATCCAGCCCTTCTGATGAACCCAAAAATGGAATGCAGCTATTTGACAGCAGCAAATCTATGGGAAAAAATGAAAGAAAAAAATTTTATTAGGCAAAACATTTACTTCTCTCTCTCTCTCTCTCCTTTCTCTCTCTCTCTCTGTGTGCAAATACATGTATATAACATGAAAGTTCCAATTAAAATACTTACAAATAATTACAGTTTTTAATATATACTCATTTAGAAATAAGTGAGATGTATGATATTTTTATTTTATCAATACCATTTTATGTATAATTATATGATATTCAGCACCATATTAAAATGTAGATCAAATATATAAACACAAAACAATTAAATGCAAAATAGTTTAAAACTATTCTCATTTTCTTGAATTACAATTTAAAATATCTACCTATAAGAATATTTGAAACTTGATAAAATTGATATATACAAAGCAGGGATCAAACTATGTCACAAATCTTAACATTTCTTTCCTTTTTACATTTTAAAATAGACCTGATTTATTAGAGCATTTTAAAATTAACAGTGACATTGATTGAAAGAAACAGATTTACATTTATTTCCTGCCCCAACACATATATGGCCTCCCCATTATCAACATCTTCCACTATAGTGGCACATTTCTTACAATCAATGAGCCTACATTAGCATCATTATCACTCAAGGTATATAGTTTAGGGTTCAATCTTGATATTGTACATCTTATAGGTTTGGATAAATGTATAATGGCATGTATCTATCATCATAGTATATCCTGAAAGTCTTGTGTGCTTCTGTGCTCTCCCTATTCATCCTTCTCGCCTGCCCCCAATCATTCATCTTTTTCATGTCTCCATAGTTTTGTCTTATCAGAATGTCATATAATTGGAATTGTACAGTATGCTGCCATTTCCTATTGGCTTCTTTTACTCAGTAATATGCATTTCAGCTTCCCCTGTGTCTTCTTGGGTCACTATCTAATATCTTTTACTGTGGACTAATATCCCTTGGTCTGGATCAGCCAGTTTAATTATCCATTCACTTTTTGAAGGACATTTCTATTGCTTTCAAGTTTTGGCAATTATGAATAAAGCCGCTATAAACATCTGTATGTGGGACAGTTGTAAACACAAGTCTTCAACTTTTGGAGGTAAAAACCAAGAAGTCTGATTGATGGATCACATGTTTAGTTTTATGAGAAGCTGCCCACTGGCTTCTAAGATCCCAGTACCATTTTCATTTACACCAATGATTGAGTGTTCTAATTGCTCCATATCTTCATCTGCATCCATGTTGTCAGTGTTCTCGATTTTGGCCATTTTAATAAGTATATAGTGATAACTTACTGTTGTTTCAAATTTGCATTTACTTGGTTACATAACGTATAGAGTGACTTCTTTTCATATGCTTTTTTTTTTTTTTTTTACTGTCTATATCTTCTTTGGTGAAGTGTCTGGTAAGGTCTTCGACCCATTTAAAAATGTTGTTGTTTCTTATTGTGAGTTTTAATGTCTTTGCATATTTTGGATCACAGTACCTTATCATATATGTCTTTGGAAAATATTCTCTTGCAGTTTATGGCTTATTATTTTTGCTTTCTGTTTTTGATAGTATTTAGATTGATTTCTGTGATTAATGGATTATACTATCACTATTTTAAATGTGCAGAAAGAAAATGTAAACAAGGTGATTCCGACCAAATGGAGTCTGAGACATACTCTTGATCTAGCAATGGCATCAGAAGTTTTAAGCTGAAAGTAACCTTGAAATCAATTAATACAAATTAATGATTTTATAAGTGAAGATATATAATGTTGGTGAGTTGAAGTCATATGCTCTAAAGAAAAATAATGGTGTGCTGTCAAAGCTGATAAGTGAATTCGAGTTCCTAGTTTTCATTTCATTGATGTCTGTCCAAATTCTTTATTTTTAATTGTAACAAACAGATACTCTAAGGAACCCAAATATTTTCAACAGGTTTTTTTTTTCACTTCAAATACTTAACAATAATCTCTAATTTTCTACAACTAGAATATTGAATGTTGACAAGATAATAATATTGCTCATTACTTTATTAAATTCTATCATATGTTATGAGTTTAAAACCAAATCATTGGTTTAAAATAATTCATGTTAATTGATGATAAATATAAAAGAGATAATATCTCAAAAATAGACATGAAGATACTTCTTAAAAGTATGGAAATTTCAACCTCTGTAAAATAGGCAGAACTCTTAATCTCTTAAATATAGGGTATATATATTCTATCCCTCAACTACAGGATTTATTATTATTTCATATTTTGGAGGATTTTCTCTTCTATTTTATGCATAACTATTATTCCTTTTAGTTTCTAAGCTAGATTCATCTTAGTTTTGACAAACCAAAAGGCAGTGGGCTGGAGTAAGTACTGTATGAAATCTCTTGGTTCCATTCTTTTCTTCTCAGTTCTACTTACAACCATACGGAGTATTTGTTGGATATTAGCCTTTCACAAATAGGATAATTGCATTTGGAGCTACTAAAATATATTATAGCATTATGTCTTTGGTCTGAAATGATTAAAGTTGTATTTAGTTTAAGAAAATTAATTATAATAGAGCTCTGGGTTCCTTCCAGTGTATACAAAACGTTCCATAAACGTTAAAAGATATTATGAAGATAAAACACATCATATGAGAAATAAATTCTAACAGAAGTACAAATGCTCCTCATGAATCTTCCTTTCATCCAGCATATCCCTGCTGTTCACACTACCCATCTGGCCTTGTCAGGCTTCAGTGCTTTAGGGTTACCCAAAGCAGATGCTCCTGATGTACCACCAGAATTCAGTACAGCCTAATGCTGCAAAGATATGTCTATGTCATTCACTTCATGGTATTTCATCACATGGGAAAGGCCATCAACTCACACTGTTACCAATAGAAAGGGGAGTATAGTACAAAGATATTTGAAGAGATCATAGTCACATAACTTTTATTACAATGCATTGTTATAATTGTTCTATTATTACTTGTTGTTAATCTCTTACTGTTCCTGTTTTATGAATTAAAGTTTATCATAGCTGTATATCTCTAGAATGAAATACCAGGTATAGATAATTCATTATTTTCCTCAATTTCAGGGACTTGGGGTTTTTGGCAAGTATTCCATATGGATAAGGGAGTTGATTGCATATCTCCTACTCTTGAGTGTTTGTACAAGGCGAAGACCATGTCTTGTTATCTTTGAATTCCCAGCACCTCACTCAGAATTTCAGACAAATTAAGCACTTAATGAATAGTTGTGGAACTGAAGAAATTCAGTGTGTTGAAACATGGAGAATATGTGGGGGAGGTGAGAAGTGAGACTAGACATAAAGGCAACTTGCAGATAACCAGGGCCTAAGACATCAAAATGGGGAGCTTATTTTCTGTGTAAGTGGGAGCCACTATATCTTTTTATGTAAGCAAGTAACAAAGACTATAATTGATTATTGGAAAGATAAGTCTGGCTGCAGTGTTTGTGATGGATATGGATGGGGAATGGCAGTGTCAGGAAGACTACCCAGAAATTTCAAAAACATAGTGGGTCCCTGAATTACAGCAATGTCAATGGGAAGAGGGATGTGTACCTCACTTTTCCCCTTTACATATACATGAGGAAAACAAATATGCAGTTGACATAGACATTTGAATAATTTTTTTCCACCATAACCAATTCTATTTCACTTAGTTTCTAACAAACTTGACAAGGAAAAACAGCTGCAAAAATATTGACTAACCTGGACTGTTATCATTTCCAAATGATTTAATGCGGCCTTGTGACAATGCTCGCATCAAAACCATTACAACATGCTGCGCCAATTCTTTGTAGCCAAATTAGATAATTAGTCTTAGGCATTACATATAAAAAATTCTCAGGCTGACGTACACATTATGAAAAGACCTTGGGACAGGGATTGGAACAAGTTCTCTCTTCCCCGTGCAGCTTATCTCTTTTGCACTTCTGCCAAGCCAAGCAAAGTCATTTTTGTTTCCACAGGATCATCAACCAAAACCCAGTAAAAATTTTGCTAACTCTAGAGACTATATTGTAACACCTAAAATGTTTTAGGATTCCAGGAATCAGAAATGGAGGCTGGCTCTGCTGGATGCCAATGTCAGAGCATTATTTTTTTTCTCCCAGATTAAAAATTCTTACACATGTGATTTTGAAGATTGCTCATAGTTTTCAAGACTTTTGGACAAGGACTCTTTTCTTTTCCCTTGGGTAGAGGATAAGTACACTGCTTCACAGGTGTTGTTTTCAGAAAAGGCCTATTAGGTGGTTGGTTAACCATTCCCATCCTTTTGAGATGTGAGCAGCACTTACCTCTGTGTGTTCTGGTCTCCTAAGGTCCTGAGTTATTTCTCTGTTAAATCTACCCAAAATTGTTTTAATTCACCATAACCATTCCTTCTAACTACTCTTTCCAGCAGTATATTTTCCTATCACCTCAGTTCCAGTTTGTAATCTCCCTCCATCACTCAAGTACTCAAATTCCCATGTTTGCTCTAGCAATACACTATTAGAAAATCTACAATCTGATCACTTCCAAAATAAAAAGATCAAAGATACAATTGTTCACATGGTTTTTTGTTTGTTTGTTTAAAGTCGGAAATCACTGTTTAAGATCAATTTTGGTGGAAGAATGACAGAAGATGTCCATGATTCAGTATCAATAACCCATTAAAGAGAACAGGGATAATTCTGAGGATCAAAATGCCTTTAAACACCATGACATTTTCATGATTGTATATGTGCATTTTTTTTCTAAAGAGAATGTCCATAATCTTCATCAACATCTCTTGATATCTTATCAAAAATGACCAGAAATTTTCTGTTTTCCAAGTACAGTCAGGAACATTTTAAATAATTTCTCATTTCTAACACAAGAAAGTGAGTCACTACTGTCACAAAATTTGACTTTTGAGACACTAACTAATTCCCCCAAGAACACCAAGTACTCTGAGGGAAAGACCCTAATAAGTTTGACAGATTTCTGCCTTCATGGAACTTCGAGCTCAGTGGAGATGAAATGTTCATCCCCAACAAAAAAGAAAATATTCTTGTGACAAAGAACAAGAGTATTTAAATTAGTAGACTATTAAGTATCTTTAGTAATAAAATGGATAGTACTTCTTATCTATATTTCCTTGGGCAAAACTAATTAATGCTACCTTAGCTTTCTCAGATCTTTTAAGTGTTGATAAAGAAACCAAATGAGTTCTATGGCAATATCAAATAATAAATATCAACATATCAAATAACAAACTATAGTTTATCTAATACTGATTGATACTCTTACTTCTAAAATCAGGTAATCTGTACTTTGGGGAAGAAAAGAAATATAGTACAAAAAAAATTCTAGCTAAAGGGAGATCTTATCAATAATCTTGTTTAACAAATAGGTTATTAATTCAGTGAGTTCCAAAATTGTTCCAAAGCCTTTGCATGATGAATTTTCTCTCAGTGGTGGAGCCCAGTGGCAAGAATTTATTCACTCATGACCTGGTGTTCCTCCAGGTGAAGGTTTGGCTATGGGCCAGGCAATCCCTGTTCATACTTGAAATAAACATTTGCTGTGAAAAGAATTCTTTGTATTTCCTTTTCAGTGCTCCTTAATACAATTGTTCATTCATTATGAAAAAAACATTTGACCTGATGGTCTGCATTCTTCCTCTTCACCCCAGAAAGGAAGGGAGTGGTTAGTCATATTGAATCTAATAAATTTAGGATTGAGCAACACAGACTTCCTCAGTTTTTGAATGCTAAATGAACAAGATCCCATACCCTTGAAATCCTGCATTTATTGCCAGAAATCCTGAACTGGGTGGAGCTATCAGTTTCTCTCAGCTAAAAAATGGCTTCCCTCATCCTCAAAGAACATGTAACTTTGAGATATTATAAAGAAAGACAGAGAAAAGAAAACCAAGATTGTTGAAGGCACAAATTCACAAAGTTAAAGAAAAAAAGAATCAGCTTTGGAGAATGTCAAATTCTAGTCTACTACAGACTGAGGAGTAGAATTCCTTAGCAGAGAAAGTTCACAACAAAGAATAGATCCAGATGATAACTCAGTCACCTTTCTCTGACATATCAGGACATTCAACAGAAATTGTTGCCCCACCCATTTGTCTTTTTCCTCAAGGAAATAGCAGTTTTATCAGTAGGGCTATCTGAGGACTCTTAAATACAGTTAGTTCTTTAGTATGTTCTCTCCAAAGTTTTCCAAGTAGATTGTCTCTAATTCTTTCAATCTTTCTATTCCTGCCTTCCCCCTGAGTTCAGCTTTTCTACTCTATTTCTGAATTCCGGGACTTCTCATACTTACTTAGTGTCCTTCTGAGTTTCTTCAAAGCTTCCTCTCATAATTTTCAGAAATGTTTGGCTACAAAATCATTCCCAATAAAAAGCCTCTCAGGCTTTGGGTCAGGAATTGAGTAAAGAATAAACTTTGTTCGAAAATGAAAATTAGCCCCTAATATCTCTCACTGAGTCTTTATGGCTCTTAACATGTGTTTGATTCTTCAGCTTTTGGTCTGAGGAAAGGCCTTGGATTCTTCCTTGAATTTTACTTTGGGGAAATTAATTCATCTTAAATTGGCCTTGCTTCTTCAGTAGGTTTTCTGAGGCTTGAGGTCATGTGAAAAGATTTTGTTATCAAGATATTTCACTTCCACCTACACAAAATGTCTATTAAGGTCTGTTTGTATATTTAGTCTATGTAACTAATCAACCAATGCAAATCACAAAAAATAATATTAGTTAAACCTACAATACATACAAAGACTACTTCAATATTACAAGTATATATTATATTATCATTATGCTTTCATAGGCAAAATTTTTAACTTTGTTTTGTTCCTGTAAATGCAAGTTCACATTCAGAAAGAGAACAAAAAAAATCAAATTAACTCTACTCTTCTACAATGAATGTTGGAGATCATTCTATTCATTAGGTCCTAGAACATTACTGTGTCAATAATAAATCAGATGATATCACATAGGGAAACATAAATCAGAACCAAATAAAGCCTATTATGTCATTGGATCTATGTTCCTGCCAGGACAGGATGTGAAGTAGGGAAGTTGTAATTTTACATGTTCATTTTTTAAATCACAGGTTTATTCTTATTTGGCTAGCTTTCAAAGTGGATGCTTTATATAATTCATCACATGTGAGATTCATAATTTATAATATAATTCTTTTAAATGCATATGTTCAGAAAGAATAAGTCATTTCTAATTTTTTCAAAAGCTTTGTTATGAGTGATAAATTTTCCTTTTGACCTATATAAAAAGACTAGTATTATAAATAACTGAAAATTTTCCCAAAATGCAATGCCATGATAGAATAAACCTCCTCAGGAATGATTGAGAGATAGTCATGAGGAAAATGGATTTTTATTTGACAATTAGTTTCTTGGCTCCCATCAATGTATTTAGAATTTGTCCCTTTTCAAATTTCAGAAATGTTTAAAATAAAAACACCATACCACAAGTGAATGAGGATTTGTTTTAGCCAAGTATGCAAATTTAAAATTTTAAAAACCCAGAAAATCATAGCTTAGCACAACATCTACTATTGACTGCAAGAGCTAGACAAATGTGACAAGAACAGGTAATTCCTCAGGGTAGGATTACTGGAAAATAATGTACAGAGCAAAAGGTTATGAGTACTAAATCAAAAGATAACATTTTGGAACAAGTATAATTTAAAAAATCGATTCACATCAATCAAAGGTAAATATATATATATACAAAAATAACCATCAAAGGCATATGTGAGACTGGTCACGATTGAGAAGTCTCAGGTAATCTATTTCCCCAAGCCTTTGAAAATGCTTCCTATTTTTCTTAAAAGTTGTTCAAATCATGTCTTCATTCTTATTATTATGAAAAAAAAAAACATTTGGCATCTATGTTATTTATCATGTTGGGGAAAATTGTGACATGGTCTGAAATTTAATTTCCACACATTCAGGAAAATATTAGTTTGACTTTTCATTCAGAATAAGATATTAATCATTTGTACATATTTTCTCTGGGTTTTTTCAACATTTTTATTCTAATCACTGGTCCAAGAAACATAATCCTGATAAAGATGCTCAGAGAATTTGCACCAAAATTTGCAAATATACCTCTAAGAGATAGATTTTAAAAATAACATCCTAAGATGTCATTCTCTGCCTTAGGCAGTATTTATAAAGTACAAGCAACAAAATGATGATTCCCACTTACATTTTATTTTCCATAAATTGTTTATTTCAAAACAGATACCTAAAATCCCATTCTTTCTCATAAGTCTCAGTTCAGAATTTCTAGTTGCCTGCTCGATATTGTTCTCCCTTCAACCATCTACTCCTGCTGATTTTAATGACTTCAGTGATACAACCCGGTCATTAGGTTCAACATCTCAGAATCATTGCTAGTTCCTTTTCCTTGTGCCCTTATTCTTCTTTCCCTCAAGTAATTCCAACTTTATTCATTTCCTTCACACCACTGTACCAAATTTAAAGCCTTAGACATCCTATCATATAAATTTATCTTCTCCCTCCTCAAGTATTTACTCATTGTTAGGTAGGCTAAGATGAAAATTACTTCTCCAAATTACTGTCACAGACTCATAAATTATTTTGCTGTTCTTCTCCCCACCGGTTCCTATCACATGATGCTGCCTATTCAATTTTTCCCATAATCTCAGCTCAATTTGGTCAAGTTCATAATTGAAATCCTCCCATGCCAACATGTACTTCATTCAAAATTTTGTTTCCTCCAATGCGCAAAGGTCAGTTTCATATCTATTTCCCTCGTAAATCTTTTAAACATTTCCTTGTATTTACATTATGACACTAATCTTTTTTGCTGTGATTTTGTGAACTCATTTTATCCCTTAAAAAGATCAGAAGCCCTTGTAGATAAGGACATCAAAATCATTGCTGCACCTCAGCACTATTGCTTTCACATAAGAAGTCTAATGGATTTAACGAATGTTTTTTTTCATGCTAGTGTTTTGTTTGCTTGTTTTATCTATCTCCTATCTAAATCAGAATTTATTATAAAGTTATTATTAATAATTTAGAGACACTAACGTACCACGTGGAAACTCAACTGTGGCTCTAAGGCTTTGCATTGCCAAAAATTCTTGTCATCTCCATACTTGGGGGAAGGAGGGAAACAAAACGTGCTGGAGCATTGCTTGTCAGGATTTAACATACATTCAAGTCAAATGGGTGTCTTTGAAAAACACAAATTGTCAGTTAAGAAGTCACAGAACAGGCTTAAGCTTCTGTATTTCTAACAAGGTCCTAGATTGTGCTGATGCTTCTGATTCTTGAACCATACATGGAGTAGAAAGGATAAAAAAAAAAAACAAAAAAAAAACACTCTGGCTGTTCCTCCTCCACTTGCTTGAATTCAAGAGTGGGATTTGTTCCTTCTTCCTCATCACAATTATTTTAAACATTTAATTCCTGTTGTGTTCTTCTATGCAATTTATGTTTTTCCTTTACAATGCTAAATAGGTCAAATCTATACATCCCTACAGATGTTATTCCTAAATTGATAAAGTGATAAGCAAGCTGCTTAGTTTAAACCAACAATATATTTAAACAGTTTCCCTTCAGTTTTTTAATACAAAGAAGGGAAGTACATTTATTTAATATGGATTACCTTGGAAAGAAGATGCTAAGATGAGGAATTTAGGCTTTTATCTCAAGTATTTTTTCCTGTTATCTGTGGCAATAAAATTGCTGACCAAGAAGCCTAGATATAATTAAAATCATATTTTCAAAGACTTTGGATATTTTATTATGTGTCTTACTTTAATAATACATTACATTTAACTATCTTTGAGTTAGCTGTCACTATATTGATTTTGTGCTTTACAACATCTGACAGGTTTGCCCATATGCTGCCTAATTTGATTCTCAAGGAGAATCTAATTTCCAGGTAAACCTAATATCCAGCTGAGAAAATTTAGACTTAGAGAGGGCGAGTGACTGTTCTAATGATTCATAGATAGTACATGTCCAAAAGTAGCTAAAACTTATACAGGTCTCTTAATTCTGTGTCCTTCACCTATTGTAGCTATATTGTATATTTTAATATTTAGATAAACAATATTCTTTCCCCAAATAGCTCCACTTATTACTGAATATATCAAGGTAAATTCACATCTACTGCTTCCTCTACTTCCCTGTTCCTTTGGGATCACTGCATTATGTATCGTATTTTCTGGAATGTGTCGCTGTGGCTTTAATAAGCCTCTTTATAAGTAAAAACACACTTTAGTCCTAATTTATGCCTCTTTTGAATTAATACAGTTAAAGTAGTATGCTTAAAGGACTCATACAAAAATGCAAACTGCACATTATTCATTTTAAAAATACAGAGAGACATTAGTCAAATTTTCTATTAAAGACGACTGAATGTCATTATATTTTATACTCTCCTTAAATTTAGACCACACCTTCTGAGGTTTTTTTTTTTTTTGGTGCTGGGGATTGAACCCAGGGACTTGTGCATGCACTCTACCAACTGAGCCATAACCCCAGCCCCAAGAGCCACACATTCTGAAAGAGTCTCAGTGTGAAAATTCTTTAATGAGACCCAAGTGAAGTTATAAAACAAATTGTACATAGATACTCATACCTTATTAAAATAAATTTATAGAATAGTAAATCAACCATATTTAAGATCTATTTGAAAAGAACCTTTTCAACTAAATAATAGTTGACTGAGTTTGATCTTAGTACAAATTATCTTTACTTAACCTCTGCCCATTTTGAAGTCCCTACCAGAATTTTGCATGGACAAAGACACAACCAAAATATCTCATAACCTAGTTCTCCTTTATTCCGCCCAAAAGACAATGATGACCTATATAGACATCAGAGATTTTATCTATCTTCTTAACTTCAGCAAAGTTTCTTGCAATGTCATTTGTATGATAACAATGATCCCTTGGTTGTTAAAGTCAATGTAAATTTCAATTGTCATCTCTCCTGACATATCAGCTGACTTTGGCAATGATGACATTTCTTTTCTTTTGTTTCCTTCATTTAACTCCTATCCTATTATTCCTCTTTTCTTTTTACCACATACCCGGATAGTATTTTTTAATTCAATTCTCTGCTCATTCCTTCTTTCTCCAATTTTCTCCTTTGATAGTATCCCAGAACTTAATCTTCTGAATTCTTCTCATCTATCCTTTGATTATCTCATGGATTTAAAATTTTCTACATGATAATTTTCAAAATTAATATATCCATTGACATTTCTATGAATTCCAGATTTAATGTCTTTGTGGTATTTCACTTAGATATCTAATCCTTATCAAATAAAATATGTCCATTTGGTCTACTCCCAAACCTATTTCTTTCCCATTCTTCCCTATTTCAATTAACTGGTAACTCTGTCTTTAAACTACACACACATAACACACACACACACATACACACACACACACAAAACTAAATAAAACAAAAACAAACACAAACAAATAAACAAACAAAAAACCCCATCGAGTCATATTCGACATCTTTCCCTCTCTTTTTCTTTGTTTCCAGTCCATTGGCATATTCTATTGGCTCTACTGCATATTCTACCTCTACTGTTGCCATTCAGACACATAAAACTATCATTTCTCACCTAGATTATTTCAAAGCCTTTCTTGGCTCTTTCCTTCTCAGTCCTCCCATCATCAACACAGAATTCAAAATAATCTTATTGCAATGACAGTCAGATCATGTCAGACTGTGAAAATTCTCCAGTGAATTCCCATAGCACTAAATGTCAACGTTTTAACAATGGCCAAGTGCCAACTTCCTGTTTAATCAATCTTCTTCTTTCCCTATGTTCTATATTATCTTCTTTAAAATCCTTAAACTTTCCAGACACTGTCTTACCTCAGAGCCTATGCACTTGGTTTTGCTTCTGCTAAAAATTTTTCAGATATTTGTGTGATTGGCAACAGACATATCTTTAAGTATCTGTGAAGGCACCACTTTCTCAGTGAGTCTTTCCCTGACTACCATATTGACTCCTCCACCTTCACTACTCCCCTTCCTGATTTATTTTTCTCCATAGTACCTATCACCTTCCATCTGACTAAATAATATACTTATATATGGTCTGTTTTCCTTACCAGAATATAAACTACATGGTGGCAAGGATTTTTGCTTCCTTTGTTTGCTAACCTATCCACAAGTTACAAAAATAATACAAGAAATATAGTAGGCGTACATGAACTATTGTTATTAACTATTGACAGTTGAATATTGCTACACAATAAAATTATTATTTAACATTTATGCCTATGTAAGACTAGCTGCAAGAACTTCACTTTAGTGAAAACATGTCTGGGAAACCATGTGAGTCCATTCAACCATAGCATATCCCCCTTCAATCAATCCATCAATGAATTGCTTTGTATGCAGTATATATATATAAATTCTTACACTAAGATTGATAATGTGTCTTCACTATGTACTAATGGAGAGATGTTTGGCATAGGTTGTCATTTCATATTGATTTGACAACAAAAATACCTGCTTTGAATTGCATCATTCCTGAGTGACTTATGATTTATTTTTATCCATAAAGAGGGCTATCACCACTCAAAAAACTACTTTTATCAAAGACAACAATGATCTCATTATAAGGGCTACTAAATGATCACAATGGTAAAAATAGGGGGAAATACCCTCAATAAATTCATAATCTATGAGCAGTTCTTGACTGAGGGAAACTAAAGATGATAGAAAGTACTTTAGGAGTACACAGGAGTAATGGTAATGTGTACTGTAAATTCCCAAGAAGGAATTACATAATATTTTTCAGACTTTTTTTGTGTAGGGAAGACTTCAGTCTATAAAAAAACTTATTAGAAATGAATAAATCAATGTATGCAACTAGCATATTGCCAATTTGCTATGTTATAAGTAATAAAACTGTAGCACAGAAAATAAACATCCAAATATATCACAACTAATAAAAGGACAGTTAAGACCTAGGTGGTTGGATTTCAGAAACTTTCACTGCTATATCATTGAGTTGAAATAACAGACACAATATTAGAGAGTCAAACTAAAAAAGACTTGATGAATCAAACAGCCAGGAAATCTCTAGCTGAGACACATGCTGTATTTCACAGTTAAATTAATTTTTAACTATAAAAATATAGATTTACCTTTTCATTCCTTGGAAAATTCTGACAAAATAAAGAACCATTCTATCAAATGAATTAATGCTTAGTTAGAAGGTAGCAGATAAAAATTTAAAAGGGGTCTTCAAGTTTTTCTTCCAGTGATAACACAAAACACCATTACTTACTAGTGGAAGCTATTTGAAAAGAACATGCTGCCAAAGATCGTAGAATCTTGGCTGTTTTTTTTTTTTTTTTTTTTTTTTTTTTTTTGTGTGTGTGTGTGTGTCTTGACATTGATGTTCCTCAGTATGTAACATTTCCTTCAAGGGCATGATGAGATGACAGGATCATGGGCCTTGAACTACACATAGTTTTGCTCTTTGAGAGAGTTTCACTATTGGGCAAATCATTCAGGATCTGAGTCTTATATTTCTCATGTCTCAGAGTATGAAAACACAGGTTTTCAAAGTGTTGTGAAACACCACAGACTTGATACAGTCTGAGTAAAGTAAGTGGATCCAGCCACTCTCCTGCTTTGCAGTCTTCATGACACTTACCACAGTTAAAAAATGATATTTGATGGTTTGTTCTGTTCCTTCACTGTCTATATATATAAAATAAGTTCAAAGGGGACAGTGTGACTTTTCTGGAACTTAGAACAATGCCTGGTATATAGTGGTGAATCCCTATAATTTGTAGAATGGTTGAGCATAAAACCATTAAATAAGTTACTTTCCTTTTCTTGCAGTTGCCTTTTACTTATTCATTATTTATTTATTTATTTATTTAGCCAAATAAGCAACTTTACATGGGCAATGATATATATCTATATAAATATCCCTAACACATATAAGGTCCCTAGTAATCGTTGTCATAAAGTTTATATTATTATGAGACTAAAGTAAGTCATTTCACAAAAATTATTTTACAATTGTAGTATCTCTGTAGAAGTCACTATGAGAATCCTAGTTTGTAGGGCAAAATATATGTAATAATCATCTAATATAAAAATCTAAAATATAGTTTATTCTGACCTCTGATTCCATACTTATTATTCAGGAAAGAGACTCAGTATGCATAAATATGTAAGAATTCAAAACATGAACTGAAGGAAAATCTCTTTGTACAACAATAGTACCAAATGAGCTCCTGTGGATTCAGAGATTCAAAGGTAAGTCTTTAATCAAAGAGCATTCTTTGGATAAAATGGTTACTGCAACTCTGTTGACCTTTAAGAAATTAAGCCTCAGTATTATCTTGCAGCTGTTCCAAGTACCTAGGGCTGCTCATATCTTACATTCTGCTCTGTAGATGGCACCTGAGAAGGGGTGAGACCAAAGAAAACAATACAGATTTTTGGACCTATAAAAATTATTTTAAATTGGGCTGGGGATGTGGCTCAAGCGGTAGCGCGCTCGCCTGGCATGCGTGCGGCCCATACAAAGATGTTGTGTCCGCCGAAAACTAAAAAATAAACATTGAAATTCTCTCTCTCTCTCTCTCTCTCTCTCTCTCTCTCTCTCTTTTAAAAAATTATTTTAAATCCCAAATTAATTTTTCGTGTTGGCTGAGTTTCTTCACATCCCACTAGCATTTACATACCCAAGCATGAACTTCTAGACTCTCAATGCTACCCAAGAAAAGGGTAGTGCCTGCTGATCTCAATTCATTAGTCATAATCAGGAGAAAAGCAGAAAATGCCAAAGGAAAATTGTGATTATTGTCTCAGAAGTGGGAAGGCATTACACAAGCAATTTTCCTCATCATAACACTAAATTAACAGGAATTTTATGGTCTAACTTTTTTTTCAGTCAGAAAAAGTACACTTTTAAAAGGTAATATGCCAGGAATTGAGCTATTTTCCTTCTAAAGAGTCTGGATATAGGAAAGGTGAACAGAGAAACTTGGAATTCTTACAAATGGATGGGTTTCACAATGCTGAACAACTGGTGATTTTCAAAAGTAAAACACTGTGTTCTTTAAAGTGGTTGGAAAGATAAGTGCACAAAGCTGGTGGGATTATTAATAATTCTCCTAGATAAAGAGACTACTGTTGTTATTAGCATTTAATCAAAAAATGAATGACTTGTAGCAGCTTAGGGAAGTGTATGTGTGTACTGGTTGGGAAATTACTAGAATTCTTGCCTTGTATCCAATGTCTAGTATTAGTGACCAGGCTTTGATATGTAGATGACCTAAAACATTGGAAAAAATATAAATTTGGCATGTGTACTACATATAAGGAGCAATAAAAGCATAGACTTCATTGCATTTAATCTAACCAAAAGTATACTAGTTCTACTTCTATAGAAGTACAAGGTGCTTAGAAGAAGTAAGATTTTTTGACAGATGAATAAAATGAGATTCTTAGTCTTTTTTTGGGGGGGTGTGTGGGGGGATTGAACCCAGGGGCACTCGAACACTGAGCCATATTCCCAGCCTTACTTTTGTATTCTATTTAGAGACAGAGTTTCACTGAATTGCTTAGCCCCTTGCTGTTGTTGAGGCTGGCTTTGAACTAGAGATTCTCCTCTCTCAGCCTCCAGAGCTACTGGGATTACAGGCATGAGCATCTCGCCTGGCTGAGATTCTTAGTCTTTATGGGATTGATTAGAAGGCCAAAATCATACATTAAAACAAGTTATTATTTTGAAATTACTAATTTGTTACCTTTGAGTTAATAGTTAGAATCCACTCTTCTATGAAATTTTGATTATAAAGATAAATTACCACAGTCACAATTTACTTTCTTTTTCCCCAACAAATATAGCAAAGAGCTTAAAATCCTATGAAACTCAGTAAAGCTCTTTTAATTCACCCCTCCCAGTGATCTTAAAGAATGCACATGGTTTTCTTCAACTCCGTTTAATTTTGACAACTGAAAATCACATAATTGGTTTTAGTTAAATATGAGCATGATATTTTCTGTAACTTTACTCAATCTTTTAGGTAAGAGCCTAATGGGTGAATTACTTATTTCTACAGTATAAGAGACAGGTTAGGGGTCAGACAGGAGCTGGCCCAGGACTTTAGCCATGAAATAACTTTGTTGGAAAGAAAGTGCTTTGGCAAATTGTCAGTCTCTTAGTATCTCATATCCTCAGATTGGAATGGGATGACAATGTCCACCTCACAGGGTGGTGGTGACAATGAAATGAGATAATTCTCCAACAGCCATTATACCAATGTTTTGCTCATTATGAATACTCAGTGAATATTATCTATTCTTGAAATTTTATTTGCAAATCTAATTGTTTTTATTTGCCCACATTTATCGGTAGAATGTTTTTGTAATATTCACTATATTACAGAAAACAGGTAGTTTACTTTTTTACTTTTAATATCTTTATATTAAAATTTTCTGTACCACTTTTTATCATGTGGCATCTCCTATGTGGTTTTGATTATTTTTTAAAAGGTAAATTTGTATAGAAATAAGCAGTTCTCATATGAAAAATTGATGAGTTGTGACAGATCTATGTACTTCAGTGATCCACATCTCTATCAAGATAGAGTATTTTCATAATCACAGAAATTTCTCTTTCTCATGCTCCCCTCTTTGCTGGTCATTCTTTTCTGCTATCCCCCTAACACGATTCCTTTTGATTCCTTTTTTTCTTTTGCTATTGATTAGTTTTATCAGTTCTAAAACTTCAGCTAAATAGCAAGTCTATGTTTAGTTGTAAGGGGAACCACTGAAACAAAACTTTTCAGTTTTATACTCCTATTAACAATGTTTGTAAATTCAAAAAATATTTCCACATACTGATGCTATATGATATTGTCAATACTTCTTTAAAAACTTACATATGGTCCTATTTTGTTGTAATATTTATTGGTATTTACTTAAAGACTGATGGTGTCCATCACTTTTCAAATGTTTATTGGCCACTTGTGCATCTTCTTTGTGAGTGGTGTCTATTTAGTTATTTTTAGACTTTATAATTTTGTTATTATTCATTTGTTTCAGTTTTTGTTATTTTGTTATTGATTTGTTTCTGTATACATATATTCTGGATAGAAGACATTTTCTCAGATATATTTTGTGAGTATTTTATAACTTGCCTTTGATAAGCAGAATTTTGTTTTAATTTTGCTGACATATAGTTTAAAAAACTTTTACAGTTGTAGTTCTTCTGTGCCCTGCTTATGAAATCTTTGCTTACTCTAGGGTTATAAGGATATTCCAGGTTTTATCCTAGATGCTTTAGAATTTTAGCTTTTATTTTTAGGCAGATCATCCAACTTGAGATAGTTTTTGTGCATCTTGTGGGGTAAAACTGATGTTCAGTTTTTTCTATATAGCTATGAAGTTGTTATAGCACCATTGCCTTTCTTTACTGATTCACATGTGTTTCTCATAAAAGTCAAAGGCTATCTAAAGGTTAATTGTAGCAGATTGTATTTTATATAGATATCCACAACAATCTCTTAAAGGTCACTGCTCTTCGCATATATGACTTGAAAACTACAGGCTCCTCTTGAACTCTAATGTCAATTTCAATCAATAGAGTAATCCTGGAAGAAATGCCACACAGCTTCTGAAGGTAGCTCTGAAAACTCAACCTACAGCTCCCTTGTTGTTTGTTGAAACAAATGCACTTGAAGTCCTGGGCTGTTTTAAAGGAAGTTCAAACTGCCCAAGTAGAGATAATCCTTCCAAGAAATCCTGAGGTTACTTGAAGAATGAGATGCAACTAACCAGATGATTACAGCCCCATTTCCAACCATCATCCCACTACACCTACATTTGAGAGTACACAGCAGAACACCCAGTTGAGCCCTTCTCAAAGACTTGACCTACAGAAATGGGAATTAATAATAATTGTTTTTTAAAGCACTGAATTCTATGATGGTTTGTTATACATTAATAGATATCCAAATTTTATTTTCGTTTTAAGAATGGGGCACTAACATAACAGAAACCTAAGATATGTGGTTTTGAAGATTCCTTTTACCCAACAGGACCTCTAAGAATCTTAAAAATACTGTCACAATAGAGTAATGAAGAGAGTACAAGGAACAGAAGAGCATTTCTCAAAGAGTTTTGTAGTTATGATTTTGATTCAAGAGCATATTATAAATGGATGTATAAGATGTCCATAAGAGTTCTTTACACTGGATGAGCTCAATTTATCTCTGGTTATACTAAATTTTGTTCTGCAATCTAAAATCTTAAATGTGTGCAGTCAATTTTAAATTTCAGAAATGTTTTTCATCCCTATTATTTCCATTTAGTTTCTTTTTTTCCTAGTAGTTTTAGTTCTCTGCTGAGATTCCATGTTAACTCGTTTTGATAACATTTTCCTTTAAGTTCTTGAAAATATAACAGCCATTTTAAAGTCCTTCTCTGCTAATGTAAAATTCGTATCATCTCAAGTGACCTTCCATTACCTTTCCTTATTATTAAATTTTCTTGTTTCTTTGTATGTCTAGTATGTTTTAATTGTACCTGAACATGGTAGACATTAAATTGTTGGGGATCTAGTTGTTTTGAAGACATTTAATTTAATGGCAACTCAATATGATCTTTTTGAGGCTTATTTTTAAATATTTTGTTTTAAGGCTGGCCTAGTATATCCTTTACTTTGAGAAAGAATGTCTCAGTTCTTAAAATGTGACCTTTCAGCAGCCATCTGAGTGTCAATGTGTTTGGTGAGGTCTTCTTGTTCTAGTTGGTCATAGATTCTGTATTCCAGCACTCTTGGACCTTTAATATCTTACATTAGCTCACTAATACTCTGTTTGCCCTAAATCTCTGAGTCTCACCTTTAGGTGGGTAATTCCTGCTACCTATTGTTCAATATCTAAAACTGGTTGCTTCATGTAATTTGTTCAGTTGTATAATTGCTCATGGCAGAAGATATAATGCATTACTAGTTACTCTATCATGCTCAAAATCTTTGATCTTGTTTTTTATTTGTAGTCTGTATCTTACCATGACTGTTAACAAAGAGAAAATAATTTTAGGGGAATGAATTGAATACATCTATGAATAATAAATGGATAATACTCAGGTGTATCTTTCAACTACTGATAAAACAAAATATTAATAAATTATATTTCATAATGAGATCAATGTTTTTAGATAAAAATCTCATCCTAAATTGCCAATATACTCCTAATTTAAAGGAATTTTAAACATATAAGTCTAAAAACAAAAAAATAAAAATTTTTCAACTCTTTAATATAGGAGATGTAAATTACAAAGCAAATAGCAACATAGTAAATGTGATAGAATGTGCTTATTTCATTTTCTCTTATATTTGATATATAATTATCTTTTTATCATATATATTTGATTTGTACTGGAAAAATGTCATCACAAAGATCAGAAAACATTAAAATTATCAGCATAATTTTTACCAGAATTCAAAATAAAGAAGCTGGATTCTTCCTACATACCTTTGGTTACTTGAGGTATTAATGAAACTCAGTGCGTATCATAGAAAAGTAAGCCAAGGAAACAAAATCTATGGACATGAAACTTTGGAGAAAAGCTACATACAAATATACATATCCACACAATGACCAACTATCATACTTATAAATTATTTGTTTATGTCAAATGTTTAAAAACAATTAGCTGAGATTTCACTTGGTTTTTTATATCCTTATATTTTATGCCTATGTCACTGCTTTTTTAATTTCAAAATATGTATGAATGCTTGAGATCTTAAATTTATCACAGAGTATTAAAAATTTCCTGAAGAAATCTATTTTAAAAGTTTTGTATAATAGTTACATGAAATTGGTTAACATTTTCTATTTTTAGACTTTTTTTTAATGCAAAACTGATTACAACTTGTAGAACAAATGGGGCTAAAAAGTGTGCGAAAACTTTAGTATCCTTTTTCCTCACAAAATGAACAATTGGGCTTTGTGTATATTAATACTCTTATTAACTGAGCCAACACTATAAACATTTCATAGAAGTTGTTTTAGTCAGCTTTTTCACTGCTGTGATTTAGGGAAGAAAAGTGTATTTAAAGGCTCACGGTTTCAGAGGTCTTAGTCCACTGAAGGTAGTCTCCATGCTTCAGGGTTTGAGGTGAGGCTGAACATGGTGGAAGAGTGTGGCGGAAGGAAGCAGCTCACATGATGAACAGGAAAGAGAGAGAGAGAGAGAGAAGAAGAAGAAGAAGAAGAAGAAGAAGAAGAAGAAGAGGAAGAAG
>NW_026000142.1:34426586-34434606 GCF_001458135.2 Marmota marmota marmota
TCTCTCTCTCTCTCTCTCTCTCTCTCTCTCTCTCTCTCTGTGTGTGTGTGTGTGTACATGCACATGTGTTCTGTGTGTACATACAGGAGCATGCATCCTACATCTGGGAAGAATTATGAAGAGAAGTAGGTGTGATTTACCCAAAGTGGGTAGATTTAGGGAATTGCATAGGTTATACTGAATGCTACTGTCTGTAACGAGCTCGACCTGGAGCCAATTAACTGCATATAATCTATTCCAGATGTTCACTGGGACAAACAGCACTCTTGGGGATCTTCAGATGTGGAGCCAATAGGGAGTGTTCTGATTATGAGAGTTTTACACACTGTTCCACTAAATCAGAACTCCAAATGCACAATCTAACACTCAGGAAGACCTTGCGCCATTTCCCTAAGGAGCAGAAAGAGAAAAGAACTTATTACATGAATAATAACTCACCAAAAAATTTATTTGAGGAGCAAGAGATATAAAATTTTATATGTGAACTTCATTGATGTACTTAATTTATTTCTATTGATTTATTCCAAAAGTCGGTAGGACAAGATGATGTACTATTCATGTGGAAAAACAGCTTCTATCCTTGGGACAATCATTAAAATATATATTTCTTCACACGTGAAAACCTGGAATTCTTAGATTTGGGATTTATTCTCAGGTGAGTGTGTGTGTGTGTGTGTGTGTGTGTGTACACTAAGGAAGGAATCATCACACTTTGAATTTTATAAAGGGCTACTTGTTCTTCATACCTAAGTGGTGCATGTAAGGTCACTTAAGTTTTCTGCCCAACTCAAAAGACATAAGGTAATATGACTACTTGCAAATTAAAAGCAATATCTGTATAAACTCCCTTTGGCCAAATTGCAGCTCATAATTTGGAGCTTTTGTTTGGTTAGATGGTTTTCCTGTAGAGTACACAAGACTGATCAATTATTGGCACCATTACTTTATGGCATGGTTGTTGATGACAAAACAAACAGCAATTATAGAAGAAACTTGAGAGCCAAAGAGGCAATAGACACAAACAAATGGGAAAGTTTATGGTTGCAGAGGGCTATTATACATCCAATTAGTTGAGTGCAATAATATCAAAGCAGGAAGCCAGTGGTATGCCAAAAGAACCACTGGGATGGAGCTGGGAACACCAGAACTCTCATTCAAATTATCTTTATCTTATCCTTTCTAAATTTTTTTATTTTCGAATATATCCTCCTACTTTTGTATAGTCAGTGGTATTCAATCATTGCTTGAGTATATATTGCTAAGAGTAATAAGTAGAATTTACAAGGCAGTAAACTTTTTGTTGAAGTATTTAATTGTCTATTAATAGATTTCATTGTCTCCAAAGTGTCATGACTTCCCCTCAGTTGATGTATTCCAGTAGAGTCTGGAAGACCATATGAGTCTTTCAAAGATCATGAAGAGGAGACTTACAAATGTTAACCTACTTGCTAACATCCTTATGATAACAGTCAGTGACATTACCCCACACTCCAAACTAAGTATGAACATCATCAGTTGTGGAGCTGAGCTCAACTATTTATCAGTAAAGATAAATCACAGTAGTTACATCCTATTACTCAGTGCTTTAAACATGATGTTTGCATTTCTAAAATACACTGAAAGTGTATTACTATATAAATACTGATCAACAAAGCACCACTATTATATATTCCTTGGCTTTGCAAGCCCACAGCTATGTACTTATACCACACCCAATTCTCTAGGATCTACCCCTAATGAATTCAATAGAAAATAATATAATAGTGAGTATACACATGAGTAACCACTTCAATTTAATATTGTGGTTTACATTTTTTTCCCTGAACATAATTGTAACAAAATCTGTTTAAATTGAAAAGAGTTTCGATTGAAATTATGGGCCTCCAGGGTTCAAATGGAAAAATATTTAACATATTTGCAAAATTAATAAAACACTACAATAAAAGACCTTGTTGACAATATTATTGGCTACTTCCACAATGCATCAATTTGCTACTCAGCATAGCAACCTGACAGTTATCAACTTGCAGGGTCATAGAAAACACCAACAGCAAAATCACAGTATTTATTATAACCATACTGTTCATTTCTTACTGTATTTATTATTGAGAAACTTTAGCTCTAACGTGTTTGAGTCCCTTCATGTTTTAGGAAAGCCATTATTTTTGAAAACTAAGCTATCTCCATATTGTAATTTATATCTTTCATGAAATTTAATTCTTAATTTAGATGTCAAATTACATTCCCAGTAAATATTTCCCCAGACTTTATATTTATTTAATATTTTGTTAATGTGGGCAGCAAATAATTTTGAATATTAAAATTGATTCTTCATAATAAAATGTACATAATATTCTATTTACCACTAGGTTAATGGTACATGGTCTCTTTATATGCAGAAATAATCATCCACTTTGACATTTGTTTTTCAAAACAGCATAGGAATTTTCATGGTGCCTGCTTTCAGCAGCACTTGTCCTAAGATAATGCAGAGATGCATAAGGGAAGAGTGTGAAACCTACATAAAAAATAATGTACAAAGATGATAATTTCTTTTTACTGACATGGGTTAGTCCTGTTTCTTACAATTTTCACATGTAATATTTTCAGATAAAAATACTTAATGAAACAATAATTCTTTATGTTAGAAGAGAAAAATTTTAAATATTACTATTATTTAATGCATATTTTATAAATCTTAGACAAATATTTTATCATATCCTAAAAAGAAAAATCTAGAGGTTATTATCTATTAATTTGCAAGATGTCAATCTACTTATCTAAAATCACTTATATAGGAAATAGCATTTAAATATGTTCCAATACTAAATCTAAATGAAAACATGGGTTTATACTAGACTTAATTTGAAATAGATGCAATATTTGCAAATAATTATGAACTAATTAAAAGTTTTGAGGACATACAATATAGATTAGTTATAAAGATTATCTGTAAAAATCCTAACACTTTGTAAGTAAACCAACCATGAAATGGCTTCATATCTACCACCAATTAAAATATTCAACAGCATATTTCTTAATTCCAAAAACAAAATGTAGCAAAAAAAGGGGGTGGGGCTTGGATTTCGTATTCACGTGGGTCTACCAGGAATGCATGTACTTTTGAAATCAAAACATAGTAAGTTGAGTGAATCCTATATAGCTTTTATTTTAAGAAAATAATGTGCCAAACATATTAAAACTATTTGTTTCTTCACTATTTGGTGAAATATCTTTAAGAAAATAAGCATTTCTAGCAACTGAAGTATTCCTTTTACATAGAGAAAACAATTTGAACATTTCACTTCATAAATATTAATAGTATATGGGAATAAATATAGATAGTGTATCCTCCACATTATCAAATGAAGCTTTATGAGGTAATGTACTTGTTAATTAGCAAGATGTTATTAACCATCCCACAGTTTACATACTTTAAAAATTATGTGTACATGGTTAAAACACGATATTATTTGACAATTCAAAAAAAAAAACAAAACAACAGGCAGGATGTGAGAGCAATTTAGAGTCATATACAGAAGACAAGTCCTCATATCAGATTTGAATTTCATGATGTTTGACCCAACAGGGATACTAATTAGCATATTGAATTCAACAACTGATAACTATGCAAACAAAAGGTAACTTTTCTCAACAAATTAAAAAAAAAATCCCAGCACACTTAGATATAATATTTCTTTAATGATCATTGTTCATATTTTTAATGATGGTGAGATATGTTCATGATTTCATCTTGATTTAAAATGCTTCAATACACCCTGTCTCTAAATAAAATATAAATAGGAACTGGGGATGTGGCTCAGTGGTTAAATGCCTCTGGTTTCAATCCGTGGTACAAAACAAAAACAACAAAAACAAACAAATAAATAGAAAAAATTCAATGCAATTGGTCCAACAGACTTGTATTTCCAATTGTATCTTTCTTTCTTAAGTGGATATTACAAAGTAAATTTGTATGTGTTCATTATCAAAAATGTTTCTGTAACAGAATTATTCATAATAGAAATCTGAATTTTGCTACAGATGATCTTCCAGCTACTACCAGAAATTGGAAAGATCCTAACATCTTGACCCAGTCAATATTCCTGCACTGGCATAGATTCACTATCAAAAACTAAACACGATTTTGAAATAAAACTTAAGCTTTTAAAAACAAACATAATTTTCTTCTTCTCTCTCCCACTACTATTGTAGTACTGGGGATTGAACTCAGGGTCATATTACCACTGAGCTACATCCCAAGACCATGTTTTTTGTTTTTTTGTTTGTTTTTGAGACAGGGTCTTGCTCAGTGGAAGAGGCTGGCCTTGAATTTTTTCATGCTCCTGCCTCAGCCTCCTGATTAGCTGGGACTCCATGCATGCCAACAGTGCTATCACTGGCTATCATTTTCACTTTTTAAGACTGAACTGATAAATTTCTTTTACCTACATTTCTAGATATTCCTAGTTAGGTTTTCTGTAACAGAAGAGAGCAGGGTGATGGTAAAGCTGTCAGTCATGAAGCCCACCTCTGCCGTTTGCTCTGGGTTTATCCATGGGCCAGGTATTCAACATCACTGTGTCTCACTCACCTTTTCTGACATTGTCAGATTAAAGAGCCATTATATAAAGCCCTACACTATGTTCACATACATAGTAAGTGATTAGTATTAGTCTTGTGAAATTATTATATTCAATATGTTTAGTTTTCTATTAAACTTCGAGTCAAGCACAAGAGAAAATTATGATTCAAAGACAATTTATAATGACCTGAATGTATGTAGTTTAATGTAGTTTATCAGGCCTGGAAAATAGAATTTTCAGAAAAATACTGCTTCAAGAATATGAAGATGAATGAAGAAAATAAGTTTTTATTTTGGAGATCAATTAAACAAAGAAGTGAATAAGCAAGTCAATAAATAAATTCCATTTCTAGGAGAATGAAAGTGATGGTTTGCATTTGATTAATGGAGGATAAGATGTAATTGTACATGGAGAGCCTCGAATGCCACTCAAATTAAATTGCATAACATATCAAGAAAGGGAAAATAACTGAAAACCTAATAAAATAATAATTTCATGTAAAAATTCAAAACAAAATTAGAATAAACATTGGTAAAGATATAAAATACTTGATTTTAACATTTTTATTTGTATTAAAAAGACTAAAGTAATTAGGCTTCTTTTGTTGTCTTTTCCAGAAATCCATACTCACTTACAAACCAACAAAACTTCATTGTTAACACCCTATTATCATATATTAAGCACAGTAAAACTATGAAACATAGTGTGAGCTAAACAATTATTTTTAGTTTGTTGACTATGATAGTCCAGAAAAGAAGAAAGCACTATCTCCAAACTAAAAAATAAAAGTAGAGTTGAATATCATGTTAATATTCAAATAAGTTTTGGTAAGTTAAAAAGAAAAAGAAGTTTTTAAAAATAACATTTTAAACATCTCAGATCTATAAACTTTCCAAGTATTATTTATNCCCCCCCCTTTTGTGGAAGCTCTATACTATTTTCCACAGTTGCTGTACTAATTTACATTCTTACCAAGACCATACAAGTTTGCCCCTTGCTCCTCATCCTCACCATCACTTGGGGTCTTACCTTACTAGAGTGAGGTGGTATCTCACTGTGGTTTTGATTGTTATCCATAGCTACCCTACCATGTGACAGCACAACAGAACTTCTTACCATTACCTAAAAGTAACTTAGTACCCATGATCAGCTTTCCTCCGCGCTACTCTCCCTGCTTTTGGTAACCACCATTCTACTTTCAGTTTCTAGGTGATCACCATCTCCAGAGTCCCACATCTGAATCCCTGAGGATTAGTTGATATTGAATATTTTTCATAAACTTGCTGGTCATTTGTATATTTTCTCTTGAGAAATGTTTGTTTAGGTCTATTGTCCATTTTTAAACCAAGTTATTCTATTTTTTATGTCATTCAGTTTTTTAAGTTCTTTATATAATTTGGGTATGTTCCTTATCAGATATTTAGTTTGCAAATACTTCCATTTTGTATATCTCCTCTGATAATTATTTCATTTGTTGTACATAAACTTTTAAAATTTTATGTAGTTCCATTTGTCTATGTTTGCTTTTGTTCCCTGTGCTTTTGGGGTCCAATCCATTTCAAAGACCTAAAGTATTTCCCCTGGGTTTCCTCTAGTGGTTTCATTGTTTCAAGTCTTACATTAAAGTCTTCAATCCTTTTTGAGTTTATTTTTGTGACTAGTGAGAGATAGGGTCTAGTTTAATTTTTCTGCATGGATATCCATTTCCCTAGCCCCATTCATTGAAAAGACTTTCATTAACCCATTGGGTATTCTTTGCACCTTTGTTGGAAATCAGATGTCTGTACATGTGTGGGTTTACTACTGTGCTCTCTATTCTTTCATTGGGCTATATGTCTGTTTTTATCCCAATGCCATGTTTTTGTGAAGACTACAGTTTGTAGCATTTTTGCCTCCAGCTTGGTTCTTTCATGGTCAGAAAAGACACTTTATATGATTTCAATTTCTCAGAATTTGTTGAGTTAAATCATATGCCTACCATATGGTTTATCCAGAGGAATGTTACATGTACTGATGAGAAGAATAGGTATTCTACAGGTGTTAGATGAAATGTCATGTAGATGTCTGTTAGATATTTGGTCTAGGGTACAATTAACTCTGCTGTTTCTTTGCTGATTTCCTGTCCAGAAGATCTGTCTATTGCTGCAAGTGGAATAGTGAAGTTTCCAATTATTACTGTTTTGGAGTATATCTCTCCTTTTAGGTCTATTTCGATTTGCTTTGTTATGTGGGTACTCTGATATTGGTGTATGTATATTAATTTCAATTCTAATAATTTAGAATTATTATTTCTTGTGTTGAATTGACCCCTTTATCATGACATAGTGACCTTTCTTGACTAACTTAACTACTTTATTTTAAAGTCTATTATATCTGATATAAATATGGCTATTCCTTCTTTTTTTGAATTCTATTTGATTAGAATATTTTATTCTGTCCCTTTAGTTTCAGTCTATTTGTGTCCTCAGAGGCGAACTGAGTTCCTTATAAGCAGTATCAGTTGGGTCTTGTTTTTGGTCCTTTCAGTCATGTTATGGTATGTAATTTATGTATGTATGTATTTTTGGTACCAGGGATTAAACCCAGGGGTGCTTAACCACTGAGTGACATGCCCAGCCCGTTTTATTTTTTATTTTGAGACAGGCTCTCACTAAGTTGCTGAGGCTGGCTTTAAACTTGCAATCCTTCTGCCTCGGCTCCCTGAGCCACTGTGATTATAGGGGTGCACCACTGTGCCTGGCCTATGTTTTTATATTGGAGAATTAAATGCATTTATGTTTAAGGTAATTATATTTCTAGTTTTATTGCAGTTTCTTTCTCTCTTTTTTTTCCTTCCTCTTTTACAGTCTTCCTTTGTGGTTAAGTGATTTACTCTAGCAGTGTGCTTTGATTTCTTGCTTATTATTTTTGGTTTGTCTGTAATAATTTTTGTTTTGTGGTTACCATGGGGCTTATAAAAACCTTCTTTGATTATAATGAGCTGTTTTAAAATGATAGCAACTTAACATGATCATAAAGTGAGGAAATACAACAAGAAATGAAATAGAAAATATACTAAAACAAAATCTGCACTTGCATGCCATTCCTCTATACATTTTGAATTTTTTGATGTCTAATTTTCATTTGGTATATTGCCTATCTCTTCATGTATTTTTTAATTGTTTTGTTTTTAGGATTAATTATTAATATAAAAGAATTTTCCCACCATGTTTACGATATCAGAGCATTTTGAATTTGTCTTTATATTTACTCTTGCAGTGAATTTGTTCCTTCTCATATTTTCTTATTTATTACTGCCTCTTAATTTTAGTTCTTTCAGTTAGAAGAAACCCCTTTAGTATGACTGAGATATGACATCTCAGCTTTTGCTTAGGAATGTCTTTATTTCTCCTTCATTCCTAAAAAAAAAAAAAAAAAAAAAAAAAAAAAAAAAA
>NW_026000142.1:34470705-34476427 GCF_001458135.2 Marmota marmota marmota
GGGAAGAAAGATATCTATGGGCCTTTTTAAAATCAACTTAAGGAGAAACTATCTTTTCTGAAAAATATTTTTAATAGTTGATATGTGCTGATGATACATATATGAATTATAGTATTTCTCAATCTATATACTGAGGCAAATTCAGAGAATATTGCTAATAAGAATTTTAATTCTAATTTCTGTTTGCAGTATATTTGAAACTATATATGCTTAATGCATTTACTTAGATAGCAGTTAGTTTCTGGAACAAACATAGCACCATGATCCTTAAAAAAGTTTAGAAATATGTAAAAGATGGATTAAAGAATAAACCTTGTAAATGCACAATTAAATTAATATAGAAAAACAGGCATTCACTTGGTGGTAGATTAATAATGTCATCTTCATATGTCTACACCACTTTTTGATATAATAATAGCGCTATATTTCTACTAAGAAGCTTGACTAATGTAGCTTAATTCTGTCAGATTAGAAAAACAGCAAAAATTTCCATTTGTTTTGTGATTTGCTAGTGAAAACTCACTAACTGAATTCACTACAAATCATTGGTTTTAAAATATAAGATGACAAGGTTGTTATGCATAATATTCTATAGAATGAATAAGGAATACACAGGAAGTCATGCCTAATTCCAGAAGACACCATATCTTTAAAGGATGACATTGTCACTATGATAAGGTAGATAGATTTACATTCACACAAATACAGCTTCTTCTGAAGGTCATGTAACTGGCTTTACTTATATATTTCTATTTGAGGTTAAAATTTGTAATTTATTACCTCCAATTGTAGCTTAGCTCATTACCAAAGAGGGAGCAAATGAATAAAATTGCTAGTGAGTGATTAGAAAGCTGGTTGAAGATATCCTGATTCATGACTATAAAGATTATTAAATATTATTATTAACATGGAAATAAATGATCCAATGCTGATAATTATAGATTAACAGTCATCAAAAACATTAAAATCCAAGCATAAGCAACATATTTCATTTCCTACACTAACTTTTTAAAAGCACTTAAGTATGTATCTGTGATTAATAATTTATATTACATGTGTCCAATAATTAAAGTGTATCTCAAAGCGAACTTCAAAATTATTGCAGTTGTATATCAGTGTGTTTTTCATTTACAGTAAATTTCTCTTTTTCTTTAGTTTTTTTTGAAAAATTAGTATTTAGTACTTAATATTAAGGTGAACTAGCATGTCCATAGATGGAGTAGATACCCGTTTATTAATTTTAGCCTTTCCAAAAGTATGAAAAATTAATAACTTTTTTATAGCAAGTGATATTTTCACTGAGTATTCTTATATATCCTGGCTTTCATGATTATTACACCATTCCTATAGGTTATGCATTATCATAAACCCTTCAGTTTCTCATCACTTTTTAAATGAAAAGATAGAATTCAAATCAAACAAAACTATTTCCTTGTTAAATCACCCCAAAATCATGAACCAAAGATCTTTAGTATGTTATTTTATAGGGAACAAACTAAATGGTTCAAAATAACTATTTATTTAAATAATGAGTTAGATTCAATGGTATCTAGTATATATTTAACATTACACTAACTTGAAGGTATAAAAAGTTAGAGAAGACAAATTTTTTTCCCTCTTGGTTCTTATGATCTAATTATAAACACCAAAACTGTTAACAAGTAAAAATGATTGAAAGCTTTGACTACTAGCTTGAAAGAAATGACAGATAAACAATAACAAGGGATTTTTAGCTCAGGTTTCCAGGGGGAAGGAAAAATTTTTAAACCATATTTTGAGGTGGGGAGGTATAATATTGCCCATAGTCCATTGCTATTATTGCTATTGCTACTTATTCTATAAATGTGAATATTTCTTTTTTCTCTCTCAAGGATTATGTGATAGAGTGTAGAAATACCTATTATCTTATCTGGTGTTAGAAGTGTTTATGGAAAAAAATAAGAAGAACTTTTCAAAATAGTGCTATGTTAAACTTGATTATTAATGAGATTATTTATTAATTCACAAGGATATTCCCAAGAAGCATACATTATCAAAACATGAAACCTCTCAGACAGAAGAGCGAAATTTAGATTCAACATTTATTTTATCCAAAACAATGAAGCTGTAGCAAACAGTCTGAAGACATACTATTAGTCATTAAAGTAGCACCTGGAATACTTTCTTCTTCAGATTGAATAGTTGATATTCCATATGATATTTATATATATTATTATATGATATTTTCTATATTTTATATCTGTATATATAAAATAACAAAAATAAAACTTAGCACCATAACTCTATTCATGCAGTAAATCAGACCATAGAGATGCCTGTTTATTCCAGATGTTATCTTCTGAGGCACCTCCTGGTCTGTGAAAATCCTTTTTGATATGCCCAGGTAAACGAAAGAGTGCCCAGAATAAAGAAGAATTGTGTAGCATAAAGCTTCCTACCTTAACTTCAACTTCTAATAATATTCTTCCTAGTTTGGGGCACGAAAAGATTTGAGAGTAATTTAGCTCAGCAACTCAAGTTCAAACCTTTAGTTCAATCTATTAGCCTGCCAAAAAGTAGATGTGCTTCCTTTGCCTTTGTAATTGTTTATTTTCCTGAATTTGCTGGCATCAAAAATAATTCACATTCCCATACTTACAGCCCTCCCCACACATAAAGAAGAGACCAAAAATTCAGTGTTTTTTTTTTTTTTGTGTGTGTGTGTATGTGTGTGCATCTTTGCTTTATGCAAAACACAAAGCAAATTCATTAGGTAAGAATTACCTATGAAAGCAATTCTGTGTGAAAGACAATAGAAAAGCCACAGCACTTATTTCTCAACCTTTTACCCTCAATTTCTGCTTACGTTGATTATATCTTTCTGATGATTTTAAAACATTTGCATTGCCAGACATTTTTCCTTAACTTTCCCCCTCAGCAAGTCAGCAGGAAGGTAACTGGAGTCTAATCTTTACTATTCTTCTTAATGGATAGCAGGCTCTTACAAAGGTGAACCAGTGGTGCCAAAATATGAAATAACTTTTATAATATGCAGGTCATGAGAACAATGAGTAGATTGAGAACTGTAGCTCAGACAACTTCCTCAAACAGTCATGGGATTGCAAATGGATACGTTATAGTTCTTGTTTTTTTCTTTTGTCCTTTACAAACATTGTTAAAACCATCAATAATTCCTACAAAATACAGTAAGACCTGGATATAAATATAGATTAAATAGAGACATTCTAGTTCTACACACTTGATGTGCTCTGTGCCTAAATCCAACCACATTCTTCTGTGTTTTTCACATATAAATGATTACAACACAGATATAGCATCAGAACTGACCTTAGAAAGGCCCTGGCTTTAAGTGGGGCCATGGAAAATTTCCTGATGTCCCTGAATGGAGACACACATCCAAGCAAAAGAATTCCTCTATCAGCTCCATCCTTTGCAATTTATTTTTGGGTTCCAACATCAACAACTTTGCATTTCATTATTCTCATCTCTAAAATGAGGATGATAGCTACTTAGTCCATTTTCCTATGAATATATTTTTTAAGAATTATAATTCTTTGTTAAGAACATAAAAGCCAAAATAGGTCAGTACCTATTGCTCTTGGTTTCTCTTCTTTTTTTTCATGAGGAAGACAAGAATAATAGCATTTTCATAATATTGTTGAGTATTAATCATGATAATGTACAAAGCACATGGGGCACAATAGGTGTTTGATAAATGTCCCTTCCTTTCTCCAACAATTTTCCATTTCATCAGTGGGCAAATTCCATTTGAAATGTTGGCAATCCAAATCAGTACCATGTAATTGTCTCTCAGCTACCTCCTGATCCTATTCTTATCTCATCACACATCATCTTCCTGTATTTCCTGGCCTTTCCCTTCCAAAGGCCAAGGTCTCATCCCATCTCCCTGACATGGGCCATCACTTTGTAGTTTGTCAGCAATGGCTCCCCTAGCCAATTTCAGCTGCTGGGGCCTGTCTAGTGACTCCAAGACTGGAAGGAGTTAAAGCAACTGCTGGTTGCGACTCACCACTTCCAACCCTGATTCTTCCTGCTCATCCTCTTTGCAATCTGCCCTCAGAGAAGAAGCAGGAAAAGGGAAGGCATCGCTAGAGTGATGACATGTGCCTCTCTCTGTCCCCCACCCAACACATTTTTCTTTCCACGTGCAGAATCCGGAAGGCTCTGACCGTCCTTGCCCTGGCGGTTGCCATAGTTACACAATAGCAGCAGCACGAGACTCTGGAGGGGTCGCAAACTATCTCCCCTACCTCTGCCTACTCCCTTTCTTCCAGGTTAGGGAATCCTCCTCCTCCTTCCTCCGTCCCCCAAACACTTGCGCACACATCCAGGAGACCCCATTTCCGCCAAAACCTGAGACTTTCTGTCTCCCGCCCTTTCTTTTGCTGAACCCAATAGCACTGGCAAAATGGGTGGGGAGTGAGTTTGGGGGAAAAGAGAAGTGTTCACTTAGGATACCGCTTTTTATTAGGGCTTCACTCGAAGTCAAGTGACGAAAAGTTGGTCCATTTAACTCCCATGCACACAACGCGGAATCCCTGAGGTCAGCGGCCCCAGCTGCCAAGCGTGTGTCTCGCATCCAATCCTGGGATTCCAGACCGCCCAGTTAAAGCGCGGTGTCTCCTCCTCCTGTCAAGTCCCCTCCTAGTGATGTGAGCAAAGTAACTCAGTCCACGAGGTTGAACACAAGTCAGGAGAGAAGTAGAACGAGTGCTGAAAACTGACGGTGCGATGCCAGTGCAGTCAGTTAAGGCTTCAGCTCCGGTTGCGTTGTGAGGAAGCCAAAGCGGGAGTGGGGGTGGGGGTACTCCGGGTTAAACGCCCAGCGGGAGTCAAATCTCGGCCTTTGCAGAACAAGCCACACCAAGGGCTACAAAGGAATCCCTCACCAAAGCAAAAGAGCATTTTGTCATAACCGCATTTCACAGCCAGCCAGCTTTGTGGCTAGTATCTGATTCCAACTTTCCCCTCTGGAGCTACTAGGACGCACACTTCCAATAGACCCGGTGTCTCGATTCACTTGCAAGGAAAAAGGCGTTGCCCGTCCCTCCCCCAAAGTGCCACAACAAAAACAACCACCATGCACTCCTCTACCCTTCTCCCAGTACAAGGGAAAAGAAGCGAGCTACAGCTCAGATGACCTTTGGTCAAGTCTTCCCCGACAGTCCCCGCCAACTTGTCTTCAGATGAACCTGCAGTTGCCGAAACAGGACACTTTCATAAGGGTCCTCCACTGCTTTGGCTGGGAAGGGGATCGGGAAAGACTAAGCACCTAGGGTGAGAGCAAAGTTCGGGGCGCGCTCCGAGCGAAAACTTTGTGCAGTGCTGTTAGGCGAAGGCTCTGAAAGAGTCCTCTCGGACAGTGGCTGCGGCGATGTGGCCGCGCGGCGGCGGCTCCGTGCTTACCGGCAGTCCGTCCGCTGGCTGCTCACCTAGTCAGTTACCCTGCGCGCACATTCCCTGTCCGCTACCCAGCGCTTTCTCTGTTTCAGGACGGTTCTTTATCTCCCAGCCGCTTGGCACCCTCACTTTGAAACCACAGTCACCCCCAAATCCTTCCCTGTTTATTATCGCGGTCTACAGCGCACCCTCCCACCAGAGTAGCAGGTGACCCGAAACCAGACATACCTGCTGTGAACTCTCCTCGCCTTCTCTCTTTTCCTGATGCTGTTTCAGGAGAGGGGAAAAAGGTGGCGGAATG
>NW_026000142.1:34479900-34483199 GCF_001458135.2 Marmota marmota marmota
CTGGCCGGGACAGGCAGAGAGTGAGGCACCAGCTGGAGTTTTGGCTACCCGAGGGTGGCGAGGAAAGGCACGCTCCAAGCAGGAGGGCGGCTTTTAAGTTTGTGGTGTGACCGCAGCAGCTGTCCTGGGAGAGACTCAGTCTTTCTAAAAAAGGGATGCTTAAAACGCTGGGGATTACCTCTCCCCTTCCGATCTCCACCCCCACCCCTTGGCCCCCCTTCCCTTAGCGCACGCAAGTGCTCCAGAGAATGCACAAGTCCATCCCTGTCTGCGCTCAGGCTTTTAGTTGCGTGGATTGCGGACGCACTGGGGGATGTTTTGGGATTCGGCACTCTGTCGGTAAAGTAACCTCTGACGTCTCAGCCTGCGCCTGGGCTGATTTAATGACCTGTATATTCCCTTTTCTATAACATGAAATTTCTTTAAACTTCGTACAGAAGAAACAGTGAGAACGTTCTGCCACAAACATCACCCTGAAAATTCTAAGTCTTATTTGGAGTATCTGGGTTCCACTATGTAAAACCCAAGCCTATAGTTAATGGTCTTAAAAATGCAGGCATGGGTTGAGAGACAGAAATCAACCTTCCCTTAATGGGCTGGCATCTCTGAAGGAAGAAGCGGAGAAAAAAAGAGCGATGTGTAGGTTTTTCTCCCCACTTACCCCTTCTTCACACGAGGCCTACAGGGTGTGCTGTGTATTCTTGTTTCTGAAGATCTTGTTTTCTGGAGTTTCCTTTGTAAATTTTTTTCACACCTTGATCATACAGTACAAAACTTGCAAGTATTTTGGGGACAGAGAACAGGTTTACTTTTTGTGAAACCTGGAACTTACACAATTTGGAGGTGAGATCCTTTCATAGGATAATAGTGCAGAAGTACCTTACTGTTACAGATTTTGCAAAACGTGACAGAAAAAAACTGATCTGGACCTTCTCAGGAATATGGAAAGGCATCTGTGCAATTTAGTCCTGAAAGTTTTCCCTTATTAGTTGCATGATAAATATTTCTGTGATTGGAATGCCAGTTCTATAGTCACACACATTGTCCTGAGTCTTGACATAAAGCTGATTGTAGATCCACAGAGAAGAAGCAGCTACGGGGTCCTGCATGTGTCAGCTTGATTTAGAAGCATGAGGTGTAAGGTCCCAGAGAAGCCTTAGTAAATGACAAGGGTATGTTGGTTTGAGGGTGGTGAGCAGGCAAAGGCAACAACGGAAGAACTGGGAGGGGTGGAGGAGTCTCAATTCAACCTCCCATCTGCAACAGAGAGCTGAGGGCCACAGACGCCAATGAATCATTTTAAGTTACAGATGGCTGGTGGCAGAGCCAGCCTAAGTTTCCTAACCAGGCTTCTTTCCTGTGTCTCTTGCTGCCCCCATCTCTATAACATTGGTTTTGACTGTCAATCAACCAACCCCATAATTTTCTTCTGCCTACAGGAAAACTGAAGTCCTTACAGACTATTTCAACCTATGTCAACTTTGTGTTGAAAATTTCATACTCAATTTTATACTACTTGTTTTTAATTAATCATACCCTTGAAATATTTTTTGAATTTTTCTCTATTTTTATTGTTTTATTTATGTCATTGACCCTCAATCCAAATTACAAGTGCATTATGAGGACACAACACCTGTGTCTTCCACAGCATTGCTTTGCACATGTAAGTAGTTTTTCATTTTTAAAATTATTTATTAATTTTTTAACATTTTTTCAGTGTATTGGCTAGAATACTTTGTTTAATTAGAATTGTTGTTAACTTTGGATTTTCCCTTTTCTCCTCTTGTCTAAATCACAGTTTAATATACTCAAATCAAAGGACATTTCCCCCTTGCTACCATTTCAACTCTTTCCAGAGAGCCCCTACAGTATTAATCATTCCCTCCTGTTTTCCTAAAGCACTTTTATTTTAGTACTATTATAAGCCTTTTTCATGTTATATCATAATTAGTTATGCATGTGTCTGCATCCCATGCAAAAGTGTTGGCTGTTCATGTGTATTTCCCCAGACCCTAATACAATGCCCATGAATTTGTATTGAACTGATTTTGTTTGAAGTGCCCTCATTTCAAATTTAGACTGAGTTTACTAGGGCCTCCTGAATGTACCATGAGACAACATCTGGAACATGGGTTCTGTGCTTTCCTTCTTTTTAATTACTCTGAGCACGAAGCAGGCAGAATTAACTACAGAGCCCAAAGTTAGGATGAATGGTCTCAGCTGTGTCCTGGCTTTGTGATTCTCAGTGCATTTCCTTGAATATCTTGAATATGCTAGATGTTGAACACGTATTTATAGGTTAGTTAGTTAGTAAAAACAGTGGCTATTATGATGATATTGTCATTGAATTTTTTTTCTGAATTTCTAATATCTGCACTGTATCTCATAAGGAAGGTTTTAGCAATCTTTTTTAAGAGTTTGGGATATACTGTCACCAAAAGCAATTTGGTAGTCTGACTTACAGGGCTAATAGCTCTCTGAATCTTTACAATAAAATCCAGTAGAAACAAACTCTGTTTTACATTGCTTTTCTAAAATGTAGAGTGTACTGTGTAATTTGTTTCCAAAGGTGACTCTTCAGATTCAACAAGTATACACACACACACACACACTCATATAAACACATATATAAACGTGTGTGTGTGTGTGTGTGTGTAATTATATATATAAGAAAAATCCTGGCTATTTCTCTGTGACTTAGTACCTTTCTCCCATCTCCACATGGAGCCCAGAAGGAATCTAAGTCATTCTCATGATATAATAATAGGTATATGTTAGATAATGTGAAATACACTATTTCTCAAAGATTTCCTTTTTTTTTTTTCTGGTAGTGGGATTGAGCCCAGTGGTGTTTTATACCTAACTTAAATCCTGAGTGCTTTTTATTTTATAATATTATTTATTTTGAGGTGGGGTCTCATTAAGTTACTTAGGGCATTGCTAATTTGCTGAGGCTGGCCTTGCTCCTCCTGCCTCAGCCTTCTGAGTTGCTGGAATTATAGGCATTTGCCACCATTCCTGGCTCAAACAATTACATCTTGATACCAAAAGAATGCAAAGAATACAGTTCTAATTGTAGAATTTCAGGAAACATCAGTCTATGTTTGGAGTCATGGGGAGGTTGGCAGGGATGAGTAAGGGTACAATAGGCACACTCTAGACTTCTCCAACTCCACATATACCTACCTGTACCCAAAATACAGAAGAAGATAATTACTGGGTTCAGAATTTAAACCTAGCAGGGTCTCAGGATTTTCTGAGAGCAGAAGCTACTAGACTGTGGTTCTCTTTCAAACGAA
>NW_026000143.1:0-13899 GCF_001458135.2 Marmota marmota marmota
TGTTTAAGAATGTTTCCAGGGTTAAAGCTGTTTAATTCTTTAAGTATTTGATCAGCTAAAGAAGTAGGATCTGAAAAATAAATCTTACTTTTTTTGTATGTCTTGAATCTGATGATGCAGCTCCTAAAGATCTATGCTGTTATCATTTTTCTGCCAAATATCCAACAAATAGTTTTGAACCTTCTCCCAATACCATTAAGAAGAATTGCATTTGGCATCAGTCACACACATACATATAGCTAGCATGACATTTAAGTCTTTCCTTGAATTTCAAAGTGGAAAGTTCATTACCTATATTCATGACAGCAGCCTCTAAGGCATGTAGCTTTGTCTCAATCCTTTCATCAACATTTATTTGATTGTGAAGAGCCTTGGAAGTATTCTGAGCCAAATTGTTAAGAAAATTTGCATGTTGAATATTTGAAATATGGCCACCAAATCTGTGACCATGGAAGCAATGAAAGAAACCAAGGCAACAACTCCCACTATTATGAGCCCAAGAGCACATTTAGGTCTTGCTAGTGGGCGTGTATTTGTAGTAAGACTTGAAAACCAGCATTAGCCTACCATGGCTCTGAAATATTTACTGGTAATAAGACACAAGAGGGCTGGTGGAGCATCATCGTTCCTTTTTCTCTATTATTTCTGGTGATACAATTAGTTAAATTACATTTACTACGTGTTACAAGATATCTATCATCTTTCCTTTTAACTTTTACATTTCCTGTAATTAAAACATAAGGAGAATGAACACAGGCCCATAAGCCGTAGCAAGAACCTTCTTGTTACAGTTCTTGCCTACAGAGTCTGGTAAATGTTTGTCAGTAAAATGTAAGAATTCTGAGGCAGCAATTAAGCACCAAACATCTTTCTGAACACCACCTTCGCTGAAGGTCAGGATGCTACTAACAAATCCTCCAGGATTCATGGCATTACCCTTGCATAACTGCGTTTTATCAATTTTAGGAGACCAGTCCAAAATATACCCACCATTTCTACACACCTTATGCTGTACTGGAAAAGTATTTATACAATCCATCCACTTAGGAAAGGTGCCAATTTCTATAGCAGAAGTGTTAGTAGAAGGAGGTATTCATGGATGTTCTGCTGAGATGACTGGTTATGAGAAAGTCCCATTTTAATAACTGATCTGATCTAAGGCTTTTAGTCTCCAGGAACAGTATAATTAGTTGGTCCCCCAACTGCTGTCTTTTCCCCAAATGACACTTTTGGACAGCCAGCATATTTATCATGGGACCAACACAAGGGTAGTTGGGCATTATAGCCAGAATAATTAAATCCAGTCACATGGTTGGGAGTAATAGGGGTGTCTGTAAATCCTACCATCATGAATGAGTCATTAGTAAACACTGGGATGGACTCTCCAGTCCACACTGCTGGGTGTACTAGAGGTGGATCTGGAAAATATGTCCAGTAAGTGTCTCCCTGATTCCCCTTTACCTGACAGCTCAATAGAGCTATTACTGCAGCGAGCATCAGAGTTGGAGATTTAACTTTTCCTTGCTGTCTAATCATTTGTTCACCTGCAGTGTCAAATTCTTCAGGTTCTTCCATGAGGGTGGCTTCACCATTGGATCTCTCTGGGCCATATTTCTTCCTCTCTTCCTTCAAGAGTTCCTCTTATTGGAGGGAGTCTGGCATCTCTGGGTCACTCTTCAGTTGTTTGAATCTTGGTTCTAGGTCCTCCATGCCTGGTGGCGTGTTCAGGAACCCAAATAGGATGAAAAGCACCTTCTGGGAAAATACAAGCATGACCTCTGCCCCACATGATCACTGGATCTCGTCCTCTCCATTGGCAGTCTGCAAGTCCTTCCACCAAACTAGGCTTAAAGGGCCTGTTGCTGTGGAAGACGTGTCACTCGGCTGCAGAGTAACCTTCTGAGTCACAACTTAGAAAATTTTAAAAAACAGAGCATGATTGAGGATATTTTGGGGAGTCCTAGTCCTATCTCCCCCTTTTAGCTTTTGTAATTGTAGCTCAATAGATAAATGAGCTCATTCTACAAGAGATTGACCTTTCTCTTTTGTAATTTTTGAGGACGAATTGTATGTCCTTTAATCACATGGCCTAGATATTGAAAAGGAGATATCTTTAGCACTTTTTGAGGTGCAATGCACAAACCCATTGCTGTGAGTGACATCTCTTTGGGCAAAAAGTTTTAAGAGTACATCTGGGTTATCATGAGCTAAAAGTAGTCTTTCATAAAATGAATAATATATGCATCAGTGAATTTCTCTCTCTCAGGCGTGATAGCCCATGTCACAACACTTTGACATAGGGTAGGACTGTTACGCATTCGCTGAGGCAACACTTTCCAGCAATACCTTTTAACTGGTTCTTTAAAATTAATTGCTGGGACACTAAAGGCAAACTCTTTATAGTCATCTGGGTGCAAAGGTATAGAGAAGAAGGAATCTTTCAGATCTATTATTATCAAATAATAATCTAAAGGAATAGCTGTAGGAGAAGGAAGCCCATATTGTAACTCTCCCATGAGCTCTATAACACAATTAATAGATCTTAGGTCTTGTAATAATCTCCCGTTACCAGATTTTTTTCTAATTACAAAGATGGGTGTGTTCCAAGGGCAGAGCATAGGGGCTCTAAATGACCAGCCTGAAGTTGTTCCTCAACTAATATGTGAGCTATTTTAACTTTTCCCCTGTAAGGGGTCACCGATAAACCCAGATTGGCTCTTCTATGAGCCAATTATGTTTTGGGGGGGTTTTTTTGTTGTTGTTTTTTGTTTTTTTTTTTGTCAGGGTCCCTTCCAAAAATTTGGGCTGGGTGCATTAGTTAATCTTTGTTGGAGAGATTGGGTTACAGGTAGGTACTCTTCCTGTAAATCTCCCTCGATTTCCCTAGGAGTAAACCCTTCATTAAGTCCCTTGAATGACATGATAGTCTCTTGCAGAGAGTGGGATGGCATGCTCTAATTGCACAGCAATTTTAGCCTATCTCAAAAACTTGAATCAATCAATCACTCCTGGCAGTACCTGAATTCCGTTTTATACATTGTTTCATCCCAAAATTAGGCCTATGGTATGGGGGTAATGGCCCACGAGTCACCACAAATGTAGTGACTGGTCAGAGCCTCCTGCTTCAGGACTGGAAGTCGTGGTCATTCAGTGTAGCTCCCCACAACACATCTTAATGTGAGACTGAAAATTTAAAAATGCAGAAGCTCCCCAGTGACTCCCAAAGTACAATGTACACTTTCCATAGAAAAAATTAAAATGACTCCTCAGAACTAAGTTATCCTGTGTGAAATGACATGGAATGAATACAAGAGGAAAGGTACAGGCACGACCCCTGGAAGAAAAAGAATGGTCATGGTATCTCCCTATCTGAAACCGAAACTCAAGGATCACAGAAACATCATTACCATTACCTTGGTTTTCTTATCCCTAAAATTGATCTTTAGATTGCAACATTTACATATTCCAGTAAACTTAAATCAACATGTGTAGAATTTTTTTTTTTTTTGAGCCAAAGCACTAACACATAAAACAATATAGGGTAATCATGTGTTTTAACTTTTGAACAGGTTTGTACATAGTTAGCAGCTTATCTGAAAAAGAATTTTTTTTTTTCTCAGTGTGAAGACATGTGCTCAAACGCTTCAAGGCCTAGGAGTGGCAACTAATCCCTATAGAAGTGCTATGGTATTAAATTGGAAGGATCCTGAAGGATGTGAAGGAACTATACAGCCATATGTATTGGATCATCTTCCTATAAATTTATGGGGACGAGATGTTCTAGATCAATTAGGTCTAACATTAACAAATAACATCAATTCAAATATGCCCACTATTATGGCTAGACAAGGTTTTAAGAAAGAAAAAGGATTAGGAGAACAAGGACAAGGTATAATGGCACCAATACAATAGATCAAAAAACAGATAGACATGGATTGGGTTTCAGGAGGGGTCACTGAGACAATAAAAATTACTTGGAAATCAGAAAGGTTCCTCAGTGGCCCCTGACTAAAGAAAAGACACAAGCAGCCCATGACCTGGTCAAACAACAATTAGCGGAGGGACATATACAACCTTCCATATCTCCCCATAATACTCCCATTTTTGTCATCAAAAAGAAATTTGGTAAATGGAGATTATTGCAAGATTTCAGAGCCATTAATAATGAGATGGTTATTATGGGACCTGCTCAATCAGGGATTAGTTGCCACTCCTAGGCCTCGAAGCTTTTAAGTGGTTTGTTGTAACGGCCAGTGTTTTGGCCATTCTTGAGGAGAGATAATGCTAAGGTTTGCACCTGTATCCAGTAGCCCATTAAATTCATGTCCTTGAATATTTAGTTTTAGCATTGGACGAGACTCTAAATTTAAAGAAAGCATAGCCCAATCTACACCTGTGGAGCCTAATCCCCTGGAACCTCTTTCTATAGTACGACTGGAAAATTTATCATGCAGGCTGGGTATTATTAATAACTGTGCTATTCTATCTCCAGGTGAAATTACTGATATACCCCTTGGAGAACTGGCTATAATTTTTATTTCACCTTCATAATCGGGATCAATTACCCCAGGACTTATCATAAGTCCTTTTAGAGTATAAGAACTGCGTCCCAAAATAAGCCTACTGTTCCTTGGGGAAGAGGCTCTTTTACCCCTGTGGGAATGATTTGAACTCCCATCTCTGGAGTTAGTACTGCTCTGGCGGAGGCGCAGATGTCCAATCCTGCACTCCCTCTGGTTTGTCTAGTGAGGGATCTAATGATAATGTGTCCTGGGCACTACCCTGATGGTGTTGCTGGGTTCCTCCAGTGTCCCGTATATTTGTGGTCATAGGCCCCGGAGCATGGGGACCCGTTTTTTGGCAATGGAGCCCAATGTTTTTCTCCACGTCCTGTCCCTGTAAGACCAAAAAAGGGACAGATTTAGTTTATAGTATCTTGTAAACAGGTATCATAGAGAAGTTTGGGGAGTCTATGCTATATACTGTCTACCCTGCCATCCCAAGGGCATAATTACCATTATATATTATAAAGTACAATAAAAGAGGTAGGAAAAGTACAACGATATTTAATTAAGTAAATTGTGAGGTGCCCAGCTAGCTCAGTCGGTAGAGCATGAGACTGTTAAGTAAATTGTGTGGGAGGTTTAAGTCCTCCATGGGTATGTCTCTTTCTTATGCACATTATTGTACACATTACTGGTTATATTTCCCTGCTAGGGATTCAAGAATAAATAGGAAGTCAATATTGGGAAGAAATATTTTCCTACATTCTTTGAAGTCAGTCAAGTATCCTCAGGGGTTACTTTTAGGGATTGCCTGACTCTTTCAGAATGTTTCTGTACATGAAGCGTCAAGAGCCAGGAAGGATCAACATATAACTGACCACATTTATCTTGAAAATATTGGGAGTATTTCTCCCCAATGACCCTCCTTTTCCCTGAATAGGTCCCAGCTGCTCTCTGCCTTTGAGGTCTTTAAAATAATTACCCTGTTTGGGAGGTTGTGTGACTCTCCAGAATTGCAGGATGAAAATTTAAAAATTTGTTACTCAAGATACAGAAATCTGGGGCTTACTTTCATATGCCCATACCTTATCTACTCCTGTCTTTATTTCTCCAATAATTATAAGCAGAAAAAAAATGAACAATGATATGACTCATAGGAATAATATTCTCCAAGTAAATTGAATAATTAATAATTAATAGAGATGTTATGCCACTATTTACCCAATAGTGTGCTTTTATTACCTGTTACTAAGAACATTTAATAAAGTAGAATAGTTTGATATCTGTGACATGATGATTCCATACAGAACACTGTTAGCACATTAATACTTTTATTTAGTAAAAAAAAAAAAGCATATATAATGTGAACAAAGTATTTCAAAGTCCATAGCATAGTTTCAACAACAACAATAACAACAATAACAGATTAAAATCTCTGGGGCTGGGGCTATAGCTCAGCAGTAGAGCACTTGCCCAGCATGTGTGACACACTGGATTCGATCCTCAGCACCACATAAAAGTAAATAAACAAAATAAAGGTGTTATGTCCATCTACAACTTAAAATTTTTCTTAAAAAAAAGTTTTCTTCTGATATATAATGAAATCTGTGGGATTTCATTAAAAAAATGTGGATATGTAGTAATCTTGACTTATAACAAATTTATATCTTTTAGAGATGTTTTCTGCATCATTCTATGATAGGATGATTTTTAAATTTCTACACATGAGCTAATAACTTTAAATAAATTTTGTGCAAAGATAATGTCCCATTTTCTATACTTATATGACTTAGCTCCATTTATAATTCTCATATAAATCAAGATATGAGGAAGAGATGAGGGTATTGCTAAACTTTTTACATTTGTCAAGGTTTTTCTTCATTACAAATACTTTGTTGTTATTTAAGGCATGTATTTTGGATGACTCTTTCCACATTCACGTCAGGTATCAGGTTTGTTTCTTTTGGTACCGGGGATTGAACCAGGGGTGCTTAACCACTGAACCCCATCCCCAGCCCTTTCTTATATTTTATTGAGAGGCAGGGTCTCATTGAGCTCCAAGTGTCTCGCTAAGTTGCTGAGGCTGGCTTTGAACTCATGATCCTCCTACCTCAGCCTCCTGAGTCACTGGGATTACAGGTGTGTGCCACCGTGCCTGGCTCAGGTATCAAGTTTTTGATATTGAAGAAATTTCAAAATCTGAATAAAAACTTGGGCACATTACTTAAATGTTTAGAGTTTGATGCACTCTGAGTGCTCCAGTTTCTAGTAACATTTGATCAATTATTAACAGCTTTGCCACATCCTTTACACTGGCACTATATCTCCGCAATATGAATTCCCAAGTGCTGAGTCAGGTGGGGACAACTGTCGAAGACAGTCACATGTTTCCACCTTTGTATAGTTTCCCTCTGCTATGGTCCCTCTTGTTTGGGATAAGGGTGGGATCTTCCTCAAGTGCTTTAAGACAATGTTCAGATTTGCAGAACTTTTCTCCAGTATGAACTCGCTGGTGTTTGGTAAGGCTGGAAGAATATGGGAAAGCTTTGTCACACTCTTCACATCTGTAGGGCTTCTCTTTCGTGTGAACCATCTGGTGTTGGGAAAGGCTGAAAGAATATGGGAAAGTTTTGCCGCACTCTTCACATCTGTAGGGCTTCTCTTCTGTGTGAACCATCTGGTGTTTGGTAAGGCTGGAGGGATACGGAAAAGCTTTGCCACACTCTTAACATCTGCACGGCTTCTCGTCAGTGTGAATCCTGTGGTGTTTGGTAAGGCTTGAGGAATAAGGGAAAGCTTTGCCGCACTCTTCGCATTGGCAGAGTTTTTCTCCAGTATGACTCCTCTGGTGTTTGTTAAGGCTGGAAGAATACGGAAACGTCTTGCCGCACTCTTCACATTTGTAGGGCTTCTCTTCACTGTGAATTCTCTGGTGTTGGGAAAGGCTGGAGGAATATGGGAACGCTTTGCCGCACTCTTCGCATTGGTAGGGCTTCTCTTCCGTATGCATCCGCTGGTGTTTGGTAAGGCTGGAAGAATACGGAAAGGCTTTGCCACATTCTTCACATTTGTAGGGCTGCTCTACACTGTGAATGATCTGATGTTGGGTCAGCGTGGATCTCTGATTAAAAGCTTTGCCGCATTTTTCACACATGTAGGGCTTTTCTCCAGTATGAATCCTCTGGTGTTGAGTTAGTGAGGATCTTTGATTAAAAGCTTTGCCACATTCTTTACATTTGTAGGGCTTCTCTCCAGTATGGATTATCTGGTGTTTGGTAAGGGATGAAAGATCCTTAAAGGTTTTGCTACATTCTGTACACTTGTAGGGCTTCTCTCCAGTATGGATTCTCTCATGTCGAATAAGGTTTGATCCCCGATTAAAAGCTTTGCCGCATTCTTTACACTTGTAGGGCTTCTCTCCCGTATGAACCCTCTCATGTCGAGTAATGTATGATCTCTGACTAAAAGCTTTGCCACATTGCTGACAGGTGTAGGGCTTCTCTCCGGTGTGACTTCTCTGGTGTTGAGCAAGGTGCGATCTTTGTTTGAAAGCCTTGCCACATTCTTTACACGTGTAGGGCTTCTCTCCAGTATGAACCCTCTGGTGTTGAGTAAGGTAGGACCTTCGGATAAAAGCTTTGCCACATTCTTCACATTTGTAGGGCTTTCCTCTAGTATGAACACTCGGATGTGGACTGAGTTTGGGGATTTTACTGAAAAGGTTGCCATGTGCTTTACATTTGTAGGGCTTCTCTCTCACAAGATTCCTTTGGTTTTGAGAAAGGGTTGAAGCATTATCGAAGGCTTTGGCACAGTTACATTCGGGGGCTCTCTCTCCGGTATGAATTCCCTGGTGTTGTGTAAAATGTGATCTTTGAGTAAAAGGTCTGCCATACTCTTTGCATCTGAAGGTCTTGTTACTGCCATGCCATCTCAGGTGCTTAGAAAGGACAGAGCAAGTGCTAAGAGATTTGCCACATTCTTTCCATTTGGGGGGCTTTTCTATACCATGAATTCTCTGATGCTTGACAGGGGGTGATTCTGGGTTAAAGGTGTTGCCACCTTCTCGGTAGTCGTAGTTGTCACTTGTAAAGTATCTAAGGTGTGTGGACAGGGTGGAGCAATCCCATGGTTTGCTACACTCTTTGAATCTGCAGGGCTCTCTTCCAATGGGAATTCTCTCATATTGACTAAGACTGGCCGGATGAGTGAACACTCTTCCACCTTCCTCATGTTTGTAAGGCCTTTGTTCACTATGAATTCTTGGATGGGTCATAAGCCCAGAGGATTGGTGAAAGAGTTTCTCACATTTGCCACTGTGGTACAGGCTCTTTGCAAAATGGGTACACTGAGGATTTCTGGGATTGCAACCAACGCTCATGTTTTTAAGAATTTCACTACTTTCATATTTTTTCTCACCAATATAAACATACTGGTAATTACTTAGGTTAGACACCTGGGCAAGGGTGTGACTGGTTTCATTGCCTATGTAGCAGACATTCCAGAAATCGACATCCGAATTTTGATTAAGGAAGAATGGGTAAGGGTGGATATCCCCACAATTGTTATAATTGTAAGTTTGGGCACAAGAAGAAATTATTGTTTGATTGCAGAATAATGGACATTTTGTAAAGGAATGATCAAAGTGCTCTCTTTTAGAAATCTGTCCTTCACTTTTATATTTTTTTGCTAGAGAAATCATTGACTGAAAGTTTAAATCAACACTATATTTGAAATTGGTCAAGTTATAAACTGAAGCATAGACAAGATCTCTTCTTAAATTTTCCAAATTTCCTTTCAGAGGAACTGTATGCTTCAAAAATTGGGTTGGAAGTACGCTGGAAACATACAACTCCTCAAAAGCAACGGGCATGAGCTGAATTCTTTTCTGAGATATCAAATGTTCTTGATGTCCGTTGACAGTGAAATTTTTATTATGGACAGTCGCTACTAATTGGTTTTGACCATTATAATATGATTTCAGACCGTCACTCTCACTCCCATTTTCCCATAATTTTCTTGGTTGTAAATAGTCAAGGTCACAATTTCCGTATCTTCTCTTTATCACTTTTTTAAATAAATCTTTTATGCCGTGCTCTGGTGAAAACTGGTGGATATGTTGAGATGTCATGGCTGAAACAAATGAGAAGAAGAATTATTTTACCGATGAGACGGGAATGAATGTATTTTGCAAACATCATATGTAATTAAAGCAAAGTTAGTACATCAGCAGGGTAACAGAATAATAAACCTAAGGTCTTCATTTCTCCAGAAATATAAAAACTAAATAAAAATGTACAGACAAAATGACTTTGGGAGAACTACCACAAACGTCTGAGAGTTGACAGTATCCAGAATGAGTACGTTACTAAGGAGAGTAATACAGGATAGGGAAGCAACCTGTGCTAGTTTTCTCAACCTCTGCCTTTCCCCCTCCACAATACAGCATTGTGCACTGAGGAAAAATCTACCCAACTCCCTTCTCTGTCAGTAGACAATGGGAAATGGGAAATACAGGTGAACATTTTGATTTTCTTGGGGACTGTCTAAAAACTAGTTTCTCTCTACCATGACACAGAGATTTGGAGGTCAGAGATAGATTTTGGATTATAACACCACAGATATTTAACAGAGATACAGTCTATGGGCTCTTAAGAAGAGATATAAACCAATCTTAAATAAACAAAACAAAGATTTTTTTTTTATTTTTATATGGTGCTGAGGATCAAACCCAGTGCCTCATGTATTCGAGGCAAGTGCTCTACCACTGAGTCACAGCCCCAGCCCCTAAACAAATTTTTTTAATGGGAAAAACCCACACAATACACACGTGATAACACTCTGCCAGTGTTATCTAAATGAAGACAACTCCCAGAGATCAAGACAAATGTCTTCCTTTTACTATTTTTTTTTAATTTTTGTCATTTACTGATTTACTTCATTTACAAATTAAATTTTATGCATTTACTGAGTATATCGTGGCATTTCAAAGTACATATACATAGAAAATAACTAAATCTAGTGAAATAACACTTGCATTATTCCATATAATTAACATTTTAGTACAAAAAAAAATTGCATTTATTCTATTAGCATTTATCCAGAATACAATACATTACGCTCACCATATGATACTCTCGACTTTCTTATGTCCATTAAAATAAAATTTTGCAGACTTCAACCAACAGTCCCCCTACATTCCACAAAATATCGTACCTAGTAGCCACCATTTTACTCTCTGCATTTCTGAGTTCCCACTGAGAGTCAGATGCTGCTGCCACTGATTTTCTGTGTTTGCCTTATTTCATTTTATGCAAAGTCCTGCATATTCATCCCATATCACCTTACATAACAGGACATCTCTTTTTATAAGTAAGAAATTAATTGTGTATTGATTCCATATTTTAAATAAGGCTAAATAGTAACTGATTGTATATCAATGCCAGATTTGTACTTATTCAACCATTGATAGGGACATAGTTTGAGTCTGTGCCTAGACTACTGTGAAAAATGCTTGCACTGAACACAGTCGTGGAAACATCTCTTCAACATCCTAATCTAATCTCTTTTGGATACATATTTAGTACATGCATTTCTGGATCACATCTTTCTACTATTGGTTTTTTTATGTGGTGCTTGGGATTAAGCCCAATGGTGCTGTACCAGAGCTTCAACACCAGCCTTCTGAAAATTGGTCAATTTGAGATGTGGTGCCACTAAGTTGCTGTGACGCCTCAAACCTGAAATCCACGTGCACAGCCTTCCCATGAGCTGTGTTTACAAGCAAGTGTGTTTACACTGGGTTTGGCCTCTTTTTGATTTATTTAGTAACTTCCTTACTGTTTCCCAAATGACTATATCAATCTTCTGTTGGCTGGTTTTTTACCCACCAATCAATTAAAAAACAGCACAGTACATGGACAAAAAATTAAACATTAGAAATTGAATAGTAGCAAAGTTATGCATGACCCAAAGAGCACTAAATAACCTTTTTCAAGAATTTTGGTAAAAAAAAAAAAAAAAAAAATCAAAATGCAGAAAACTGAATTAAAATCAAACAAAATTTTTTAAAAGGAAAAAAAAAAAGCTGATATTGTGCACATGAAGAATTCTTTATGAAACAGCGTGTGAGGTTGTCAGGAGAGGTGGTTCACAGCGCAACCCCAGCGCCATGGGAGGCTGCACCCAAGGAATCACAAGTAAATGAGCCAATGAGGGAGTTTGGTGGCTAGGAACTAAGGTATGTTTTTTCAAATCAACAAAGGTAAGGTATTTTGCAAAATCTATATAAAGATAAATCTTAAGTACACTTTGTTAACTTAAATAAGTCACTAACAAGAAGATAAATACTCCAAAATTCTACTTATGAGATATCTAAACTTGGAAGATTATCTGACCAGAAAGGAAATTGCTGTTTGTGATGGGGAGAGACAGACATGGAGCTTGTTTTCATGGGAACTGAATGTTTGCTTTGTGAGATAAAAACTTTCTAGGGATTTTGCATAACAACTTGAATTAATATTACTGAACAGTATACTCAAAATATTTAAGATACTATGTTTTATATTGTGTAATTTTGATCAGCATTAAAATTCAAACAATACGTAAAAAAATAAACAAAACTGCAATATTTTTGAAAACTACCTTTAAAATGCTATGGTCTTTGTCCTAGACTTAATAACAGATGTGTCCACATATAGATGACGGGCATGACTGTAATCCCAGCTACAGGAATTCTGAGGCAGGAGAATTGTAAATTCAAGGTCTTCCTCAGCAACTTAGTGAGACCATCTCTCCAAATAAAAATTAAAAGAAACTGGGGATGTAGCTACATAGGTTGAATTACAAATAAATAAATAAACAAATAAAATAAAAACAAAATAGGCAACCGACCCCCCCGAAAAAAAAAGCCAAGCGTAATGTTTATACAAACAAATACAAACATGTATAATTTTATATTCAAGGATAATGCATATCTTAAGTTCAACTTGCACTGCCCTAATTTGTCAAAGAATGGAAACTGTCACCTAATTATAAAATGCAGGTGAAAGACAAAAATGTTATTAATGGATGTGAGAAAACGTCCTCTATAAAATACAAGAAACAAAAAAGGAAAAAATGAAATTAACCAAAAAAAAATCTGAATAACCACAGATAGATGATTTTACACCCCCTTTTAGGTAACCATAATTTCCACCTGTGACTGTGTATCCTCAAAGATCAGCCATTATCAATCACTGATATTCATCTTATGGCAGAACAAATTCACAGAAAATCCATTCTAAGAATTCATAAAGAATTCTGGTAAGGAAATTTTTAATGAATAAATACAGAGATGATATGACAGAAATAGCTTTGGGATATTAATATACTACAACGGCTTGGCTAGACGTCTTCAGAAATGTGCACATTCCCTAGAGACCCCCAGGTAATGGGAAAGCTGTCATATGCTGACCGTCCCAAGCAAAGGGAAGTGTTTTGGCTGCTAACTTGAATGTAGGAGAACATCACTAAAGGGACAGATTTCAAGAATTTGAAAGCATGATAAACATGCAGCTGTATGTGTCCTATGATAGCAAGAAAAATCAACCTAAGCTTCTGAAAAACTATTTCTGTTGCATGCTTACTTCTCAACCAACAGTTTCAAATCTGACTTCCTCCTTAACCTTGGCAACTCCCAACTGAGTCCTCTGTCTCCTCCATTTCTAACCACGTAGGTGTATACATGGCTACTCCTTCTTGTCTCTGCAAATCCAGGGCTCCTTCCTTTGCTCCTGAGAAAGGTGCTCCGTTTTGGCTTAGAGACATTAAGATTTAGTGATTGAAATATAAAATAATGACTATCTTTTGGAATTCTCCTTATTCCTACTGATGTTTATATTCTAGAACTGTGCAGATACACATACACATATATACGTATGTATATACCATACATCTGGAAAATAATTTTCTAGCATTTCTACTTACCATATGTAACATCTGGAAAATATTTTTCTAGCATTTCTACTTACCATATGTAACTAATATATATTTATAAGTCATAAACATAATTTATATATAACTATAGCATGTATTATTTATAATATCTATACGATATGTAATATTTAATTGTAACATTATATATGCCTTATATATATGAGTTATATATAGTAAATTATATATATATGTAATAGAAATTCTAAAAAATATATTTTTGCAAACAGACCCATTAAAATTTTTAGGAAGAAATTTTAACGTACAGATCCTGAGATCTATTTCCAAGTTTCAGAGTAAAGGAATCAAATCAAAGTAAAGGGAAGAAATTGGACTGTGACTTGTAGACCATGACATCTTGTGTCACTGTTACTATATATATATATATATATATATATATATATATATATATATATATATT
>NW_026000143.1:13923-171409 GCF_001458135.2 Marmota marmota marmota
TATGAGTAATCTAAAATGAAGGACCTAGATCACCTGAAGAAAGGAAGAGAGGAAAGATTAGTGGAGATGTCACTGACATTACAAACCACAAGCTGTCCAAACGTCTTTCTTGAAAGCGAGAATCTTAAACTCATTCATACAGAGCAAAAGCTCCCCACAACTATTCTGCAGAGGAAGGAAATTAGATACTGATAACTAGAAATCCTGAAGCCTCACCTAGGAAGACCAGGTTGTGGTAGTTCTCGGACATCACATCTTGGTATAAGGTCCGCTGAGCAGGCTGCAGACACTCCCACTCCTCTTCAGAGAAGTCAATGGCCACATCCCTAAACGTCAAATGTTCCTGAAATAAGAATGGGCAAATAAACAGCACGCTGACCACGTGATCGTTGACACAGCTTATAGTGGGAGGGAAGCAGAAATGACAGTAGAAGTGGCTCTCATATAGATGGGTGACTTCATTATTCAGTGAGTCGCTTTTATAACACAGTCTATTATCCAACCGAAAGAGAGCGACATATTTCCAAAAGGGGTGGCATCTGCTGCACTTGATAAAATGTGAAATTAAGGCATCCACCCAAAAGCATACATCTTCATTCATCTTGTGTTTTATAAGATACATTTGTATGTTTACCAGATGAAAAAGGAATAGTAAGAAGGATGCTTCTCGAATTTTAATTCTGCGGCCACAAACTGAGAGATATTACTAAAACATAGACTGGGTAGTTCTGGGATGGCACCTGATTTTCTAAACATGGGGCAAGCTCTCTAGGGACTCGAGGACAGTGGTACAAGAGAAACGACTGGACACTGATGGAAAAACTTATTGATGAATTTGAGTTCAGCTATTTTAAGGGAATTTTTATTTCCATTAAAGTAGCAAGTAGCAACATTTCAGTAATCTAATGTAAGGCCACCTTCCACCTCCTCCCCCCGAATCTGGCTGCTTTGTGCATATTTTCTTAAGTTTGAAATTCTACTAAGAAAATACATTTAAAAATATATGTGCAAGGACCCAACAGACTTGTGAGAAATGCTTCCCCCATGGGGACACCCGCATCTGTGCCTATCAGGAGTTGCTGAGCACAGCACGTTTGGCAACGCAAGATGACAATTCTTAAAGAGTGTAAAATTGTTCTCTTTGGTTCCCATGTTTCTTGGGCAATGTACCTTGTCAGAGACTGTCTAGATGTGTTAGTAACCATTCTCTAACTTGTGCCCAACGAGAGTCATTGCTTGCTTGTTGCTATGCCAAGCTGGAAAGTCCTGTGGGAAATACCAATGTACCCATTGCATTGTCTCGCTGACCGCCCAATCAGCTTCGGTACCCCTCAACCTGGATGTCGCTTTTGCCTTTAAAGTCCCTGACAGGCTCAGGAACACCTCGCAGACACAGTTATGGGTCCTGCGGAGAGCAGTGGCCGGTTGGCCAGCTAAAGACTCTCCAATTGGGACAAAATGGACTTGGTATGTTTTCTGAGCCGTCTGCCCCATGACATTAGCACTTAGGTAAACAAGTGTTTTCAAGGTGACAAGCCTATGGAACACCAGTGTGACCTGTGTAACAGACACACAAATCCCAAGGGGAAAGTCAAGATATCTCAGCACCGTGGACATTCTCCCACCCCTAGTTTGACTAACTGAAGGTCACTGTGGACTCTTGTCCACCCTCACAGCTGTGGGTTTTCCTTGAAGAAAATCCAGGGACAAGAATGATTCTGCATTTCCCTCTCAACACCATTACCCAATTTGTGAGCCACCAAGTTATCTGTGTCTCTGTGAGATGGAGACCACGGCGGACATATTTGTTGAGAGCCACAGCCAAGTCGGGATGGCGCCTGGCATTTTGCCAGAAGGAGCGGTTGAGAAGTGACGCCAGCGAGCCATTGGGATGATGGTGATTAAGTTAAGCTGTGTATAATTATTGGGATGGTGACTGATTGCTGTAACTGGATGATGCTGGATTGGGGCAAGTTGTGTATTCAGTTGTGTATATAAACCTCTGCTGTCCAGCAATAAGGCGGCTCCTGCTACCTCGGGGGCCTGCTACTTTTGAGTTCCCGTTGGTTCTCATGGAGTTTCCGGGGAGTTCTAGAGAGTTCTACGGACAATTCATTCCTCTGAAGATGTCAGAAGGCAGACATTTGCTCAATGAAGTTCCAAAACAGCCCCCAAGGTGACCTAGGTGAAATGATTTTCCCATTTAAAGGGCATCTCAAGAAAGTTGATGGCACCCTCCAAAACAAGTACCAAGGTAAAAGAGATGGGAACTCGCCATGATCTACTCCCAGCACGGTACCCCAGATGCTTCAACAGATTGCTTGGTGTTTCCTGTTGGCTTGTCTTTCATTTTTTTTTTAATATATTTTTTAGTTGCTGATGGACCTTTATTTATTTATTTATTTACATGCATCACTGAGAACCAAACCCAGTGCCTCCCACATGCAAGGCGAGAAGTGCTCTACCACCAAGCCCCGGCCCCCAGCCCTTTGCTTCCAATTTTTGAGACAACAGAATCCACAGATTCATTACATGGTTCATTTTGGTGACAAGAAGCATGGTTCACAGAAGCTTGTTTTGCAACTCCAGTTGCAAAACAGTTAATTCCTAAACAGTCAGAAGAAAGTTCTGAGCAGCTCAGGGAAAAAAAAAAAAATCTGTGAGGTCCCCACTCCCCGGATTCCTCATTCATTCCCTGGAATCAGTACTTTTTGGTTCACGTCTCCAGAGGCTGGGATGGAGCCCGAAGACACTTCTGCCATGGGATGATCTGCATCTCATGGCTTCTGAGGGTCCCTGCTCTTGCCCAGAGGCAGTTGTTCCCACCAAGCATCACCTTCGTCCCAATGCCAGCTCAGACCTTGTATGGATTCCCTTTCTCAGGGTCAGTCGCAGGAAGGGTCTGGGCATTCTGGGTCATCCACCACCACCACCACTCACCCCACCAGAGAGCGGCTCTTATTTGATGTTGATTGGAGACATTTTCTTTGTTTGGCCTCAAAGATTTGGTGACATGGTCAACAGAAAGCCTGACATGGTACGTGTTGTACACTTTGAAAAAAAAAATTAAAACTGTAGTCGTAAAAATCTTCTTGGGAAAGATTAGCTGGATAATTAGTTGTTGGGTTTGGGTGGGAGGGGGAGGAGAGTTTTGGGGTTTGTTTGGGATGAACAGAGATCTTTTTGAACACTAAACTTCGGAACTGAGTCCTGTTTGGGAAACATGATGTCACACAGGAAGTACCAAGTCCACGGGTTCATACGCCAGTTTTTTAAAAGTGAGTTTCAGAAAACACAGTTGTGTCCATCTGGGGTTGACGTTTAGCATCCTATGTGAACTCACTGTTGCAGCCTAGATTTGCTTAGGAAAGAAATCACATCGTATAAAGTTAAAAATTTAAGTACTTGGGCAAACTGGAATTAGATGGCACCAAGATTTTACAAAAGGCTCTAGAAAAACAAATTCAGTGAGTAGCCTGTTGGATTCGTAGTCCACAAGGAAACTGGTGAGAATAAATGCCGCCATCTGGCTGGGCACAAAATAACCAAGCTGCCACAACGCCTTGTAGGTTCAAATAGCAACTCTTTATTCCCGAACTCTCCCAGGCACTCTACACACATTTCCCAGGAATACACTCCCTCCATGGGGCTGCGCCCAGAACCCGACCCCCAAGAACTCAACAGGAACTCCAAAGTAGCGGGTGCCCGAGGCAGCAGGATCCGCCCTAATCCCAGATCCGCCCTATTCCCCGGAGCCGCCCTATTCCTGAGCAGGGTCACCTTTCAACCATTCCCTCTAGCAAAATGCCAGGCGTCATTCCGACTAAACTGTGGCTCTCAACAAATAAATACATGCCCAACTTGGGGAGTCCTCTCACTGTGAAGCCAGAGTTCCCCGTGGTTAATTCCTAAACAGTCAGAAGAAAGTTCTGAGCAGCTCAGGAAAAAAAAAAATCTGTGAGGTCCCCACTCCCCGGATTCCTTTTACCCAATGTGACATTCTTCCTCTCCCAGGGTCACAATTCTCACCAGTGAACAAACACATAGCTACACCTGCTTTAAGGTACGGACAGCTCATCTCTTTTTTTTTTTCTGCCACCACTTGTAATAACAAGCATGTGAATTTGCCAACACCAGCCAATTCCCTAACAATGGGTCATCCAATAATTCCATTTTGCCACTGGCTTGTAGAGATGTCATAAGTTTGGGGCTCAAACCTGGAGCATTTTGCCCAATTGGGATGCAGGTTACCAGGCCCAAGGTATTTCACTGTAATTTTCATCAACTCCCTATAAACTGCAAATTCCCATTTTGTTTCCTTCAGAAACAATTAACTGAACAGGTTTTTCCCATCAGTTGTCAGATCAGAATATCTGCTAACCAAACATGGCTTCGATCTACCTCCCTCACCCCTGCCTCGTGAAGTTCAACCCCGTCAGCCTGAGCCAACACACACTCTGTTCCTCGTCACTTCCAAGTACACACTGGCTTCATGGTAAAGGATTCTCTGGTCTTATATTTGAATTTTTTTCATGGTTCTGGAGATTTAACCCAGGGGCCTTTCAGCACTGAACTCTCCCCCCTGGCCACACAGATGAAGAATGCGGTCTCTGAGGGACAGGACTTCAGTTCAAAGTCCTGCTGGGCTGTCTTCCGTCGGGGACTTAATTTTTTTTTCCCCCTTTGGTTAATGACAGGCTAGCAAAAGGGATAACTGTGGGAGTCATGACTGAATAAAGGAACCATTGTGCAATATGTGAATGACTGCTCACAGCCAAGAACCAAGAATGCTCTCATTACTCCTGCAGTAAAACCCCTGGCCTCAAGTGGACACCAGGTGTCCCGTAAGAAGGCTCAGGTTTGTAAAAGACGGTGGGATGAGGTGGACATCATACCCTAAGGACAGGTATGAAGACGCGAATGGTGGGAATATACTTTGTGTACATAAGAGATATGAAAATTTGTGCTCTGTATGTGTTCTATGAATTGTAACGCATTCTGCTGTCATGTATAACAAATTAAAATAATTTTTTTTCAAAAAAAAAAGCTCAGGTTTGTTAAATAAATAAAGTCCCCCGTGTGGGATTCCTGATCAGCCAATGAGCATGAATTTTGAAGTCATTATCAAAAGCAGAAGATCAAGAGCCTTAAAGAAGTCAGGGACAATGGAATGTCACGCGGGCTCCTAGAAATGTCATGCTTCTGCCATTTTGGGGTCCCTAATTTTGGACAGACAGCTAAATGTCCATCTGCAGCCTGAAAATGAACAGATGTGATATAATTTACTTGTACCCCAGGACACCAAGCTGTCTCAGAGAGGTTAGGAAGCCTCACACAGCATCCACCTTGGGCCTTAGGGCTCACACCAAGGTGTCTAAGGAAGGCATAGCCCTTCAAGTTCCCCTACAAACACTGGAGACATACTGTGACAAGTAGCCTATTTGTCAAAAGACTTAACCACTCACTCCTGCCTCTGGGAGGTGGCTGCCACTTGTGAGTTACTTACTATAAGGTTGGGAAACACACTCAGGTCAATAGATAACTTCCTCATCAAGTGCTGGTCCTCATCACCAGAAGGACAGATGTCAGCCGGCCACAGGGAGGGCAGGGAGAGTCCAGGCTATCCAAACGTCAACAGAGAGAAACCAGGTCTGCCTTACATCAAGCGACCCGTTGCCAGCATGGGATCAGAGACCAGAAACTGCTCAGAGAGCTGGGGGCTTCAGCAAGTTGGATTTGCTTGACACTGGGCCAGATGGGGACCGCTTCACTGATAGAGGCCAGTCCAGCAACAACAGCCGGTGGACAGCTGGATACCCCGAAATCATGGATCAGACTTGAAAAGCTGAGGATTTGCTACTAAAAACATCAGCCCAAACTACTCTCATTGACAACAGTTCTGACTGACCAAAGAAAAGAATATTATTTTTATATGTGGGGCTGAGGATCGAATCCAGTGCCTCAAGCATGCTAGGCAAGCGCTCTGCCACTGAGCCCCAGCCTCAGCCCCAGCCCCTGAGCCTCAACCCCAGCCCCTGAGCCTCAGCCCCAGCCTCAGTCTCAACCCCAGCCCCAGCCCCTAGGGCCCCCAACCCCAGCCCCTGAGTCCCAGCCTCAGCCCCAGCCCCAGCCCCTGAGCCCCAGCCCTAGCCCTTAGCCCTAGCCCTAGCCCCGGCCCCAGCCCCAGCCCAGCCTCAGCCCCAGCCTCAACCCCAGCCTCAGCCTCAGTCTCAATACCAGCCCCAGCCCGCCTCATTCTCCTTTTGACCTTTGAAGATTCCCTAGCTTGCTATTCATAAGATACAAATACTTAACCTAACATTAACATGTTTACACTATATTATATTAACATTCTCTGATTTAATGAGATGTAAGATATTGAATGGCCTGAAAAAAGTATTACTTTGTAATGTGGAAATAACTGCATCCATATGAATTTTATAAGGCTCATTTTATTTTATTCTTTCAATTTTTTTAAGAGAGAATTTTTTTAATATTTATTTTTCAGTTTTCAGTGGACACAACATCTTTATTTTATTTTTATGTGGTGCTGAGGATCGAACCCAGCGGCCGGCACATGCCAGGCGAGTGCATTACCACTTGAGCCACATCCAAGGAGAATGTAAAACTACTGTGCCCACGGCTGGGTGGCTTATGACAAAATTATCCTTGGCACTGAGAGACAGGCAAGCTTTCTCTCTCCAAAGTGGGAGATCAACACTAGGAGTGGAATATAGTAATCCAGGAGCTCAGCCAAGACTCGACGAGCCTGTGTGTCACCAGGGTTGAGAGAGGTGACAGTGTCTCTTTGTGGTGATATCCACACATTCAGTGCCCTGAGAGAGTCACACAGCAGAAGCACTATTTATAAACCACTCCTAACACATCCACCTTTAAAAAATGTTAATTATTCTTCTTCGTTTTTAGTGTACATTCATATTAAAGCACAAATTTGATAGTTATATCCATGGCCTAGACACAGTGATTTTTTGCTTTTATACTTTTTATTTTATGCATATTTGAGTGTGACAGTCTTCAAACTTTTTTTTACAAAACTGAATTGCCTAATGGCTGGCTGCCTGATTTACTGATTAAGTAAACATGTTCTGGTTCTTGGAGAGTACGAGGGTGCGAGACATCTTGCTAGGTGCTGAGAACAATGTAACCTCAAGGAACTTAAAATTTAATAAGGCATCAAATCAACAAAGGCATATTATGATAAAAGAACGTGGGTAAAAGGGGATGTACCAAAACCCTTATAACCAGAAAATCACGTTTAACACATACTACAATGTATTGTTGAGTGCATCAGCCAGGGAAGTCAGCCCTTTATATGCCCCCATTTAATTTTTATCCTATAGAGTCGATATTATTACCATCCCCACTGGACCGACCAGGAAACTGAGGCTCACAGAAGTCATGTGACTTGTCCAAGACCACAGTGCTCTTCAAGGGCAGGGTTAGAAATTCAAACCCAGATCTTTCTGCCTGCAGAACCCACAGCACCAACCAACCACAGGGCAAACTTGGGGTTCATCTCAGGAACTTCGATTCTCCCAGGTCTCACCACATTCCCAGGACACCTCCCTTTCATTTTGTGACTCACCTCTCAGATCACTGTCTCCTTTAGGTGTAATAGGGAGACCAGAATGGCGGACCCGCTCTGTCTCCATATCCTCTGAAATTGAGTTTATATTTCCTTTGAGTTTCATAGTATTATTTCCTTAATTTAGGTCTTTGGCCCATTTTGAGCTTGTATATATGGAATGGAACTGGGCTCCAAGTTAATTATTTGCATGTACAGATCTGATATTCCAGCACCACGTGTTCAGAAACTATTCATTCAAGTTAGTTTACAATGGGTTTATTGGTTCTATTCCATCATCCCACATTTCTGTCCTTCTGCCAGTACCATCCTCTCTTGATTACTGTGGATTTATGGCAAGTCTGGAATACAGAAGAAGCATGAGTCCTGCAAGTTTGCCTTTTTTTTTTTTTTTCATTCAAGATTGTTTGGGGGCCCTTGTGATTGATTCCTTGTGAATTTCAGAATCAGACTGTCAATTTCCATAAAGAAACAGGTGGAGATCCTGATAGTGACTGCGTTGGAATTTTAAATCAATATGGAAATGACTGGCATCTTGACTTCCAAATCCAGGAACATTCGATTTCTCGTCTTTTTTCAGATCTTTCATTTTTAAAATATGTCGTGTCATTTTCATCATGTAATTTTTTCACTTGTTTGGGGAAATTTACTCCTGAACATCTTTTTAGATGGACCTCTATGTTGAACCTCTCATGGGCTCAAGAGATTCTCCCAAAATAACCTCCCAAATACCTGAGACACAGCATGTGCTGCAATGAGCAGGTAATCTTTTTGTTGTTTTGAAAGTACTGTAAAAAAAAACAATTCTATTTCAGAAAACACTTGGGCACTCTTGCTAGAAATATAGACTAGTAGAGACATCATGAAAAACAATATGGGGGGTCTGGGGTTGTGGTTGAATGGTAGAGCACTTGCATAGCATGTGTGAGGCCCAGGGTTCAAATCTCAGCACCGCATATAGATAAGTTAATAAATAAAATAAAGGTCTATTGGGCTGGGGCTCAATGGTAGAAAGCTTGCCTAGCATGTGTGAGGCCCTGGGTTCAAATCTCAGCACCACATATAGATAAATTTATAAATAAAATAAAATCTATTGGGCTGGGGTTCAGTGGTAGAGCGCTCACCTAGCATGCATGAGGCACTGGGTTCGATCCTCAGCACCACATAAAACTAAAATAAAGATATTGTGTCCACCTAAAACTAAAAAATAAATAAATAAATAAAGGTATATCAACAATTTTAAAATATTTTTTTAAAAAATATGGGGTTTTTCAAGAAATTAAAACTAGAAATACCATATGACTCAGATATTTTTCTGAGCATATGCCTGGATTATCCAGGGTCCTTAAGAAAAACAGAATTGATAGAATGCATAAATGTGTATGTGCTCTTCCCCCTGCCTCCTGACTCGCCTCTGGAAACACACTCAAGACACACCAGAGGTGGTCTATACCAACTTTCTAGGCACCCCTCACTGCGCTCAGGCTGACCACCCACAGTGACCATGACCACCACGAAAGGAAATGAAATCCATCTTTAGGGCTATCTGCACTCCCAAATTCACTGTGGCCCTCTCCTCAATCGCCATTTCCTGAAAACAATCTAAATGTCCATCAAAAAAAACCACCCTGCATATAAAACAACGAATACATATTACATCTATAACATATATATATGTAAATTACAGATATATATTATTTATATAGAGTTATTATATAAATATATACATATTTGTATACATACAATTATATAAACATTCATGCATTCAATTCCATCTATCTTCCTTAACATTCCAGGATTTTATTTTTATTCATGTCTGGGTGATACGCCATGATGAATATATAATACACTTTCTGATAGATATATTAATTATTTGCTCGGCTCTACCACTGATTTTTTTCCCCTGTGTATGTATTGCCAAACTCACTGTTACACAACTTAAATTCCTACACCCAAAGAAACAACAAAAAAATATAGGAAACTGTTCTTCGGCCCAATTTTATCAAACTCAAAAGAAGCAATCCAAAGCTTGAAAAAAAAAAAAAAGAGAGATTATGTGTCTTTTACTTTATCAGTCAACGAGATAACAACATGTTGATTCTCTTTGTACCTGTCACACACTCAACTGATCTGGAGTGTCCAGGAGGTCATGTTATATTACCCAGGCTGTCATGGAGTTCTGCCAGGGGACCCCCAGAGGGCCCCTGACATGCACATTCTCTGCAAGCAAGCTGCGTCTTGAGCACCTGGTGTGGACTTGGGTGGTCGAATGCAAGTGAGGTGGAAGGGGTGAGGTGTTTGTGGGTGGGCAGATGGGGTGGGAGGGTGCTGACCAAGTCCTGCCCGTGATCACCTTTGAAAAGTGCCCCCACTGCACAGTTTACATTCTCATGTGTCTTCTGTGACAAAGGTAAAGCCCCCAAAAACAAGTATGGGATTTGGGGATGTTATTAGATCTTCTAAAAAGAAGCCATGTGTTCTAGATTTCAATGTTCAGGTTTCCACAACTTTCTAAAAATTATTCCTAAGTATTCTGCTTTTGATAATGATTGTCACTAAGATTGTTTTTAATCTCATTTTGTGTCTTTATTTTCTCATGTACAGAAACAACTGACGGATCTCGAATCTTGTTACTTTTCTGAGCTCACCTACAGCTTCTAATAGCTTATGATGAATTCCTACCGTGAAAATATCCACTTCAGAGATACTTCTATCTCAGGCCTCATTTGGGAAAAACCACACAGACGAGACAGTAAGAGAGAGAAGCAAGTTCCAACCCCCCTTTACCTTGATCAAGGCAAAAATATTGGTGAGATCCTCAGCCAACCGTAGTCCCTACAAGTCACAAACCCAGACAACAAGCTGCCACAAACACATGTCCCCAGGCCCAAAGGATGACAGACACACGAGAAAGCAAACCTTTCTGCTCTCAATCTAGTAGGAGGTAGAACTGAGGAAGTAACCCAATCTCCAAAAATAAATCCACTTCCAAAACTACAAGAAGCATCATCAGAAAATTGATGTGAGCATCAAACCTCCCATTACATAGATCAGGGTGGTTCAATGCGAATAGAAACCGTGCTGTGTTTAGTTCAGAATGTTTGTTAAGGTGTGAATGATGACAGGTGGTCTAAGGCCAAGGGGGGAAGGTTCTTTAGGGCCTAACACCCAGTTCACATTCCAAAGAGGCTTGGTACTTTAGACTGGAGACACTCTGTGACCAGGGCACTGCAGCTTCTGACTAGGTAGTGATGTTGGGGCTGGGTGGTGGCTCAGTGGTAGAGCACCTGCCTACCACGTGTGAGGCACTGGGTTTGAGTCTCAGCACTGCATGTAAATAAATTTAATTGCAGGAAAAAAAATACATTTCACTTTGCCACTGGGGGGGGGGAAAAAAATCACACATAGAATTGCTTGAGCCTTTCCTTGCTCATGGAATTTGCCAGAATTTCAGAAAAGGCAGCCCCTCCAAGGACAATGAAAGGAAGAAAGGCAGGGCACCCTGGGCCAGCACACCGATGCAGGACAGGGGATGGGACCCAAAACAGTGGGGTAAAGACAGAGCTACACAGGACACTGCCTCAAAATGTGAGAAAACTCAGAGATCAGCAAACCTAAGATGCTCAGTGGACAGAGTCGAATACAGAGGCACAGCAGGGGACAAAGCCCTGTTCAGGTAGCAGGATCGAGCTCTGCCTTTAACCAGGTTCTGGGAAACTCTCTCAGGTGCAGGTCGACTAGATCAACCCTGTTACTGTGACCTCCATCCTGTGAGTGGACCCTGCTGATCCCATCACCACGTGTGTGAGCTCTGGCATTTACCTGAAATCTCTGGGGTTCAGAAGCACTCCAGGTTTGGATTCTGTGGCTTCTTCTTTCCAAGATTGCACCATGTAAATCTCCAGGCCTTTGCCTCTGTGAATTCTACTTTGTCCTCTGCCCAGTGGTGCACACCTGTCATCCCACCAGCTAGGGAGGCTGAGGCAGGAGGATCATGAGCTGAAAGCCAGCCTCGGCCATGGTGAGGCCCTAAGCAACTCAGCGAGGCCCTGTCTCTCAATAAAGTACAAAACAGGGCTGGGGATGGGGTTCAGGGGTCGAGAGCCCCTGAGTTCAATCCCTGGTACCAAAAAATGGAAAAACTTAAAAATCCTACTATTGTCATTTTGAGTCACTGTGTGTCCCATGTTCAAAGGTCAGATCTGGAGTGGGAGATGTTTCTAGTTCACATTTCTAATAAAGTGCTTATAGTGTAGAATACTCAAAGTACTGTCCATTTATTTGGGGGAGGGTGGGGAAGACGTCCCAACAGAGTACAACACGGATGAGAAGTTTCAAAACAGATTTCACAGAGGAAGACACATTCAAATAAATATGTAAATGAACCGAGCTATATGTTTAAGGAAGATAAAATCCAAGCCAGCAGAGACTGCTGCATACTCACCAGGAAGGAAAAAAAAATCTCTCTCTCAGACAGACAGACAGACACACACACACACACAAGAAGACTAATGGCCACCAAGATGTGAGTGATGGGGAAAGCCAGGCCCGGGGTGGCTAGCTCAAAGGCAGAGCCACTCCGGGGCATGGCATGGTGCTACCTACCCAGGCTCACTTCATGGACCACGAATTCCTCCCCAAGACAGAGTGGGAGAGACGCTATGGGGGTCTCTTTCTGCCCCACCACTGCCTCCTGACCACTGGGAAAGACCCCCCAGCTGCAGCGCAGGACCCTTCCGTCTGGACACTGGGGCCAGAGTCCACACCAGACCCAACCTGGCCCCAGGGCCACCTCAGACAAGGCCAGGAGGCCGCAGTCCATCAATGCCAAGGGCTGGGTGAGAAGTGAAGGGTCAGGCAAGCTGGGCAGGAGGGGACAAGGAGCGTGGGGAGGAGCTGAGGAGGAAGACCTGTGAGGGCCAGGGGGTGAGCAGAGGGACGCAGAGGAAGAGAAGGAGGTCACCCAGCGGGCAGGAGACAGAATCTGGGTACCAGCAGGAGCACCCTTCCCATGGGTTTAGGGTGTTCCTAAGGTGTATCCAGGTCACTGTGGGTGACTTTGACCTCCAAGGCTGCAAGAAAAGGGATCTGTCTAAAGCTGAGGTTTAAAAGGGAGACAGACAGACTTCAGTCAGTGCACCCAGAAAAGAAGGAAGAATTTCTCAGCGAATCGTGCATCTGAATTGTTTGCAAAAAGTCTATTTTATAAAAATAAGAGTCAAGGAAGTCCTCAGCCAAAGAGCAAAGTTAGCAAATATTGAAAATGAACAGAAAGAATCACCAGTGTCACCTGAAATTGAAAGAGCCCTGGGAAATGTGACAGGTAAGAACGACGTCAATGACACACCACAGAGTGGCACATATAGACACGTCTACACGTGTCTCCCTTGATGGGAACATATTCTGGAAAATTCACTCTAAGATGACTCTGCCAATTTCCAAACATCTGGGTGTAATGATGAGAATCCAGATGGCACAGACTGCTACCCGCCCAGGCCACTGGCTTCGGGCACTATGTACGCGAAGTCCATCTCTGACGGAAACACCACGAGGCCACACACGACTGCTCTTGTCATTCAAGACAATCCGTGTCGCCCTCATCATGAAACGGGCTGCAGTGGAACTCAGGACAAACCTCTCAGGAAGTCCCCTGCCATTGAGACAATGATAATTCATCAAGAATGCACAAGTCACAATGGCTAGATTGTGCAACCAACCCAGATGCCCATCAGTAGATGGATGGATGGGGAAACTGTGGTATATGTACACAGTGGAATATTACTCAGCACTGAAGGAGAATAAAATTATGGCACTTGCAGGTATATGGATGGAGTTGGAGAATATCATGCTAAGTGAAGTTAGCCAATCCCCAAAACACAAAGACCGAATGTTTTCTCTGATATGTGGAAGCTGATCCATAATGGGAATGGGGGAGCATGGGAGGAATGGAGGGATTTTAGATGGGGCAAAGGGGAAGGAGGGGAAGGGAGGGGGCAGCAGGGGGTATGAAAGATGGTGGAATGAGATGGACATCATTACCACAAGTACGTGTATGAAGATCCAAATGGTGTGACTCTGTGTACAACCAGAGACATGAAAAATTGGGCTCTATCTGTGTACTATGAACTGAACTGCATTCTGCTGTCATTTAGAATAAATAAATAATTTTTTTAAAAAAAAAAAGAATCGGTTAATTATAACAGAAACTCTGCCTTCAAGAATTGAAGAGACCAGCCACTATGTCCTTTAGACACGGAGCCAATATTTCAATTACGCTTTGGGATAACTCTACTGGAATTTTTCATCCTTCCACCACACAGACATGATTTGGGTTTGGTTTTTGTTGTTTTTACTTTGCCAGCTGTTTTGGAAATATAACTGTACAAAATGAAAACCATAAAATGTTAATAAAACAAGCATTAAACATGGAAAACAACCATAAAAAGAAAGATGACCATTTCTCCCAAGTTGATCTAGAGTAAGACCTCATCAAAATTCCAGCATAACTTTACTTTTAATCGAATCGGGAACCAAAGGAATAAGTTCTAAAATTCTGCTGGAAAGTTAAAATAGATATGAAATTAGCCATGAACTCTGATCAATCAGCTCTCATTACCTGGCACTAGTCTATGTTATAAAACTATGGCACTGCAGTAATTTAAAGATCAAGGAATCCCAACACAGAGCAGATTCCACAGATACAGCCATATGTATCTACAAGTCATTTTTATACCTTTATTTTTTACATATTTATATTTATGTGGCACTGAGGATGGAACCCAGTGCCTGACACGTGCCAGGCAAGTGCTCTGCCCCAGAGCCCCAGCCCCAGCCCCTAGATCACTGCAATAAAAGGGTCCACACATGGAGCCGGGGTTGGGGCTCAGCTGTAGAGCGCTCGCCTAGCATGCACAAGGCACTGGGTTCGAATCCTCGGCACCACATAAAGGTAAAATAAAGATATTGTGTCCATTTAGACCTAAGAAATAAATATTTAAAAAAAAAAAAAAAGGTTCACACAAATGCAACCATATCAAGAAAAGCAATTGGTACGTGTGAACGATATAACCCGACATCAAGGCAGGTATTAGACCTGGAGGTGCAGAACACTGACAGAGCTTGGGTGCAGACGATGTGAGGTACTAGGGTCATACCCCAGCACCCCCAAAAGCACATGTTAAGAGGGAAGGTTCTGGGGGCTGTGTACTTGAGCAATGTGCCACACAACTGGGACAACATACCCCAATCCAGTGCCACCCAGTGGATAGGAGGACTGATTGCAATCATGAACAGAGCATATCTAATGCTAAATTTCTTATAGTTTGGATCTTAATTTACCTGGTGCACAGAGAGGAAGGGACTATATATACACACAACCATCAAGACCAGAGGGGAAAAGTGGTGTTTTCCTGTGGCCACGAAAGACCCATGGACTTGATTCCCCAGGACCAGGGCGGAGGAGGAGTGAAATCTCAGGGGGTCCCAGTTCCTCCCTGGAAGGGATTTGCCAACATAGTCTTCTGTCCTGCCAGTACCAAAGAGCTAACAGGGGACACACCGCCCACTCTGGCAGCCCAGGTGGGAGTTCCACACTGCCTAAGCCCTCTCTCCCAGCTCACCCCAGCAATAGCTCCAGACCTAACCAGTTCTTCCCACAGGAACTTGCTTAGGCACTGAGAGTTAAAGTTAAGGACCTTCACTTTTTTCTATCCAATGCACTACATCCTAAACCTGGACGTTTGGGGAGCAATGGCAATGTGCATGTGCAAATCTCCCTGGATCACAAAGGAGGGGCTTCACATGGATGTCTGAGTATTTCCCTGGGCTACAATCCCCACCAGAGGTGAAGCAGAAGGGGTCAAAACCACAGCTCCCCGTTTCTTTCTAGAATAGGCTCACACCACCTTCTTGCAGTGAGCACAGGCAGCCTGGGTTCTAACCAACTGCATCAGGAATTCAGTCACCAGGCAAGTAGGAGGCCTTCTGCAGCCTGAGCCCAGCTGTGGGAAAGGCTCCTATCAAACAGGTGAAGGAACTAGTCCTCCAATGACATGGATATGGAGCAAGAGACCCGCTCACAGGGGGCTAGAATATAAATTTTAATAACAGCCATTTTTAAAATAGCCTGAGAGCTCTCTGAAAGCTAACACACTCCCTAAACTTAGACTGTTCTACAACAGGAGAGGACCAAGGGGGACACTCACTGGACACTGCAAGAGACCTCAGATGTGCCAGGTGTGGGATCCTCATGTCAGGCTGTTCTGAAACACAGGACCAGGGAAATATCACAGAGGGCATGAGACCCCTGGGACATAAAGTCCACTAGGGGGACTCTCAGCCCAAAGACATTCTGACAAGGTGTCCGGCCTGGGACAGGCAAAAAAAATGACACCTACACACATATTTTTGCAAAGATCCAGTGATTCTCCTCTACTTTTTTCTCACGTGCAATGCTCATCTACAGAAAGCCAATATTTTGCTTTTTATTTTTCTATAGTACTGGGGACTTCACACAGGGTCGTGTTAAATCTGAGCTCTATGCCCAGCCCTTGTTTTAAAAATTTTGAGCCAGGTCTTTTTTAACTTGCCCATAGTCTACCTAAACGTCTGGGGTTGACCTTGAAATTGCAACCTTCCTGCCTCAGCCACATGGGTCTCTGGAGTACAGGCGTGTGCCACTGCACCCAGCCCAAACAAATGCCTTAAAAAGGTTCATCTATTTCTGGGTTAAACAATTAAAAAAAAAATTTCTGTGCCCGTTTGAAATGTAGCAGGGGATACAAATGGTTGACAGTCTTGTGCGGAGAGGACACTGTCATTGGGAATGTGAGAGGGAGCTGGGATTTTAGGAACATTCTGACAGATGTATAAAGGTTCAGGCTGGGAGACGGGGTTCTGGATCTGACATTTTGCTTCCCTTACATTTAGAACATTCAGGGGGACCCAGGCAGGAGGCCCACACCTGTAATCCCGGCCACTCGGGAGGCTGGGGCACAAGTCCAAGGCCAGACTCAGCCTCTGTCTCAAAATTTAAAAAAAAAAAAAAAATTATTAAAAGAACCAGAGATGTAGCTCAGTAATGAAGGACCCCGGGTTTAATCCACAGCATCCCCACCCCCACAAAAAAGAAAGCACAGCCAGCTCACAGGGAAGGAAGAACTGAGACCCTGCAGACCACGGCACCCCTCAGGCAAGAAGAAAACACGTGGAGTTGTGACTCCAATGATCTTCCCACTGCTCAGCTGATTACCTGATTACCCCAGGGAGTCCAGACCACCACAACTGCCAGTCCCTACCGCAGTCGGTCCAGCCAATGACAAGCAGCCCCCGTCTCAGGGAGCCACCGTGCACTCACACTGACTGTTTTTTGAGGGGCCCAGTGTTCTCCCTGTAGATCTCCCAGCACCTGCACAGCAGAGCAAACCAGGTCCACGGAACAGAAAAGAGGGGCCTAGAGACGGATCCCAACGCTGGCCGGCTCCAGAGACAAAAGCCACATCAGGTGGCCAAAGCCTGTCCCTGGTCCCTGGACATGTGCTGGATCTGGCCTACGGAGTCCTGAGTGGACACGGTTTATATCTTGACCCTCTCAGGCTGAGCCTAGTGAGTGTTGTGTTTGAGTGACAGGAGGTGACACCAAATGCTGGAAAGGATGAGGTCAGAAGGACACAGTCTTGTGGACACAGAGGGGCCACTGAGCTGGGAAGCAATCTCCTAGGGCAGCCATGTCCAGTAGTAAGAAGGTGAGAGGCTCAGGGTCATCAAAATTTTTCTAGTATTCACATAAAAAATAAGTAGTGGAAAGTGATTTTAGTATCATAACCCAGAATGACCATCAGGGGAACAACCCAATTATGTGATCAATAAAATATTACTTTAAAAAAGTAAGTATTGCTAGAACTGTCCCCTCAGAAGTGACACATCAAGGCTCCCGATATCTCAGTTTGCAGAACCACATCCCAGATTTCAGGGCTGTGGTCCCTCCGACCTTAGGGAGATGCAGGTCCCAACTGCTCCTTCCTATGCTGGAGGTGAGGGGTACAGTTTTACCAGTATTTCTCCTCAGGTCCAAGTAACAGCAGAGACACTGCCCTGGGTGGGAACAGGAAGCTCTAACCAGAAAGTTTCCAGAAGTTGGTTTTCCCCACCAAATGCTGGTCCCCTTCATTCCAGGTCTCAGACAGCAGGAAAAGAAGATGGCGGGGCCCATGTCTTCAGGTCTACCCACAGCTCTGAGACCATCACTTAAATGCATTAAACTCCTCATTCTGTAATTTGGCCTTGGACCTAATGGCCAGTCTGTGACATTTCCTTCCTCCGTGACCAAAGTCCCTTCAATTACTAAGAAGGTATCCCCAGCTGTGGTGACACATGCCTGAAACCCCAGTGGTTCTGGGGGACACTGAGGCAGGACAAACACGAGATCAAAGCCAGCCTCAGCCACAGCGAGGCCCTAAGCAACTTTAGCTGAGACTCTGTCTCCAAATAAAATATGAAAAAGGGCTGGGGGTGTTACTGAGTAGTTAAGCACCCCTGGGTTCATTCCCTAATTCCCCCAAAATAAATAAATAACAAATAATAAAATGAATTGGGTTTAAATGGAAAGCCCAAATCCCTCCACCACACCACATGACTCATACACCTTTTTTTATTATTTTAGGAGTTGGTTAGCGATACATATTCCAAAGAGCAGGATTTCTATGTGTGTGCATATGTAGTACTGTGTACCATACATATATGTATAGTTTATGTATATATACTATCGTCTACGTATATAGTGCATATAGTATACATATATAACACATGCTATATGTTCATGTGCATATATACACACACGATAGTGCATATATACTGTACGTACTATACATGTACTATGCACACACATACATAAACACAGTACATGTGTATATACTACATATTATATACTATATATATACACTATGAATTATATACTATGTATTATGTAGTATTATGTACTATGTATTATATACTATGTATCATGTACTATGTATTATGTATGATGCATTTATACTATGCATTATATACTATGCATTATGTACTAAGTATTTATACTATGCATTAAGTACTATGCACTATGCATTATGTACATGTATTATGTACTTATGTATTTATACTATGCATTATGTACTATGCATTATGTACTATGTATTATGTACATGTATTATGTACTATGCATTATGTACATATATTATGTACTATGCATTATGTACTGTGTATTATATACTATGTATTATGTACTATGTATTTATACTACGCATTATGTACTATGCACTACGTACTATGCATTATGTACATGTATTATGTACTATGCACTATCTACTACGCATTATGTACCATGCATTATGTACTATGCACCATGCACTATGCATTATGTACTATGCATTATGTACATGTATTATGTACTATGTATTTATACTATGCATTATGTACTATGTATTATATACTATGTATTATATACTATGTATTATGTACTATGTATTATATACATTATGTATTATATGCTGTGTATTATATACTATGTATTATATACTATGTATTATGTACTATGAATTTATACTATGCATTATGTACATGTATTATGTACTATGTATTTATACTATGCATTATGTACTATGCATTATGACTATGCATTATGTACATGTATTATGTACTATGTATTTATACTATGCATTATGTACTATGTATTTATACTATGCATTATGTACTATGTATTATGTACTATGTATTATGTACTATGTATTATGTACTATGAATTTATACTATGCATTATGTACTATGCATTATGTACTATGTATTATATGCTGTGTATTATATACTATGTATTACATACTATATATTCTATACTATGTATGACGTACTATGTATTATATACTATGTATTATATATATTCCTTTCTGCCTCTAAAAGCAGAGAACTCTTATTGGGGACACAGAGTAAAATCAGGACAAGGAGAATCACCCAGTCAGATGCACCACCTTGAATCACCTAAGAACTGGAATCTGGAATTCAGACAAGGAGAACTTAACCTTTATATTTGTATACATGGATGACATGGCGGGGTGGGGGGCTGCAGTGTCAAGGTCATTACAAGATTTTGGAAGAAAATCCATTGAGTGGCAGGTGGTACTTAAATAATGAGTATCTGCCTGGTGTCTACAGCTGTGTCATCAGCTGGGGGCCACAGCAGACAGGTATTAGTAGGCTCCTGTGACAGCACTGTCCACCTGTGTCCTCCAAAACTATCCCCATTGTAGAGATGAGAGAACACGGGTGTCCTGTCATCAAATGGCATCTCCTCAGCACACACAGAACCACCCCGAGACAGAACTCATGGATTTTTCAAAGGTCCACAGGGGCTGGCTTGCTCCAGGTATAGGGGAGGTCAGTCTGGAGAAATAGTAGTTTCTCCCCCATATTGAAGAGAGTGCCTAGAGAAGACAGCCCAGAAAAACTGGGAAGATAAACTGGTTTATCTTCTTCCATGTTAAAGGAACTCTTGAGAAACAGAGATCTCCAGGCAGACTCCTGATGGGGGCAAACACTTGGAGACTATAGAAAACAGCACAACCCAGGTCCAGAGACCAAGTCTGACCCAAGGAAGAAAATCATCTAAAGGGCTTACAAGATATTGAAAAAAAAAAAAAAAATAGGTAACTATTTGTAAAAATAAATATGAACTAGAATTTCACTTAACCTCCAAAAATAGAACAGACAAGAAACCTACAATACATAACCCAGGAGAAGAAAAAAAGGGAAATAATTTTTTTTTTAATCATCAAAAGTAAATCCATTTTTTTTTTTCCCTGAACTCAAACCCCACCTGCCTCTTAGGATCTCTTTTCTAATCTTTGAAACCAGAAATCACAAAGGAAACGCAGGCCAGAAACAAACTGCCAATTTATACAGGAGACGTCGAAGTATTCAGTAATCATAAAAAAAAAAAAAATTCAACATCTTTAGAAATCAGAGAAATGTTAAATGAAATCCCACCCTAGACAGAATTAGTATTGACGAAGATATGAAACAAATTTAGTCTTGTAAACTCAAGAGGGAGATGAGGTGATTATTATCTGTCAGTGGAAACTACAGATGCTAATAAAGATCCATGATACTCCCCCACAGAAACAGAGACACACTGAAATTGCAGCACATCTGACCACAATGACAGGTAGGAACACAGCAGGACTCATCCAGACACGTGAAACCCAGGGCTGGTCCAAGAGAATGTGCCTTTGGAAGTCATGAATAATGAACTGTGGGGAAAAATGGTCACTAGGGGCCAGCTATATTTTTGGTCACAATATATCCAGTTTAAAAAAATAGTATAAAACACCATATTTAGGTTTTACATAGGTGCCATATGCGTGTGGTGTTCCCCATGGACACAGGTTTAAAAAGATTATATGCACTTATGAGAAAATAAAATCACAAGAAGCACATAAAAGACTCAGTGACCCAGCCCACGTAGAGATGATAAAACTCATCATTATAAAGATAATTTTTTCCCCAAAAGTAACTTACAATATTTTGCCCTCAAAATAACCATGTCAGGCTGGAGTTGTGGCTAAGTGGTACAGCGCCTGTCTGGCATGCAGGAGACCCTGGGTTCGATCCTCAGCACCGCACAGAGATAAATAAGTAAAAGGTCCATTGACAACTAAAAAAATTTTTTTTTAAAAATCTATGTACATATATGACTACATCACAGTGATGTTTACCTCTATGTGCATCTATAAAGCAGTAGGGTTTTTTTAATATTTTTTAGTTGTTGATGGACCTTTATTTTATTTATTTGTATATGGTGCTGAGAATCAAACCCAGTATGTCACACATGCTAGGCAAGCGCTCTACCACTGAGCCACTACCCCAGCCCCTAAAGCAGTAGTTTTAAAAACTCTAAATAAATAGAAGACAGAGGAAGATAGGAGGAGAGAGAAAAGGGATGTACTGCACACTGAAGTGGAGCAAATGATATTCCATGCTTCTAGGATTCAACCAGAAAATGAGCCTGAATATTATGCATTACTATGATGCACTAATGAAAAAAAAAAAAAATCAGTCTGTTTTGAATGAAAGGAACCAAAGCCTACAGTTCCCAAATTCATCCACCAAGTTAAATATATGTAAATCTAGCCAAGAAACCTTTCAATGGTAAGAAGAAAAAGAAGTCGTGATCATCCCCTGACACATATATATGATGAAACTTTCCTATTACAATAATCACAATATTAAACAAAAATCCATAGGTGATTCTTGGGCATGTCCAAATGAGATCCCTGAATTGCAATATGCAATTGATGTCGGTATGCATCAAACCATAACAAGGCCAATCGCTGCAACTTAGCTGCACTCTGGTCTCTAATTAAATCTTTAAAAAAAAAAAAAAAAAAGTCCCAGGGATGTGGCTCAGGGGTAAAGCACCCTCTAGCCCCCCCCCAAAAAAAAAAGAAAACAAAGGAAGTAAAACTGAAAAGTGCCTCGGTTAGGACGAACCGAGGACCCTGTGCCCCACAGCTGCCCCCCGCTGCAGGAAAACCAGCGTTGGGAGGCGGCACGCGCACGCTCTTCTCACCTGTCAATCACCCCAGCCCGGGAAGAGGCCGAGCAGCCGGATGGGGAGGCCGCGAGGGGTCTCCGCCACTGTCACGCTCCCCACCCGGCTGGCCAGGGGGGACTGAGGGGCTCTGTCCCCGAGGGGCTCAGGCCTGTGGCCGCAGAGAGCCGCCCGGAGTCGGGGTCGGGTTCCCGCCACAGCCGGTCCCGCCGGACGGCCTCCCTCCCCAGCCTCCCCGTGCAGGCTCCAGGTGCCACTGCCCACTCACCATTTCCTGGTGCCCAGCAGCCAAGCCTGCCCTGGGGAGCTTCGGTCTCTGCACGGCAGAGGCCACCCGGGGGTCCTGGGCGCACGGAGGGAAGCCCGGAGCCCAGCGGCAGGAATGGCGGACTCGGAGGAAGGCCCTGGGCCCAGCGCGCGGAAGCCCGCCCCCCTGCTCCGCTGGCTGCGCTCAGGATTGGACAGCGCTCAGCACGGGGGCTTCTGATTGGACAGGGCGTCCGTCAGTCATCGTTCTTCCCAGCCCGAGCCCAGCGAGGCTCCTTTTTGAGTGACAGGAGGGTGATATCCGCTCCAGGCAAGAAGGAGGCCGGAATGGCAGGGTTGGGCTGCAGCTTGCGTTTTTTTTTTTTCTTTTTTCTTTTGAGGCCTGGGAATTGCACCCCAGAGCCTCAGGCTGCTGCTATTTTAAGTCACGATTTCCTCCCAACAGGAGGATGGAGCCCAACCAACAGGACATTGGCTTGAACCTTGCATATGTGGGTCCTTTCAATCTATGGATTCTCTAGGTTATTCATAAAATTTAAAAAAAAAAAAATGAGAATTACTGTAAAAATTTTCATTTAACTATTCTGTCCTCTGGTCTTCTTGGGAGACACATTGAACTTTGAACTGGGAAGCAACCCTCTAAAGCAACAATGTCAGTAAAACTAATCATCATCATCATCATCATCATAAATGGCAACAATGTCCAATGAAAACAATACATAAGGCACAAGAGTAAAGTAGAATTTTCTAGTAGAGCCCTGGGTTCGATCCTCAGCACCACATAAAAAAATAAATACATAAAATAAAGGTATTGTGTCCATCTACAAGTAAAAAAGAAATATTTTTTAAAAATAAGAAGAAAAATTTTTAAAAAAAATAAGAAGAAACATAGCTGGCGATATATAGTTCAGTTGGTAGAGTGCTCGCCTGGCAGGCACGAGGCTCTGGGTTGGATCCCTAGCACCACACACACACACACACACACACACTCACATACATACACACACACACACACACACACAGTGTTGAGGGCTGGGGTTGTGGCTCAGTGGTAGAGCGCCCGCCTCACATGCATGAGGCCCTGGGTTCCATCCTCAGCACCACATAAAAAATAAATAAATATGTATATATAGTGTCCAACTACAGCTAAAAAAAATAATAAGAATTTTAAAAAAGAAGCAGCTGAAATTGATTTTAATAACATAACCCCATAGAGCCATAATATTACCTTTATGTGACTAAGTACTAGTAATGAAGTATTTGTATTTTTTTGAATGACACCCTCAAATCTGACTCTCTCTCTCCAGCATATCTGAACACAGCAGCCAAATTCCAAATTTGAGAACTGGGGGTCCCCTTACATCCAAGATGTAAGCCTTGGTTTAACCCCTTTATGTGCTAGAGGGGAGGGATACAATTCCTTGCTCATGGTTTCTCCCCAGGCCCAAAGAGCAGCAGAGACCTGAGTGACAGCAGGGAGCTCCAATCAGAAAAGGCTTTCCCACCTAGGGTTGGTCACAGGCTCTTTCTCATCGGAGACATGGGCACCCAAAGGAAGATGGGTTCCCAGGGATCTGGGGACACATGTCCTGTTCTCTGTCCACAGCCTTGACTCTGCTGTTTAAATACACTAAAGACAAACTTCTTATTCCGCCCTTTGTAAAATCTGTTTCCTTCTGTGGACAAAGTCCCACAACTAATAAGCAGCTGGGGTTGGGATTCAGGATGAGCTGTATCTGGCTGCAAAGCCAAAGCACCTCCGCCAGATCACAAGACGCTTGCAACATTCCTTACTCTCTTCCCATTTGCAAAGTGACAATTATTCAGAAAAGCAGGACTTGTGAGATGTATATATAAATGCAATCCAGTCCCATGTGTTACCTAGTATAATAGGAACAGAACCGTCTCGTATACATCTGAGTCCTCTTGGGCTTCCCTTTTCAGGATCCAGGGAATCCTGACTCAGTTTACATCAAGGGCAAACCCCCTGCTAGAATTCATGACATCCCCCCCCTTTTACACATCCAAATATAGGTTGATATTGGAAATGTAGTAAGTTGAATCAGGGTCGATCCGTTCATGAGCTCCTCAAAGTCTGGTTTGATCCTAATATAGAGGAGATGTCCACCTGGAGAAATACGGTTCCTTCCCCATCTTGAAGAAAGAGCTTGGAGAAGACACCCCAGGAGGTCCCTTTGACTTGACTGTTTTTATTTCATGGGAGGGACGTCTTCAGAAACAGTTGTCTGTGGTTAAGCAAAATGGGAACTTAAAGCTGAGGGGCCGTGGTCTTTTCCCACTTCCTACCAGCACCTGTGCTCCCTGACATTGTAACCATAGAGGCTCACAGTGGCTAACAGGTCCCCGAGAGAGACAACCACAGGAGACGAAGCCATGGGACAGAACAATCCCCTGTTCGTCTTAATGCAGTAAAAGTACCTAAGCAGGTATGAGCTCAGAGTCCCTAGGTGGTTGACAAAGCTTGTACCCATGTAAGGACTGTCGACTGCACCCCCCAATGCTATTGCCCCAACTCTGTGACCCTGATGAGCCTCACACTTGCTTATGTATAAAAGTAGACGCTCCAGTGTGCTCAGGGCTCAGACTTTGGGAATTATCCCTCTGCATCATGGCCACACTAATAAAGGGTTGGCTTCCAGATCTCAGTGACCTGACCCTCATTTCCCCCTGCATTGTCCCACCCGGGGTTCCTCACAAATGCTTGGAGACCACAGGGTGCAAGAGAGCCCATCACAGACCGCAATCTGCATATGGTTCAGGGAAGAAAAAAAAAATCTAAATGGCTGTCAATCAACTGAGAGGTAACGCAAGCTTGTCAGTTGGGGAAATTGGAAATAAAAAAATAAGAACAGAGTGATTTTATTTGCCACAAGGATGATTTTATTCCCTTCCTTGCCAACACCCAGGGGATCTTGGCTGCAGAGAAGCAGCTACAAACAGAGATCTCTTGTGATGACGGGACTTCAGCAGCCTTTCTGTGATATAATCCGGCTGTAGCAATTAAAAGGTTATGTGTGTGTCCCTTCGGTCACTATTCCCTGGGAGTCTGTGTTCAGCAGGAGACTAGTTTATGTCACCAGCTGAATTGTGTCCCCACCAAACATAGAGACCCAAGATGCCAATCTACATGCCAAAGAGCGGGCCTCAAAGGAAATCATTCCAGCCAGCACCTTGATACACGAATTCTATTATTAGGACCAATAAATGTCCGTTGGACCCTATCTGGGGCATTGTCTTACGACAGCCCTGTTGACACTGATGCAGCCCAGGAGGACACCCATACACTGTCCCTGACCCTTGGCTGAATGAAGGTCCAGATGGATCCCATCACCTTTCAACCGCACTGAAAGGCTGACCTGCTGCAGGAAAAGACATTTCTTCCTAGAATATTCTGCAGGCAAGTGAAGAAGACACAGCTCCTTGTCTGATGGGACTACAGAGACTTGTGGTGTGGCACACTCTTAAAAAGCATAGGCTCCTTGTGCCTTTTTGTCTGTACGACGTTCTCTTCTTGTGTCAAAATTTTCCTGGTAAGGATGTTAGCATTTAAGGGAATGGACATATTGGTCATTCAAGGGTTAAAGTTCTCAGACAGAGATGAGGGGAAGTCCCCAACGTGGGTATCTGTTCTGGTCTATTCTGGGCATCTCCAGTTCTTTCCTGGGGAGATCCTTCCCCAGACGACTCCGCCAACCTCAGACCAGAGATATACCACGGTGGGTGGTGTGGGTTTCCTTGCTCTCTCCCTTCAAGGAGACAGAATTAACAAGAAGATCTTTGGCAGTCTCCAGGGAGCTCTGCAAAGAGTCTGCCTTCCATGTAGGGCAACAATTCCCCCTGACCATCCTGGCTGCCTCCCCAGGGGACACTCCCGTGGGAGTTTTTTCTACTCAGATCAGATAGAGATGAATCTGTGCATATAGGCCTCCATCCCCTGGGTCCCAGAATAAGGTCTTTGGATAAATATTTGAGTCGGAAAAACTAGAATCTGATAATTAGATATCCGCCCTACCACCCAGGTCCTGAAATAACCTAATTCTGTCCTTGTAGGTCCCCTGCAACTAATGTCCCCCACCCCTGCATATACACACACAGAAGGGAACCCAGATGGGGACTTGTCTGGATTGGTCTTCTCTGGGCTGTTCTCTTTTACCTGTAGGTGTCTCCTAATAAGCAGTTGTAAGGGTCTGGGGTCAGGGCAGAGTCAACATGTAAACGTGCTCTGGACACTTTTGTGCCTAGAACCCTCTCTCTCTCTGGAATGCGTGTGCCTGGTGACCCGAGTTCTAAGTTCTGTTGGGTTCTAACGCTAAGACCTTGAGGTGGATTCTTCCAAGTTTCATTACCTGGGCCTCTTCCTACAAGAAGAGCCCCCCCCCCCAAAGCATTCCTTGGGGGGGGGCTGACTTGTCTTCTCTTGATCTGTGCCAAAGTATGCAAACAGAAATGGCCTTTCAGCCTCTCAGGAAGTGGTCCATGCACCTCTGTCCCTTGGGTGGAGGCTCAGATCAGGCTCAGCAGGTGCCCTGGAGAAGACTCGGACCTGGATGGGACCCTCAGAGCCTGATTTTTTTCCTTCAACTGAAATCAATCTGCATTTTTGAGCCCAAATTTGGCTTGGAGGCAGAATAAGGGTATCTGCACCCAAGAGACACGTCAGAAAGCTCAGACCTGGGTCAAACCCAGCTGCCCCTGGGCGCCCTGGCTCCCTGGACAGTCTTTTTTTTTTTTTAAGAGAGAGAAATACCTGCGGCGGCCACATGATGGCAGCCTTGCACAGACCAAGGCCAACCTGGGCACTCTGTCTGGTCCGGGCTCCTCGCCTGGATCCCAGGACTGGGGGGTGCTCACCTGCCTTCCTACATCAGTCGCAATTGGACACTCTGCACTTTACAAAGAAAAAAAATAATAAGCATTCCTAACTGCTCACCCCTGCCTGCTGGTCTTGATCCCAACCAGAGCAGATGTGATTCAAAAGAGAGCTCTGGGTCTTGCTCCCCAAATATCAGGGGGTGGGAGCCCAAAGTGACAGAATACACAGAAGAGATTGTTAAGAGGGGCTCGAGGGTGTGTCTCTTCAAGGGAAAAAAAATATTTGGGGGTTTCATTGTGAATCCAGGAAAGCTGATTCGAGATTTTTCTAATTCTCTAGGTAACTCCGTAGACTTGCCCATAAATGAATATATACTCACTAATCCGCTAAAGAATGCACCCTGTGGCCACGATGCCATCCATTTGGTTTCATGTTCTTATTCGGTATTTTATTTTATTCTTAATTACACATGACAGTAGAATCCAATTTGATAAAAATCATACTAGCATAGGACATATCTTATTCTATTTAGGAATCCCCTTCTGGGGGGGGGGGTGTGATGGTGGAATTCACTTATGTACTCTCCTGTGCATACGCAGGAAACTGATTCATTCTGCTGTCTTTCCTACTCGAATCTCTGCTCCCTTCCTTTTGTGCTTCTTTGGCAAATCTCCCGTGAACTTCTCCTCTTTCCCTCCCTCCTTTATTGTGATTTTGGCCTCCATGTATCCTCAAAACCAGGCCACCTTTGGTTGTTTGGGGGCTGGCTTGTTTCACTTAGCGCCATAGTCTCCATCCATTGACTGGTGAATGTCATAAGGTCATTCTTCTTTATGGCTGAGTAATATTCCATTGTGTGTGTGTGTGTGTGTGTGTGTGTGTGTGTGTGTGTATATATATATCATCATTCCTTTATCCATTCGTGTGTTGATGTGCCAGGCGTCGGGGGATATTGATCCAGGACAGCTCTGTCACCGCCGTTGTGTGCCAGATGGTTACACAGGGTCCTTAGGTCTGGCTTTCTGCTCTGAACAGTGAGTGACATTTCCTGCCTGCTCTCCCAGGTCTTTCTTGCTTTGGGGGTTGGTGGCTCCTGTGTCTTCCCATGGGGACTGGTCTAAGGCAGACATCTGGACAGATGGACAGTGGGCAGCGACGTGCTCAGCCTAGTACTGCCGAGGGCTTCCTGGGGACGCTGTGCAAACCTATTTCCAGGGCACTTAACCAGCAATAATCACTGAACAGGTAAGTTGGGGATGATGACATGACTCAAAGGTCAGGCAAGAAGTTTCTGGAAGGAATCAAGATTACACCTCTATAATGGTATATGTTCAGACCCCGGAGCCTGGTGATGAGGTATGGGGACTTGGGCACCGGTGGGGTAGAACCTGGCCTCCTGGTTGAGAGGAACTGCTACTTCCCTAACCTTGCTCTCCAGTGCAGGGGGATTGCCGGCATGGAAAACTGCAGGTGGCAGAGGAGCACAGGGATCATTTGTGTTTTCTGGGGTGACCTGGTAGCTCTCACTTTCCAAACTGAGTCTGAAGACCCCAGCCTGGTCTCCTCCCGTATGAAGTGGACACAGACAGACTTGAAAGCTCTGCGGGGTGGACAGTGGTTCCCCTGCCTACCAGAGGGGAGTCTGCCCAGAGGGTCCAGAGGCCCACAAATGACTGTAGGAAATGAACATGGAAAGCCGACCGCCATCTTGTGGCCACAGGGGAGGCCGGAAAATGGAATGGGGAACTGGGAGAGGAAAAGACAGTGATCCCTGAAACCAGCTATGCCTCCATCAGAGCTACCCACAGGGTTTTTAACATATAAAAGAAAATAACCTTGGGGCCAGGTGTGGTTGAACACGCCCGTCATCCCAAATGGCTCGGGAGGCTGAGGCAGGAGGATCCCAAGTTGGAGGCCAGCCTCTGCCCAAGCGAGGCCCTAAGCAACTCAGGGAAACCCTGTCTCTAAATAAAATGCAAAATAGGGCTGGGGATGGGGCTCAGGGGTCGAGGGCCCCTGAGGTCCATCCCTGGCATCATGAGAACTTTTCAAATGTTTAGTGCTACAGGGCTCATGCCTTCTGGGACATTAAGACAGCAAGAAGACCCCTCACACACACTTCAAACCCCAGTTCTTGCCACCAAGTCAGAAAGATGTCACACATGTCACTCAGAGTAACAGGCCTGCATTTCTTGAAAGGATAGACTGCCAAGTCCCCTCTTACCATGACAACTCTGGGTCACAGTGGCCTAGGCTGACTGGGTCTCATTGGATTCTTGACCATAAATTCACACATACTTTATGGTTAGAAGGAATTACGCTTATCTCCCTGAGTTTCAGAATCTGGTGGGTGGAAAGAGTCACCAAAATCCCCTCCTCTTCAGGGTGACTTGGGTTCCTCTTATGGACATTATTTCAGGCCTGCTCTCCTTCTGCAGAAAACAGACAGTTTGCTGAGACCAGGCTGGGGGTATTCAGACTCAGTTTGGAAAGTGAGAGCTACCAGGTCACCCCAGAAAACACAAAGGACTCCTGTGCTCCTCTGCCACCTGCAGTTTTCCATGCCGGCAATCCCCCTGCACTGGAGAGCAAGGTTAGGGAAATAGCATTTCCTCTCAGCCAAGTGACAGACCCAGTCCACTTTAGCCAGGCCGGGCCGCAGGTAAATTGCTTCTTTGGAAAAGAAATCATGTGGGGGGTCAGCACAGTGGGCCCACTTTATAGAATTATTCCCTGAACCTCATGGTCCCACCCCCCACTCACCTGTGTTCCCTGTCACTTAGGAAGCAGCAGTCCAGCCTAAGTCACACTGTGGTTGAGTCTGGGTTCCAAAGGGTGAGCCCCACACCAACAGGAGTTTCACCAGAGAACAGAAATGCAGATTCTCAGTCTACATCCCTGCCCTTCAGTACTAGGCTCCGGTGCATGCTTGGGGCTGACCACCTATGCACTGGTTTGGTCTCTCCTCCAAGAACAAGATCTTTTTCACAGTTTTACTCACTGACTGACACCCAGAGCAGACAGGAATCCAAGATTGGGCAGTTCCAGCCCAGATGGACAGACCCTGAGTCCAAGGGGCTGGGCACATGGTTCCCTAGTGCCCAGGAGTTGGGGATTCTATGACAATGTCCCCTTTAAGACCCTTAATCACAACACCCACAGCTAACAGTCAAAACCTTGCAAACGTTTTGATCTTTAATTCTCTTTTGTAGATGGGAATAATATCTACTCTGCTGTTGGAGAAACTCTACAGGGGGGCTAGGGCTGGGGTTCAGTGGTAGAGCGCTCACCTAGCATGCATGAGGCACTGGGTTTGATCCTCAGCTCCACATAGAAATAAAATATATTGTGTGCACCTAGAACTAAAAACTATATATTTAAAAAAATTTAAAAAGAAGCCCTAAAGGTCATGTCCCTGCGCTGTGACCACGTTTGGGAAGAAAACACTTTTCTTATATAAAGATCCTGTATCTGGTGTGCAGATCCCTGCAGTTTCAAGATATGACCACTAGATGGCAAGCGTGCGTTTTCCTGCCGGCTGCCCTGGGTGGCTCCCATCAGAGTCCCTAAGTGTCCCTTTGCTAAGGCCTGAGGTTACTGCAGGGTCCAGAAAGGGATGTGAAGCCAGGGTTTTTGACTACAGGGAGCGATGGCTGTAGTACTGTAGCAGGAAAATGCTTTACAATGTTCCAGGCCCTCCTCCTCCTGCAGGACCAGCTGACCATTTCCCCACAGCCTCAAGTCCTGGGGGTGGCAGAGATATGGTGACAGGCCCTAATAGTACAAATCCAGAGGAGGAAAGTGGTGACACGCTATTTTCTTCTCATAAAAAAAAATTTCCTCTGAGCCGGGGTTGGTGGGTGGCACATGCCTGGAATCCCAATGGCTTGGGAGGCTGAGGCAGGAGGATCAAAGCCAGCCTCAGCCATGGTGAGGCCCTAAGCAACTCAGGGAGACCCTGTCTCTAAATAAAATACAAAATAGGGCTGGGGATGGGGGCTCAGGGGTTGAGTACCCCTGAGTTCCATCCCTGGTACCAAAAAGGGTGGACTTTTCTTTTAGGATTGGTAGGTCTCAATCATGTCAGTGGGCTCCAGGGGGCAGAGGCCACACCCCTGGGTCTCTGATACCTGGATCTGCAGGCAGAGAGTGGCCTGGGGGTGGGGGGGGGAGCCCAGTCGGGAGGGGACTGGCGGTGTGGGAACTAGATTGGTTAACTTGCACCTGGTGAGCATGCTGGGGAGACGGCTGACTACCTGTAGGAATTAGCTATCTCCAGGAGGTCAGGCCCTGGGGCAGTGGTAGGTACATGCCCATAATCCAAGGGCTGAGGCAGGAGGGTTGCAAGTTCAAGGCCGGCCTGAGCAATTTAGTGAAATCCTGTCTCACAATAAAATGGAAAAGGGTCTAGGGACCTTGCTTCCCTAGCACCTCCCCTCACCCAACACACACACACACACACACACACTCCCTGCCTAGGAACCCTCAGGGTCAGCAAGTCCCCATTGTCAAAGAAACAGAGTCCCAACAGTCAAAGGCCTGGGTGATAACAAGCACTTAACAAGCACTTTGCATCCCAGAAGGGAGACAGTGACTCTGTGGGGAAGTGCAGCACTGCACAGAACATTCTAGAATGTGCAGGATCAGAAGTCAATGGGATTTTCTCGCAGCTGGAATGGGACTGTCCCAGGCCACCCCAGCTCTGGCCTGGGGCTGTGAGGTGGATGGCCTGCATATTAATGTGTGTGTGTGTGTGTGTGTGCATGCGCACACGTGTGCATGCAGGGGCAGTGCTCAATGACTCCCCGTGCATGCTTGGGATAGAGGACAGGGAGAGGCTCCTCCCTCAGTGGGGTTCCTGCTTAGGAGGACTCTTGCCTGGTGTTCAAGGAGGGGCATCTGGTGGACATCAACAACTGCCCTTGGACTAGAAAACTTTGGGCAGGATGGTAGAACTCTTGACAGAGAGACTGTAGCCACAATCAGGCCCAAACGGGTCATTCTCCTGCCTGTGGGCTTTAGGTTTCTCCTGAGAATATGCTGTGGGTCTCCCTCCCCCCCCTTTCCTCACCTACTAGGAGACAATCATGATGTTTGAAGCATTGGGGACATATAATGAACCAGAAAAGGCCCCCCGTGCGCTCCTGTGCAGCATGCGTGATCTGGCCCGGGGTTCCTGAGTTCAGCAGGAGCCCCATGAGAGACCAGGGGCTTCTTGTGGTCAGGGCTTATCCATCATGGTGATGTGCAGCATCCTGTCCCTACATGCTACATGTCCTAGGACCACCCCCTGCCACTGTGCACCATCCAAAATGCCTCTACACAGGCCCAATGTCCCCTGGGGGGGGCGTGTCTAATCCCAGGGGTTTGGGAGGCTGAGGCAGGAGGATCGCAAGTTGGAGGCCAGCCTCTGCAATGGCGAGGCCCTAAGCAACTCAGGGAGACCCTGTCTCTAAACAAAATACAAAATGGGGCTGGGGATGGGGCTCAGTGGTCAAGTGTCCCTGAATTCAATCCCTGCCAACAAAATAAAATAAAATAAAATAAAAAGATCTTGACCTAGCAAGTGAGGTTCTCTCCTCGATCCCCTCCAAGGCAGGCAGAGCCAGAGAGAGCTGCTGTGGCTGATCCCTCACACACAGGCCTATCTTTCTTTGTACATTTTAAACTTCAAAATTGGGGAAAAAAGCATTTTTTTTCCACTTCTGTGCAAAAATCCTTTTTTTTTTTTTAGTGGTTCCCCCTGCTCTTGTGTATCACAGGTGAAATTGCTCAACTATAGCTGTCCATTAGAGGGGGACTGGTTCCAGGATCCCCTGTGGGTACCACAGATCCAGTCCCTTATATAAAACAGCAGAATATTTACATATTACCTAGGCGCATTATTTTGTAAAACAAATCACCTCTGGAGGATTTGCAATACCTCATGTAATATAAATGCTATATAAATAGTTGTCACACTATATTTTTTAGGGAATACACGATAGGGAAAAATCGGTCACTCTGGTCAAAGAGTGGCATTGCATTTCCTGTCTCCCTCATGTCGGGGCTGGTGCCAGCTGATGAGGTCAGGCCCGTCACTGGGCCTAGATCATCTCGCCCACACAGTAGACATTTCAGCACCACTATTAAAACCTTGGCCCATGCCACCGGTGTTTAAGTGCCACTCAAGATGACCCTTGTTGGGCGAGCCAGAATCTCTGAGCAAAGTCCCCTTGCTGACCCTCAAAGGGCATGTCACGTGGTTTTTCAGCCCTTGAGGATTTGGGAGTTCCTAGTTCAACTCCGGGAGGCAGGAAACATAAACTAGAAAACTCTGCACATTGCAGCGTGTGCCCAACAGAGTCCGGGGGTGAGCATATAAACCAGGAGCCATCAGAAAAATTCTGGAAGCCCCTGGATGTGGGAGGGCATCTCTGTTTTGCAGGGTGACAGTGTTCTACCCACCTGCCCAGCCGGATGGTGCAGCCCACCTGTTAGATGTCAGGCTGCTTGTGACCACTCCCTTTGGATCTCTCCAGGGCACCAGGATTATTGCAAAGTGCAAGTTGACACTCTGGGGTCACGGCAGCAGATACCACAGGACAGAGAGTGGCCGCTGGATTCCATACCCCCACTGAAGCAGAAGGGGTTAGGTGTTGACTCACTGAGTTCCTGCTGAGCCTGGTTGTAATTCCAATGTACTCTTTGCAAAGTTTATATTGAGCCCTGGAGCAACTTGTAAAGAAACGGGTCACTTAAGCTATTATGTTTTGAATGACTTATAAAATTTCCTTTTATAGAAAATCCCCAGGTAGCATGACCAACTGGCCCACAGCTCAGGGACAGCTGGTCTCTCTTTCCAGAAAACCCCATTGAACAGCTAAAGGAGGAAATGGCTGCTCCCCCCACCCCCCGACAGAGGGCAGATTGGGGTGATCTGGAAATTAAGGAAGGATTGATTCTGTTGGGGGATGTGCCCAGGGAGCTCACCACCAAACCAATTCCTCAGCTCAGCACCTTGAATTCTTGGAAACAAAGCCATGGTGTCTCCCTGCTGAGAGACAGAACAGGTCTTTTTTAAAAAAAAACCTGCTTTTCTTTCAAGTAATTCCCACTGTAGCTGTAATGAAGAATATCAGAGAGTCGAGACAGACCTATTGGAATCCCCGGCTGCAGGCTTGAACTTGGACTTAGGTGAAGATCAGCCTAAACATTCAATCTGTTGAGCAGATCAAGAGTTTTTTGCAGCCATATGCACACATTTTGAGCTATTCCAGTGGGTCAGGTTGGTGGCTCTGGGGCTGGTCTTGCTCTGTGTGTTTGTATAACGGCAGCCACTTTGGAATAGAGCCGCATGTGGCTTCAAGAGATATGTTTTCCTTCCCATCTCCTCCCTCTGCCCCTCCGTAACCTGGGCACACACACACACACACACACACACACACACAAAAACCCTTCAGTTATCTGTCCAAGAAAAGACGATGTCACCTGGAAGAACTAGAAAGTGACTATCTCCCAAAATAATAGGTGGATTTCCACACTCCACCAGCCTCACCCGTGGGCCCCCTACCAGGGCACAGCTGGGATGTGGTCTTTGAATAGCTTCTTTAAAAACCCTATTCTGTTCTCTTATTCTTTTTAAAATTTGTTTGTAGTTGTAGGTGAACAGAATGCCTGTATTTTATTGGTTTATTTTCATGGGGGTGCTGAGGATCAGCCCAGCACCTCCTGCATCTCAAAGANAAAAAAAAAAAAAAAAAAAAAAGAACAAATACAATATTAAATTTTTTTTTTTTCCCTGTAGGACAGACTCACAGCCTCTGGAATTGGAGTCCCCTGTGTTTCTTCTTTGCTAGCAAAAAAAAAAAAAAAGCAATAAAACTTCCTTGTCCTTTTGCTGAAAACCTCATTATTGGATTGGCTTTGAGGACGGGGACCAAGATTTTAGGCAGAGAGAGGGAGAGCAGAGTGTGGGTCACAGCCCCTCTTCCACTCAAGTCTGCAGATGGTACACCAACCTTCCTCCCTGTACCATGAATTTAGGAGCAGCTTCTAGAAAGATCTGCTGCCCCTGGAGGGGACTTTGTTTTTATACCTTTTTTTCCAGGTAGTTAATGGATAGCCTCAAAGCCCCGAAACTTCAAGAAAGAAACTTTTCAAGACTCACAATCTTTTCTGACATATTTTGGTTACCTAAGCTATTAAGTACATTGTTTAAAATATTTCTCCTGTAAACTTAGCCCATCATGATTAAGCTTTTATATTGTCACCTCAATCACTAGGTGCTTGGCGACACAACTAGGCTACGTGTCTCTTGACCTATTATTCACTTCTAACTTTAAAGCATCCATGTAACTATTTCACGAACCTTTCATTTTAAAGCATACCTATAATTATTTCATGAATCTTTAACTTTACGGCATACCTACGATTATTGGTAAGCTTTCTTACTTCTATACTAAAGTCCCCATAAAACACACTTCAAGGAGTGAAAGTCGATTACTTAAAAGCCTTACGACTCTCAAGTGCCTCTAAACTATATCTACGTTAATTTTACATGATTCTATTTTTAATTTCCAAGGTAATTTGCTTTTTAAGATGATCTATTTAATTGCTTTCTTACAACAGTTTCCTTGATCCTTGGCCAAAGCACACCGATTCTTATGTCTTTGTAATCCTTAATTAAAGGGCAGGCACCTCAGCCCCTTTGTCATTTTATATTAACTGTGTGTTTCCAATTCTCATCATGAATTCCTGTGTGAGGCAAAGGAGGGTCTCTTGGTGGGGGAAAATGTACATTGCACAGGTTGTGGCTTTAGAATGGGGGTGCTGAGTGTCAGTAGTGATGCTTTTCTCAGGAACCTCGATTTGCAATCTTTTTCCCGTGAATTTCTTGAGCAATAACACTATTGTCTATATCCTGAGAGAGACTGAAATGCACTTGGGAACATGCCTTCCTTGCATCCTTAGTCTCGTTCTGGGAATTTTCCTGCAATCTCAAGCAACATGTACTTTTATGATTGATTGATGATTGATTGACTGATTGACGTAGCCCTGTTATGCATATCATGAGGATCCGAAACAAAACACTTCGCATTCCTAATGGTTCTGGTTTCCAGATGATGCAACCCTGCTCAGCCTACTCTCCCTGGGACCTGTCAGACAGGAGGTGCAGGAACATCTCCGACCAGTGGATGACCCCTCCTTTTTTTCTTAGCTCTGAGGACTTCCTGCCTATCTTAAGAATCTCCTTGGGTCTCCTGTGTCTCCTTCCTGATCACTTGGCAAAGCCTCTGCAGTGCCCCACCCTGTTCTCTGAATGTGGTGCAGCCCCCCAGCCCAGCCTTGCCTCTCTTCTCACCCCATCTGTGCCCACCGTCTCTCCTTGGTATTTTGCTCTTGGCTCTGACACCATTCCAGTCCCCATTTCACCTGGGGACCTCCCCAGTGAATCACCCTGCAGTTCTGCGATCCCTTGTCTTCTCCAACACCCGGTCCACCTGTGACCGCCTGAGCTCCCCGTGGTGATCCTGGACTTGGGGACTTAGCTGGACACCTTCACATATATTGAAAGTGTGCCATATACTGCGACTATTCCTGGGGTGACATTTGTGCCCTGCCTTAATATTACTTAAGGTCTCTGTGTAGCTTGAGTACCTGGCTCTGTGTCCTCCACCCTGAGGGCTGAGATTAGCCTCAGATCCCTGGAGGGGTAAGGGGGGCTGTGCTTGTACTTCAGTCTGGTCAGGGCCAGGCTGTGCCCTGAAGGGGAGCCTAGGGACACCCAGGTCCCCACTGCTGCAACCTGTGTGTGGGCTTCACCAGCAGGAAATGAACCCCAAAGAAAGGAGTCACACAAGTCTCTGTGGGCCTCCCTGCAGGAGTACTGTCCCTGCCTCTCCTGGGTTGGTCACTGAGGGCCACCTTTCCACCCTGCTGTGACAGGGTTGTGTATGGCACAGGAAGGGGGTGTGTTGATTCTGAGCCTTAAATAGGAACTTTCCACCACCCAGGATTCACTCCTACAGACTCCTGGGACCCGAGGAAACAGCCCTGAGGAGGAAGAGGAGGAAAGAAAAGGAGTCAGGAGTGGCTGTCACTGAGGCAAAGTGACGTTCTCAGGTGGCCCTGAGTCCCCTTCCTTCTGCAGGGCTGGGGGTGGAACTGCTGGCCTCCTGGGACTCTACAGCCTCCCCCTCAACAGGACAGGTGTGCCTGTACTCGGCCACTCACCTCTGCACTTAGACTCCATCCCACGGGGACCTGGTGGCAGGGACATGTCACGAGGTGCCACTAGGCATGGTCCTGGGAGTCCTCTGTCATTTTGTTGATTTTTTTTTTTTTTGTACTGTGGATTAAACTCAGGGGCACTTGGCCACTAAGCCACATCCCCAGCCCATTTTATTTATTATTTTATTTATTTTATTTTATATTTTATTATTTTTTATTATTTTATTTTATTTTATATTTTATTTTATTATTTTTTATTTTATTTATTTTATTTTATTTATATTTTATTTTATTATTTTATTTTATGTTATTTTAGAGACCGGGTCCCACTGAGTTACTTACAGCCTTTCTTTTGCTCAGGGGTCTTTGAATTTGTTATCTCCTGCCTCATTCTGCAGAGTGGCTGGGATTAAGGCCCATGCTTTGCTTTTTGGTGAGCACTTTAAACCCTGAGGCTTCTTTTTCCCATATTATTATTAGGGCCTCTGTTGAAATGACTCTTTTTTTTTTTTTTTAAACCAGAGATTAAACCCAGGGATGCTTAACCACTGAGCCACACCCCAACCTTTTTTAATATTTCATTTCATTTATTTTTTGGTACTAGGGATTGAACTCAGGGGCACTCGACTACTGAGCCCCATCCCCAGCCCTATTTTGCATTTTATTTAGAGACAGGGTCTCCCTGAGTGGCTTAGAGCCTCCCTAAATTGCCAAGGCTGGCTTTGAACTTGTGATCCTCCTGCCCCAGCCTCCCAAGCCACTGGGATGACAGGCACGCATTGCATTACAATACCTAGTGAAACACCTCTTTCTTAACTATGTACATTAACGTATTTTGTTTCCTTGCTTTTTGCTGAAGGTTGAAACAAAATACCTTCATGTTGTTTGTATGCCTACCCATCTAACAGTTGCTTTTGAGGCAGCAGGGTTGCAACCTTGTGGATTTCTAGTATCCCTGAAGGTTACTTTTATCTCATAGTTTAGGGGGAGACAGACACTAACAAAAACCGATGGAAACAATTTACAGTAGGAAACCAAATATCTCTTGCAATGAAATCTGCACTGCTGGTTGTTACAATCCTGAGAAACCATAGGATCAGCTCTTGTCCCCCGTGATAAGAGTAAGTTTACGTCAGAGTTCACAGTTTTACGTGGTAATCACGATATCATAAAAAGGATGTAGGATGTAATGATTATGAGGGAGGAGGAGCAAAAAAATCGAGGTCAAAATGAAAGAAAGCGTGGAAGAGAGAACATGAGAAGTGAGAGGAGAAAAGTAATAAAAATAAGACAGAAAATAGGAAATAGGAAAAACAAATTTAAAAAGTGAAAGATACAAGAAATAAAATATACAGGAAAGAAACAAACGTTCACAAGAACAAAATCCATATGCACTAACCCGCTGAGGCATTGAAATATTGATCTGGGAATGATAACAGTCTTCCAATGAAATGGTAGATATGAGGGAGAAAATAGGATATATGCATGCGTATGTCTCCCTGTTTGCTGGGAGCTGCTTCATGAACAGTCCCTTAGGATGGGTTCCAGGCCTTGGGGACAGTAACATTTCAATTTTCCCAAGTGTTGCTCTCGTTCCTGGACTCCATTCTCCATAATGCTCTCCATTTTCTGTGTCTTTCTTGATATTAAGCCCAATTTACCTAACTAACTACCTATCTGTGAATCTGGCTTCACTGATTCAGTGGAGTTGGGGGGGCCGAGGGGAGAGGCTCTCCAGAGAGGTCTTGATGGAGGCTCATGGAGGGGAGGGGAGCTGGGAAGCTCTGATCTTTCAGACCTGAACCACCCCCAGCAAAGCTGATTCCCACCTGAGCTCAGCCTGTCTCTCCGCCCCTTGGTCTTCTCCCAGCCCCTGTCCCTGCCATTCAGTGGACTGGGGGAGGTGGGTGTGGACTCTTTGGCCTCTCTGATCTGTAATGACCCCAGGCCACACGGTCTGGGAGCCAGACAGAAACTCTTCATGCCAGATTCTCCAAGTCTCCAGGCTCACTTTGGAGCTCAGTGGCATCTGCTCAATTCCTGAGCTGGTTTTGGCCTGGAATTCAAGGTCTGAGCACCTGGTCTAAGTTCCTGCCACTTTGGCATGGAGGTATTGGAGTCCAGCAGCCCTGGTTACTGCTGTTCACCCACAGAGACTTGCAGTGGCTAACAGGCACCTGCAGAAGAAAACCACAGCAGCAGAGGCAGGAGACCAAGCAATGGGGACAGTCCCTCCAAGCTCAGCGCAGTCAAAGACCCTCAGCTGCTTGAACTGAGGTTCAACCTTGCACCTTGGAATAGAATGGCACCAACTCCTATGCATTGCTCCGGGCTCAGACTTTGGGAACATCCTTCTGGGCTGTGCAACCACTAATCAAGCGTTGCTTCAGGGTCTTGGTGTCCAGACCCCCGTTTCCTGCCCCACTGCCCCTGCGCCATCAGGAGCCTGAGTCTCCTAGTCCATCCTCTCACTGTCTGCACAGTTCCCAGGAATGCCGTTCCCAACAATTTCATCTGGATACTGCAGATCAGTACCTACATGCTGAGGTCCTGTGCCACCCACAGGGCCATGGGGCAGTGGGCCACAGCAGGACACGACACCCAAGGGAATTCTAACATAGATGCGCAGAAATAATGGAGACTCACTAAGACCAGCGCTTCACCTTTTGAGGGGAGGTGAGTCAGGAGCTGCCACATAGGAACCCAGCGCCCCTGAGCCTTGAGTGACAAGAGTGTGGACATGTGGCCAGCCAGCCCTGGGCTGTGTGCGAGAACCACGGGCACTGAGCGCACAGGGTGGGCTGAGCCCTTGTGGCCCTTCTCTTTAGGGGGGCCTCCCTCTGATGTTTTTGCTTGCCCTGCCATGATCCCCACACAGCTCATGAGATGGGCGTGGCCTCCCCAGATGTCAGTCAACCTGCTGACAGCTGACATCACCAGCTAGACCCAACCCCCTGAACCCTGACCCCTTGCCTCATTTGACTGGCTTTTCCCCAATAAAAGGGGTCAGCAGGTGATCTCTCCCTCTCTCTCTCTCTCTCTCTCTCTCTCTCTCTCTCTCTCTCCTCTCTCTTTTTCTCTCTCTCTTCCCCGACCCCTAAAGTCAGAGGAGCCATCACAGGACCCAAAGAAAAGTCATTTCTCTGTCTCTGTGTGGTTATTTCGTGCAGCCCAGTTCACCTGGAGTGACCCTGAGTGTTTTAGTAGTGAGACGTGACAATTGGTGGCCTGTATGGGCATTCCAGAGTGATTTGTAGACATTTAGTGTAATGGAATCTCTCTCTAGAAGTTAATCATGCTTAGAATTGCAGAGTATTGTGGGCTGAATTGTAGAAAGTAAGTGAATTAGGTAGAAGAAAATCTGTGACATTAAACGGAATGTTTTTGTCTGTAGAAAGAAAAAAAAATTTTTTATAATTCTAGAGACCCTAAATAAATGCAAAGAGTCATTAAGATGACTAATGGGATGTGTTGTTAAGTTCAGTCCTCTCCCATGGGAAAAGCGCTTCTGTGGACTCTCTTGGATTGTTTTTGGAAATCTTTATATTTTGAAATAATATTAGGTAAATGTTTTGGGGGGTTTATGTGTAAGGGTCCGGCGAATGTCGGAGGAAGAGACCACCAAGAGTCCGCGGCTCATGCAACAGCAAAAGGGGTTTATTGAGGATCCAATCCAGCGCGCTGGGGCTCCGTGCTCACTCAAGAAGGGAAAGCAGCCCAGAGCCCCAAGCAGGGGCTGAGCACTGCTTAAGTACACTTTTTGGGGAGGGCGGGGACTTTACATACATCACAGTCTCCTTTAACAAATCATCATACACCGTGGGAAAATCAAACAACAACTCCTAAACATGATTAGTTCATTCATGGGCGGGAACAGATTGGGCGGGAGTGATAGGTCAGTTCTAAGGGGGGAGGTACATTCAAACTGATTGGTTTAGGCCCTGCGATGTCTACGTGCAAGGTCACACCGAGGGTCCTAGGTTATCAAACAACAAGGCGATCAGGGGAAATATTTACTGGGCGGTTTCCAAGCATTGTCTTAACAGCTACAGAAATTTCAGGTTTTGTGTGTAGCCTAGGAACTTAACATTACCTGGTCCTTTACATTTTAACTCAGGCCTTGCAGCTTAGAAACTTTACAATGCCCGGTCTTTTACACTTTAACTTCAATTTCTTTTACCCTTACATATGTACTAGAGTCTGCGCTTGGAGAGGGAGAAAAGGGGGGAAAAATTCGTGTTGAGACTTGATACAAGGATTCTTTACCTGTTAGAGAAGTGAATTTTATTTTCTCTTGTTTTTGTGAAGACTCACAAGGTTCATCCTGAACCTCTTTGCTACATTCCTGTCCTATGGATCAGAGTGGCTGTGACTCAGCTGCTGGGACAATTTAGCTGCTGCTCCCTATGGGGTCTGTACTAGACCCCCAGCCAGCAGTGCTTTAACCCTTAAACAACCTGCCCTGGGTCCCAAGGGCAGACTGCCTTAAGATCTGGTAGGAACACTGGCGTCTGCTGTTAAGACTCACTTTTAAAGTCCCACGTGCTGCAAGGGAAGGTACCAAAGACAGGAGAACACAGGCTACAAGTGCAGGTCACAGAGACAAGGCAGCCACCGCCCACCAGAGGATCCTGCCGCCTCCAGGAAATTCAGACAAAGGAATGCAACCAACTAGGGTCACCATGGTAACGCCCCAAGCCTGGCCTGTTGACTGGCTTCCTGGTCCCGCCTCCCATATGTTCCCGGGCTTCCCATTGGTCTGTCCACTGTCACTCAGAACTTCTGGTCCCGCCTTCCAGCCACGAACCTGCACTTCCTGTTCCACCCAGACCTGCCTCTGAGACTGCACAGAGCCTGGAAATGCTAAGGAAATATCTTTTTCAGGCAAAATCTAATTCCACAGGTTTCTAAGTTGCAGCCCTGAGCCTCACTTATTTTCAAAGCCAAATAACCTAATTTTTTCTTTATAGCTGTATTATGAAGACACATTGCAGAGTAATATGACAAGTTAAAGAAATTCATATGCTTTCTATTTTGCTTTTAATTCGGAAGGTTATAGGGATGCATTTGCATCGCAGGAACAAAAGCCAGCAATGTTCCTATGAAAATCAAGAAACCCTTATTCTAATTCCTGACTATATAATTGCAAGAAATGAGTAAATGTATACAAAGGTAGTATTTCAGCTACATCATGCCATGGCCCATATAAGCGTGCACTCCTAGTTAAAAATAAATTGAAATGGATCCAAATATGTGAAGAACCACGTGGTTACATAAAGTTAATATGATTATAAGTTATGCTCTTATTATTTTTGGTGGTGCTGGGGATTGAACCCAGGACCTTATGCATATGAGGCAGGCACTCTACCAACTGAGCTATAGCCCCAGCCCTATGCCCTTATTCTTTTTATTATTATTATTATTATTAGTTTTAGATGGACACAATATCTTTATTTATTTATTTTTTAAAGCTTGATTCTTTTTAATATTTATTTTTTAGGTGTAGATGGACACAACCCAATGCCTTTATTTTTATGTGGTGCTGAGGATCGAACCCGGGTCCTGCCCGTGCTAGGGGAGCGCTCTACCGCTGAGCCACAATCCCAGCCCTTTATTTTTTTAATTTTTATATAGTGCTGAGAATCGAACCCAGTGCCTCATACATACCAGGCAAGCACTGTTACCACTGAGCCACAGCCCTGCCCTTATTCTTAATATATATTTTTTTAGATATTTAAATAACCTGTAATTGTTAATCCATAAAACAATGAACATGTCTATATGTTAAATTAATACGAATTTATCTAATTGTTTTCTTCAACAGAAAACACATAATTTATATATTTCTTATACGTGCATTTATCTGATGCTCTGCCTTTTACTTACAGATATTTGAGATAGATTTCACTATAAATTTGCTTTCAAGAGATAAAACAACCATTGAGTGATCTCTAACTCTCAAATTATTGTACAAAGTTTATAAGATGATAAACAACTGTAATTCTGTCTACAGAAATATCCAAGGACTTTAACTATATTTTCATTGAGATATTTCTTCTTATCAAGGTACAATAATTTGTTTAGATTCTAAGGTTTTCAGAAATTGTTCCAAAGTACAACCAGGAAACATTCTAAAAGAAAAAAGAAGATGCTTCAACAGAGAGGAAGTACACATCGGAGGTCCTCAGAACAAGAAAGAAATCATCTTTGAGTAAAACAAGATCTTTATATTCTAGATTTTAATGATAGAAAAATTTCCCTAATTAAGAAAATCTTTATATCATTATCTAGACAGATATAGAAAGTTAAAACAATTACAAATGACATTTTTTTATGTACTGGACTGATGATAAAAATTTTTACTGATTAATTTAATTAAAATCACTATTTCCCTGATTTTACTATGCTGATGTGAGCTAAAATTTTGTCCATATTTTGACATGAAAAAAGACCTATTAAATTGTTTAAGTTTATTGGCACCTTTCCCAAGTGGATAAATTGTGCAAATGTCTTGCCCGTGCAACTTAAAGTGTCTAGAAATAATGGGCCTATTTTAGACTGGCCTTCCAGAATTGATAAAGATGATCAGGATGCCTGGCACCTGGAGGTTTATTGGTAATACCCTAACCCTCAGCGAGATGGCACCCAAAGGATGTTTTGATCTTTGACTTCTACCTTCAGGATATTTACACTCCTGACAGACCTAATAGACTCCTTAATGTGAGAAGTAAGAGATGATGAATATCCTGTATGCTGTAAGAATACAGCGCATCTTATTATATCACTAGTTATTGCCAATTAATATTTCAGAGCTATAATATGCTGAAGTTCATGTTCAGGCTTTGAAACAGGTGCATGCCAATTAACCAAACCTAGGCCAGCTCCTGATCTCAGGATCCTTGGAGTCACTACCTTAAATATGATTCCTTGCTTCTACAATACAGCCTTGGTGGCTAGGTTTTAAAACTTAAAACCTGGACTTTCTGATATTTGACTTACATTACTTCCAAGATCCTTTGTAGTCAGAGAAGGGCTGATGGAAGGATGGGAACTCAGTTAAAATGCTCTAGAAGCCACTGTAATAAGTATTATGAATGAGCCCTCTGCTCTATGGTTTGTGGAAAGGCCTAAATGTCGTGCCGGATAAATATGTCTGTGTTACTATGGCCAAATGCAATGTTTCCCAATAAAATTGGGAAAAAGATGAAGAATCTTCTGATGAGTGTTTGGCAGAGTAATAATAATAATAACCTGGATCTTCCAAGTTGATTGTGCTATTGAAATGAGATGTTTTCTACTAATTCCTTTTGTGTTTCAGTAGTAGATCATGATGACCTCAGATCAAGAATCGGGGGACTGGGAAGATATAATTCCCCAGTTGCATTTTTTTATATTAAGAAAGCGGGAATATGTCAGGAGCTGCCACATAGGAACCCAGCACCCCTTAGCCCTTGAGTGAGGAGAGTGTGGACATGTGGCCAGCCAGCCCTGGGCTGGTGCATGAACTATGGGCACTGAGCGCACAGGGTGGGCTGAGCCCTTGTGGCCCTTCTCTTTGGGGGGGGACCTCATTCTGGTCTTTTTGCTTGCTCTGCCATGATCCCCACACAGCTCATGAGATGGGCGTGGCCTCCCCAGATGTCAGTCAACCTGCTGACAGCAGACATCAGGAGCTAGACCCAACCCCCTGAACCCTGACCCCTTGCCTCATTTGACTGGCTTTTCCCCAATAAAAGGGGTCAGCATCTCTCTCTCTCTCTTCCCCTCCCTCTGAGGTGATGGGGTCTGTCTGGGGTCCATTCACCTGTCCACCCCCCCCCCAGGGAGGCTCGGCCCCTCTTTCAGGGCACCCACACCCTGCTCAGAGTCCGACCTCCTGGGACAGGGCCCTGCTCTCCACGCACGGCCAGCCGGCCTCCTGTGGGAAGTCAGCAGGCGGATGTCAGGTTCCTGTGTCCATCACGGTACCCAGCCTGCTCCTCTGCTCTGTCTCCTTCCTTCTCACGGGTGTCCCTGTGATCCCTTAACTCTTGCTGCAGTGACCTGGCCAGCTGAGTCCACACCAATCTAGGAGCTCCTGGTTTTGAGGGCAGCCTCCACACCCCTCCTTGGCGTTACTCAGGACTGAAGGGTCCAGGGTCCCCTGAGCACCCCTTCCTTCACATCAGGAGAAGCTTCAGCAGCCACCATGACCCACATCCTTAGAAACTGCCTTCCTCACACACTGGACATGAGCTCAGTCATGAGCCAACAGTGGAGCACCAAGTCCCAGAGCAGAAAGGAGTCACAGGCCTAGTGACCAATGGCCCTGTTACAACTAGGTAGTGACCAAAAAAACCAGAGGGTCCAATGGACCTCTCACCAGGGCCTCTTCCTTCTCTTTTACTCACCTCTCGTCCTCTAGCAACAAATCTGAAAAAAATGAAATAAATAAAAATAAGTGACCTACATTCAAACAGGTATTTATGGTCCCACAATTACCACCCAGGATCAGGCAGCCTGGGGACAGGAGGATTCCACATGCCTCTCCCTCTCCCTCTCCAGTCAGCTGGGCACCAAGTCCCAGAGTGGAAAAGAGGTGACATGGGTCTGGGGTTCCTTCATCTCCCCACAACCCAGGAGGACAGCCCCCCCCATACACACACAGGTACCCACATCCTCCACTGACACCCATCTGGAGTCAGGGCCTGCTCTTGTACAGCTTTTCAGAAATTAGTCTAAGGTTCTGCATAAAAGTTAAGACAGAACCACCATTTGATGCAGTAATAATAATAATCCTGGGTATACAGCTAAAGAGATTGGACGTGGGGTGTCTAGCAGATGGCCGCAGTCCTGGGGATCTGGTGCTAGTCACAGTAGCTAATTACAGCCAACCACAGGAACATTGGAAATGCAGGGCCCCTGAGAGGCTCCAGCCCCACACCTCCACTGAGTTGATCGTGTGGAGGGGGAATTTCTCATTGGCAAGGTGGACAGGGAGTTGGGAGTGAAGGAATTCATTCAGAGACCCATGCAGAGCCAGATGGCAGGACTGGCATCTTCTGGATTTGAAGCCTGCTTTCCAGACATTTAGAAAGCTCAGGAGGAAGGAGGAATGGGGGTCCCTATAGACCACAGCTATTCTCATGCAGGAACCCCACACAGAGCAGGGATCCTTTCAGGATGATCAGCCCAATGTTCACCACACCATCTGTGGAGATGCTGGGCTACGGGCATGTTGACTCCAGAGGGGACTTGGGGCAGGGGGACCTGAAATAACCAAGTAGTGATCAGGGACGGTGTGCACGGTCCCAAATGCAGACCCACACCCCGCTGCCACGCAGAGTGCCCTAGGAGCTGAGCTGCCTGAGGAGGGCTAATGGGTCACCCTCTGGAGTGGACGCTCAGCCTCCAGTCTCTACCACGGTGAGTCCTTGCAATTAGTTCTAAACAATCTGCAGTGTCTCAAGATCTCCCCACCACCACTCACCCTTTCCTAGCCATTACTTTAACATTTCATTTAACTTTTCTGCTTTCTGCTCTCATCAGGAGGCAGTTTGAGCTTTGAACTGGGAAACAACTCCCTAAATTAGCAGCGACTTCCAACACTGATAAAATGTGTCTCAAGTGTCATTTAAGATTCTCGAACATTCACACATTAAAGATTAAAAAGAACCATGAAATCCCATTGCAATAACTTAACCCAGGGTATTTAAAATATTATGATGTTTCCAATATGAACTTCCTAATGAAGTCTGTATACTTTGGAGGTAGACCTTCAGAATTCACTCTAACCCTCCAATGCATCTCAGGTCACAGAGGATGCAGAGGTCTGGTCCCCTGACTTTAGGGAGAAGGTAGCCCTTCCCCGGGGGAGGGAGTGCACTTCTTCACTACCCAGGTCAGAGACCAGGAGAGATGCTGAATGGAGAGAGCCAGGAGCTCCAACCAGGAGGCGTCCAGATGGTGACCACTGTGTCTCACCTGATAACTGGGCACAGAGCCGTTCCCACTTCAGATACCAAAAGCAAACACAGGTGGGTGTCCCTGGAGGTCACATGCATTTAAATCTCCAAAGAGTTTAAGCTGTCTTTTATTTTATTGTTTAAACATTTAATCTTTAGTTGTAGGTGGACACAATACCTATAATTTTTATGTGGTGCTGGGGATCGAACTCAGTGCCTTACGCAGGCTAGGTGAGCGCTGATCCTCTGAGCCACAATTGCAGCCCCTAACCTAAGCTCTATTTTAAACAAAAGAAATCTTATTTTGTAACTTGGACTGGGACCTAAGGGCCAGGCTGTGGTGTCTGTTTCTTCCTGTGGGGTGGGTCACTGTGAGAGATTTAGCACCCATCGTATGCATGTGTGTCCACACGAATTCTGTGTAATTCAACACTAATAAGAGGTTTGATTTTAAATTTAAATTAGGAGAGAAAAAAATCAGCATCTGTCAGGCACCTCTTGTTTGCCATAGAACCTCTACATCCCAAGTGATTGATATCTTGGCACCCACTCTGCCTGGTGATTTAGCTATCTATGGCTGGATAAAAATATTCAATTTATTGGCTCATGATGAAGCTGGTAACCAATTCAGACTGGCTCAGGTGAGATCTAATGCTGCATGTGATTAGCTCATGGTTGATAAGGTTGCTGAATTTCAGTGAATGAGCTGGCTGTCAACCTGAACACTTTGATTCTCCTGTCCCCAAAAGTTCTCCCTCCCAAAGGCTCATATGGGCTTGTTCCCATGACAGGGTTATAAAAGCCAAAGCCAAAGCATTCAGGGCTTTTTGATCCTAGGGACCCAAATAACATATTTCCAGCTTTATATAGACCATGGCAAATAAGGAAAGCCCAGACTAGAGGTTTTGGAAAAACATTTTGCATTTTTTTTTTGGTACTGAGGATTGAACTTAGGGACACTCGACCACTGAGCCACATCCCCAGCCCCATTTTGTATTTCATTTAGAAACAGGGTCTTAAGCCAGCTGAGGCTGGCTTTGAACTTGCAATTCTCCTAACTCAGTCTCCTGAGCCACTGGGATTACAGGCATGTGCCACCGTGTCCAGCTAAACATTCTGCATTTTGACATGTGTCAGAGTAAAAGCAAACCATCAAGGCTGTGGGTAAAGTTGAGACTGAAGAATTGCCTGCATTTTGACACTTGCTATCATTCTGCATTTTCTTATAAATGAGGCTTATATAACCTCATTTATAACTTTGAATTTTTTAAAAATTGTAGTTGGACACAATATCTTTATTTCACTCATTTATTTTTATGTGGTGCTGAGGATGGAACCCAGGGTCTCACATGTGTAAGGTGAGTGCTCTACTGCTGAGCCACCACCCCAGCCCCTTAAATAACTTTTTAACGTAACGGAATGTTTCCAAGCCCCATGAGTGTTAAAGACTTGTGCTGGGATTCAGGATCCACTCTGCCTGACTACAAACTCAAACTAATGATTCATCCTTTCTTCTTCTCTTAGGTCTCAAATAGTGACACTTATTCACAAAATCAGCTCTAGATCGACATCTAGTGCTCTTTTTCAGTGGGAAGAATATGCTCATGTGAATGCTTCTGCAGATTCTAGGAAGTTCTTGGAAATTTTCAGAGAAATGACTAAGGAATGAATTCAGGAAACCAAGAAACAACATGTAATCGCTCACCACAGGAGAAATCTGAAAACAGTGTAATGCACCCATAGTCCTGGTGATCAAAAGCACACTGTGGAAACTGCAAAGAGAAGTCGCATCTGTGTCGCAGCAATGCTAAAAATGGACAATTTGAAGCACCTGTTAAGAAAGTATTAGGATATCAGAGAGTAAGACCTGACCCCCCAAATCTCCCATGTGGAAACTCACCTGGGAAACAGATCTACAAAGCTACGTGAAGCTCAATGCATCTGGCTTCAGCTCAGAGGGTGTGCAACAGTCACCAATCAGGATATTATATTGCAGGACTGTGGCTTGGACACGTTGGTGGGACACATTCAGACTTGAGTGCAAGGAATTAATCTGAATATGTTAATAGAGAATTGTCTCTAAATATGACCTGTGGTAAAAATGCCACAAAGAATGAAAACAGACTCTCTCTCTCTCTGTCACACTTACACACACACACACACACACACACACACACACACACACGTACATATGCATATATAAATTTCAATAAAATAAATACTGACAGAAACCAGTATGTGGGGATTACAAATAAAAAATAAAGAAAAAAGGAGAGGGCTGGGGCTGGGGCTCAGAGGTAAGAGCACTCACCTAGCATGTGTGAGGCACTGGGTTCTATCCTCAGCACCAGGTAAAAATAAATAAAATAAAGGTCCATTGACATCTAAAAATATTTTTAAAAATTGAGAGAGAAGGAGGAGAAGGAGGAGGAGGAGGAGGAGGAGGAGGAGGAAGAGGGGGAGTAGGAGAAAAGAATTTTCATAATTATGAGGCATTAAGTAATATATGAGTGAGGTAATTCATTCCAGTCACCACGATGGACAGTGGTGGACTTGGAAACTAAGTGCCCCCTATGTCCCCTTCCAGAACCCACATTTATTCCCAAGTACACTGATCCTTGAGACTCTGTTATGTATCCCTTTGGGCTCAGGAGAACAATTGTCCCTGGCATTTAAGTGGCCTGTTCCCCCAGGCCCTGAGGGTGTTGCTGGCCTGCGTTAGGGGGTTACCAATAGGTAGTGCAGGACCTTGTTCTGCATTTGCAGGACACAGTGGCATCTACAGAGTCCACCTGCAACGACATCCGGGGTCTCTCTGCTGATGCCTGCCCAGCAGCTGAAGTCCTGGATCCACGCAATGTCTGTGGCTGACCAGGGACCACAGCCCACCGGAGGTTCTCCCAGATCCCTGCCTGGCCTCTCCTCCCCTCCCCTTCACCGCTGCGTGACGGAACTGCAGGCAAAATTTTAAGGACTTTGGTTAGTAGTGATTGAAGCTAGATATGAAAAGGAGACTTCTTTAATCGATCATTGTAATTTCCCAATAGAGTTAGCTTAACCTAACAATTTAGAAAGGACCCTCCATCTCTTCCTAGAGAAGGTCTTAAGATATCTCTATATTTCAGAATATCATTCTTTAATGAGGTGTCTCTGAATTGTCTTTTAGAAAATATGATTAAGGTTACTTCCCAGGGTAGGGAGTAGTATATAAATCCTACCATATTTTTTATGGATCATAGATAGGTCCAGTCAGAGAACTTACTTATCAATGAATTTCCAACAAAGTTTGTAGCTTTTATTGCTTAAAACCAAGGTATGACTGGTTTTGGAGAACATCAATTCTAATAAAATGTTTCTTCCAAATCTTACAACTATGCAACAAACAAAATATGCAGCAATCAGCAGTGTCTGGGAATCAATGAGATTTAGTCTCCAAGGAGAATTGTCAAAATTGGGATCTAAGTCAGCCGTTTAATATATTGAGTGTTAAATCAGGATGTGAATTTATTCACCAAAATTAATCCTTGCTTTAAATCATTAGGCAATAAAGACCTTCCTTAAAGAAAATAAACTTAATGTCTTATAGGTCTTTATCATGTCAAAAATATGGAAAAATTTTAGCTCACATCAGCATAGTAAAAATCAGGCAAATAGTCTGAAATATCTTGGAATTAATCAGTTAAAATTTTTATAGTCAGTCCAGTACATTAAAAAATGTCATTTTTAATTGTTTTAACTTTCTATATCTGTCTAGATAATGATGCAAAGATTTTCCTATTTAGGAAAATTTCTCTATCATTAAAATCTGGAATATAAACTTTTTGTTTTACCCAAAGATGATTTCTTTCTTCTTCTGAGGACCTCCAGTGTGCACTTCCTCTCTGTTGAAGCATCTTCTTTTTCTTTTAAAATTTTTCCTGGTTGTACTTTGGAACAATTTCTAAAAACCTTAGAATGTAAACAAATTATTGTACCTTGATAAGAAAAAAATATCTCAATGAAAATATAAAGTTCTTGGATATTTCTGTTAACAGAATTTTGTTTATCATCTTATAAAGTTTCTACAATAATTTGAGAGTTCAAGATTACTCAATGGTTGTTTTATCTCTTGAAACCAAATTTATAGTAAAATATATTTATCTCAAATAAAAATTTGGATCTATTTCAATTTATTTTTAACTAGGAGTGCACGCTTATATGGGCCATGGCATGATGTAGCTGAAATACGATCTTTGTATACATTTACTCATTTCTTGCAATTATATAGTCAGGAATTAGAATAAGGGTTTCTTGATTTTCATAGGAACATTGCCGGCTTTTGTTCCTGCAATGCAAATGCATCCCTATAACCTTCCGAATTAAAAGCAAAATAGAAAGCATATGAATTTCTTTAACTTGTCATATTACTCTGCAATGTGTCTTCATAATACAGCTATAAAGAAAAAATTAGGTTATTTGGCTTTGAAAATAAGTGAGGCTCAGGGCTGCAACTTAGAAACCTGTGGAATTAGATTTTGCCTGAAAAAGATATTTCCTTAGCATTTCCAGGCTCTGTGTAGTCTCAGAGGCAGGTCTGGGTGGAACAGGAAGTGCAGGTTCGTGGCTGGAAGGCGGGACCAGAAGTTCTGAGTGACAGTGGACAGACCAATGGGAAGCCCGGGAACATATGGGAGGCGGGACCAGGAAGCCAGTCAACAGGCCAGGCTTGGGGCGTTACCATGGTGACCCTAGTTGGTTGCATTCCTTTGTCTGAATTTCCTGGAGGCGGCAGGATCCTCTGGTGGGCGGTGGCTGCCTTGTCTCTGTGACCTGCACTTGTAGCCTGTGTTCTCCTGTCTTTGGTACCTTCCCTTGCAGCACGTGGGACTTTAAAAGTGAGTCTTAACAGCAGACGCCAGTGTTCCTACCAGATCTTAAGGCAGTCTGCCCTTGGGACCCAGGGCAGGTTGTTTAAGGGTTAAAGCACTGCTGGCTGGGGGTCTAGTACAGACCCCATAGGGAGCAGCAGCTAAATTGTCCCAGCAGCTGAGTCACAGCCACTCTGATCCATAGGACAGGAATGTAGCAAAGAGGTTCAGGATGAACCTTGTGAGTCTTCACAAAAACAAGAGAAAATAAAATTCACTTCTCTAACAGGTAGAATCCTTGTATCAAGTCTCAACACAAATTTTCCCCCCTTTTCTCCCTCTCCAAGCTCAGACTCTAGTATATAGACCCCAAAAAACCTTTACCTAATATTATTTCAAAATATAAAGATTTCCAAAAACAATCCAAGAGAGTCCACAGAAGCGCTTTTCCCATGGGAGAGGACTGAACTTAACAACACGTCCCATTAGTCATCTTAATGACTCTTTGCATTTATTTAGGGTCTCTAGAATTATAAAAATGTTTTTTTTTTTCTTTCTACAGACAAAAACATTCCGTTTAATGTCACAGATTTTCTTCTACCTAATTCACTTACTTTCTACAATTCAGCCCACAATACTCTGCAATTCTAAGCATGATTAACTTCTAGAGAGAGATTCCATTACACTAAATGTCTACAAATCACTCTGGAATGCCCATACAGGCCACCAATTGTCACGTCTCACTACTAAAACACTCAGGGTCACTCCAGGTGAACTGGGCTGCACGAAATAACCACACAGAGACAGAGAAATGACTTTTCTTTGGGTCCTGTGATGGCTCCTCTGACTTTAGGGGTCGGGGAAGAGAGAGAGAAAAAGAGACAGGAGAGAGAGAGAGAGAGAGAGAGAGAGAGAGATGGAGAGATCACCTGCTGAACCCTTTTATTGGGGAAAAGCCAGTCAAATGAGGCAAGGGGTCAGGGTTCAGGGGGTTGGGTCTAGCTGGTGATGTCAGCTGTCAGCAGGTTGACTGACATCTGGGGAGGCCACGCCCATCTCATGAGCTGTGTGGGGATCATGGCAGGGCAAGCAAAAACATCAGAGGGAGGCCCCCCTAAAGAGAAGGGCCACAAGGGCTCAGCCCACCCTGTGCGCTCAGTGCCCGTGGTTCTCGCACACAGCCCAGGGCTGGCTGGCCACATGTCCACACTCTTGTCACTCAAGGCTCAGGGGCGCTGGGTTCCTATGTGGCAGCTCCTGACTCACCTCCCCTCAAAAGGTGAAGCGCTGGTCTTAGTGAGTCTCCATTATTTCTGCGCATCTATGTTAGAATTCCCTTGGGTGTCGTGTCCTGCTGTGGCCCACTGCCCCATGGCCCTGTGGGTGGCACAGGACCTCAGCATGTAGGTACTGATCTGCAGTATCCAGATGAAATTGTTGGGAACGGCATTCCTGGGAACTGTGCAGACAGTGAGAGGATGGACTAGGAGACTCAGGCTCCTGATGGCGCAGGGGCAGTGGGGCAGGAAACGGGGGTCTGGACACCAAGACCCTGAAGCAACGCTTGATTAGTGGTTGCACAGCCCAGAAGGATGTTCCCAAAGTCTGAGCCCGGAGCAATGCATAGGAGTTGGTGCCATTCTATTCCAAGGTGCAAGGTTGAACCTCAGTTCAAGCAGCTGAGGGTCTTTGACTGCGCTGAGCTTGGAGGGACTGTCCCCATTGCTTGGTCTCCTGCCTCTGCTGCTGTGGTTTTCTTCTGCAGGTGCCTGTTAGCCACTACAAGTCTCTGTGGGTGAACAGCAGTAACCAGGGCTGCTGGGGCAGCAGAGGAAGCCACCGCCTGTCAGCGCTCAATCTGCCCAAGTTCGTTTCTCAGGTGCTTGTTTTCTGTTTTTCCAGACTACATTAGAATCATGAAGCTAGAGAATGAGGAAGAGGAGGAGGAGATGGTGGATTTGTGGGAAGTGGTGGTTCACACAGTTCTGTGACTTGGGACACAATCAGAGAAGAAGTCACTTCTCTGGGAGGTGAGGGAGGGGGGTGGGGGGAACCGCTCCACTGATTCTCAATATGGGACAGAAAGTCCTGAACACTGGACAAGTTGCAGGACACCAGATAGGGCTAAGGAGCCGTTTAGGAGTTGAACTCCAGGTGGGAGCCGGGAGTGGGGTGTGAGGGGGGAAATGTATACATATGTGTATATGTAAACAACAACAAGAAACCATATATATATATTGCTCTTGTTGCTGAGAGATGGGCAAAGCTGATTCAGAGCTTGTGTATTGTGTGTGTGTGTGTGTGTGTGTGTGTGTGTGTGAGAGAGAGAGAGAGAGAGAGAGAGAGAGAGAGAGAGAAGAGCTGTGGTGCTGGGCTATTTTGACATGCAAACCCCATGATTGGAGGTGCAGACTGTCTTGGCCAACCCAGAGGCTGTTCCGCCAAGGGAACTGGAATGGTCAGCCAATCAATCACACAGGAGCTTAGACTCCAATACCTGCATGTAAAAGTGGCAGGAACTTAGACTGGGTGCTCAGATCGCAAATTCCAGGCCAAAACCAGCTCGGGAATTGAGCAGATGCCATTGAGAGATCCAAAGTGGCATGGAGAATTTCTGTCTCTCAGGCCTTGTGGCCTGGGGTCTTTACAGATCAGAGAGGCCAAAGAGTCCACGCCCACCTCCCCAGTCCACTGAATGGCAGGGACAGGGGCTGGGAGAAGACCAAGGGACGGAGAGACAGGCTGAGCTCAGGTGGGAATCAGCTTTGCTGGGGGTGGTTCAGGTCTGAGAGACCAGAGCTTCCCAGCTCCCCTCCCCTCCATGAGCCTCCAGAAGACCTCCCCAGGGAGCCTCCCCCCCCCAACTCCACTGAATCAGTGAAGCCAGATTCACAGATAGGTAGTTGGTTAGGTAAATCGAGCCTAATATCTAGTAAGATACAGAAAATGGAGAGCATTATGGAGAATGGAGTCCAGGAACGAGAGCAACACTTGGGGAAATTGAAATGTTACTGTCCCCAAGGCCTGGAACCCATCCTAAGGAACTGTTAATGAAGCAGCTCCCAGCAAACAGGGAGGTGCTCATCAAACTGCCCCAGGCCCTTCCTGCCCAATTACTCCTCCAGCCCACCTGTTCCCACCTTTTAGCCTTCCCACCTGCATTCTGGATAGAGGGAAGCAAAGGACAGGAGTGTGGCAAAGCTGAAAGAAGACCTTAGCTACAAAAGAGGGATCCATGGATTCCGCCTTTCAGGTCCCCTCCTTCCTTCGGGGAGAAGTCTTCTCTGCTGTGCTTTAATAAAGCCTTCCACTGTCCACTGTGCCCTTGCCCAGGCGGCTTGTTGGTGTTATACTCCAGCATTCGGGGAGCAAGGACTCTCACCAGTCAACAGAAGTCAAATCAGCACTGAGCAAAACCACCGCAGGGAGAAGAGGAACAGGGTGGGTGGAGAAAAAGGAGCTCAGGGCTCTGCATCAGCTTTGCCCCCCTCGAAACAAAAACAAAAAACCAACAAAAAGCACACAAACACAAAAACTTCAGTATCTCCAAGCAGCAGAACTGTGAAGGGCCAGCTCTATTCCCTGGGCCGTGCCCAGGGGAGTTGGGAGGGCTACTGACCCAGAAGCACGTGGATTTGTTAATGTGGGGAAAAACCCACCTAAAAATACCTGGGGAACCAAGAGAGTGAGTGCCCTCCCCAGGGAGCAATGGCAGCAGCTCCTGGCACAACCTCAAGAGGGCACCCAGGGAAGTCAGGCACCCAGGGGAGTCAGGCCAGGCACCTTCTGCACCTCCTCCAACAGCCAGCCGAGAAGGGGCTCTGAGGACCCTAAAGGCTGTTTGGCACAAGCAGCAGAAGGAAAGAAAGGGGGGAAGGTGGGGAAGAGAGAGAGAAGACAGACAGAGGAGAGGAGGGAGAGGGAGGGAGGAGGGGGTTTCACTAGAAAAACTAGGGAGAACACGTCTCAACATTGTAAAAGCTATCTATGCTAAGCCCCAGGCCAACATCATTCTAAATGGAGAAAAATTGAAAACATTCCCTCTAAAAACTGGAACCAGACAGGGATGCCCTCTTTCACCACTTCTATTCAACATAGTTCTTGAAACACTGGCCGCAGCAATAAAGAAATCAAAGGGACACAGACTGGAAAAGAAGAACTCAAATTAGCACTATTTGCCTATGATAGGATTCTATACTTAGAAGACCCCAAAAATTCTACCAGAAAATTTGTAGAACTAGTAAATGAATTCAACAAAGTAGCAGGATATAAAATCAACACCCATACATCAAAAGCAACTCTGTATATCAGTGACAAGTCCTCTAAAAGGGAAATGAGGAAAACTACTTCATTTACAATAGCCTCAATAAAAAATAAAATAAAATAAAATACTTGGGAATAAACCTAATGAAAGAGGTGAAAGACTTCTACAATGAAAACTACAGAACACTAAAGAAAGAAATTAAAGAAGACCTGCGAAAATGAAAAGATCCCCTTTGTTCCTGGATAGGCAGAATTAATATGGTCAAAATGACCATACTACCAAAAGCACTGTACAGATTTAATGCAATTCCAATCAAAATCCCAATGACATTCCTCATAGAAATAGATCTGGAAAAATAAGAGACCCAGAATAGCTAAAGCAATCCTTAGCAGGAAGAGTGAAGCAAGTGGCATCACTATACCAAACCTTACACTATACTACAGAGCAATAATAACAAAAACAGCATGGTATTGGCACCAAAACAGACTGGTAGATCAATGGTACAGAATAGAGAACACAAGAGACCAACCCACAAAATTAGAGTTATGTTATATCAGACAAAAGTGCCAAAAACATGCATTGGAGCAAAGATAGCCTCTTCAACAAATGGTGCTGGGAAAACTGGAAATCCACATGCAGCAAAATGAAATTAAACCCCTATCTCTCATCATGCACAAAACTCAACTCAAAGTGGATCATGGACCTAGGAATTAATCCAGAGATGCTGAGTCTAATAGAAGAAAAAGTAGGCCCTAGTCTTCATCATGTGGGATTAGGCCCCAACTTCCTTAACAAGCTCATATAGGACAAGAATTAAAATAAAAAATTCATAAATGGGATGGATTCAAACTAAAAAGCTTCTTCTCAGCAAAAGAAATGAGATGAATAGAGAGCCTACAGCTTGGAGGCAAATTTTCACCACACACAGGAACAGAAGGTGCACACACACAACACAAACACACACACACACACACACATTCTTCATCTCCTTTAGTAAATATAGCACAATACCCCAAAAAGTCATCTCCAGTCGTGTGAAGTCACATGACTCTACTGCAGAGCAGGAAGGCCCAGGTGCCACCCCCTTACAGAAACACAGTGTTTGTTGATTTGTTGTACTGGGGAATAAACTCAGGGGCCCTAAAGCACTGAGCCACCTCCCCAGCCCTATTTTGGATTTTAGTTGGACACCGCGTCTCACTGAGTTGCTTAGCACCTTGCTTTTGCTGAGGCTGCTTTGAACATGCAATTCTCCTGCTTCAGCCTCCCAAGTCAGTGGGATGACAGATGTGTGCCAGCACATCCGGCTCCCAGTTATTTTATTTTGAGACAGGGTCTTTCTAAATTACCAAGGCTGGTCTCCAAATTGCCATCCCTCTGCTTCAGCCTCCTGAGTCATTAGAAATGGATGTGTCCTATCACACCCTCCTGGAAATGGATTTAATAAGATCATATGAACCAAATCTCCTTGTCAGAAACTCAGAAATGCATTGTGAGCATCTTGCAAATGGTTCAGAGATAAATATAGGTACATAACAGTTTCTATCTAGAAAGAGGAGCATAGATAAAACAAGTTAATAAAATAGTAACTTTGGGGGAATATTTCCTAGGGATTCTTTGCACTACTGTTACAAATCTTCTATAAATCCAAAATTGTCAAAATAGAACATTTTTGAAAGAAAAATGAATTTTTAAAACATCACCAAGTAACAGCATACTTGTTAATCATATCAGTTTTTTTATGAGTGTTGTATTGTAGTTATCTAGCATGTTCTGATTTGTAGAAAATATTAAAAAATCATGAATGATGACACATGTTAGCAATTCACTTTAAAATGCTTCAGTGGGCAAGAGTACTTTATACCAGAATCTGCAACTTCAGTATTATTTTCCAAAATTGTATAATCAAAGAGAAAAGCCAAAAATCATTAAGCAAATGCTGTTTCTGATTAGATAAGTCAGTGCTTCAGATTAAAATTACAAAAATTTTACAAAGACTGTATGTGTGATGGTACTATAATAATTCTAACACAGTAACACATTAATGAATGGATTTCCCCCTGGAAACACACCCAATCAACATAACCAGCATATCAAAATAGCATTGTCTAAATCTCTAGACCCACATTCAGTGATACATTTTTCATAATATAAATAATCCATCATTAATGTGACATTTAGGATCCACAAAATTAGTGTTGATCATTTGGTTGTTTGAATAAAGCTTAAATGCTAGCATTTAGACAGTTTGAAAACACATATCTCAATAAAAACTGGTTTGCATTTGCACTTCTAATTTTCTTGTAGATGTACATAAAGTTTCTTATTTTGTGAAGTTCATCATGTATATAATACACACATCCACTTCAATAGTTTTTAACATCATACATTTCATCAAACAATCCAAGTATTATATCAAGAGTCTGAAAAACACAATATTAGCTTTCATATCATCTTTTTTCTTAAAAATCTCTGTATATCCTTGTGATGTTTCCAAAAGTAGATCTTGTCTTGGTTTATTAGTAATTCTTAAAACAGAGAAGCTTCAGTGGCTCAAGATTCAAATTCTGTAGCAAGTGGAGAGAAAAAGAATTAAAGATTTTATAAGTATGAATCAAGTAAAAAAGTTGAGAACTTCTTTATCGTTCATAAGAATGAAAAATAGATATGTTCACAATAAAAAAATTACCATGAAAATCAATATGCCCATAGTGTTACCTACAGTTATCATCATGACTGAGTATCAGAGATCTGGGCTTCCCACCCCTTATTCATAAACTTGACACCATATGCTAGGGTACTCTGGCAAACTCTGGGATGACTATGGAGATGATAATGGACACCCCTCAACAGTCATGTATTATAGATTAAAAAGCAGGCAAGCAGGCAGTTGACATACAGATTCCTTGGCATTATGACAGGTATAAAACAGGACCCTATGGGGACACTGAGAAGGGACTTCTTTTCCAAATTTGTGTCAGTTTTGGAGGTCCTTTATTGGAGGTTATACATGAGTTGACACCTGAAGGATGAGGAGAAATTGTGACAGAGAAGAGGTACATGCAGATCATGAGAGGAGGAAGAACACTTGTAGAATCACCAGTGGTCCACTGTCACTAGAAGCTAGAGTGCAGTGACAATACCAGCAAGTGAAAAGAGATAAGGTTGAATAACTTGAAAAGAATCAAGTTAATTTGAATATTTTGATTTCTTGATAATCAGGAACATACCTCAAAATTTTAAAGGCCATCTATGCTAAGCCCTAAATGGAGAAAAATTGAAGGCATTCCCTCTAAAAACTGGAACAAGACAGGGATGCCCTCTTTCACCACTTCTATTCAATATAGTTCTTGAATCTCTAGCCAGAGCAATTAGACCAATGAAAGAAATTAAAGGGATACATAGAGGGAAAAGAAGAACTCAAATTATCACTATTTGCAGACAATATGATTCTATGCCTAGAAGGCCCATAACATTTCACCAAAAATCTCCTAGAATTAAAAAATGAATTCAGCAAAGTAGCAGGATATAAAATCAACACCCATAAATCAAAGGCATTTCTGTATATCAGTGACAAATCCTCTGAGAAGGAAATGAGAAACATTACCCCATTTACAATATCCTCAAAGGAACAACAACAAAAAAAAAAAAAAAAAGAAAGAAAAAACAAACAAACTTGGGAATCAACTTAATAAAAGAGGTGAAAGATTTACACAATGAAAACTACAGAACCCTAAAGAAGGAAATCAAAGAAGACCTTAGAAGATGGAAAGATCTACCTTGCTCTTGGATAGGCAGAATTACTATTATCAAAATGACCATACTACCAAAAGCATTATGCTAAATTTAATGCAATTCTGATCAAAATCCTAACTCTTAAATATAGGCAACTAGAAAATAATAGTAAAGCTACAAAGATTTATTATTCAGTGAACCAATTCAAGAACTTAAAGAACATTCCTTGAAGATGTTTTCAAGCATTTACTGCTGCCATATATACATTCTACCCATCATCTGGATAAATTAAGCATTTGGCACTGAGCCAAGTCAGAGCAACCACCACTGGGGAGAACAAGATAGCTGGGTTGGTGTCACCAGGACTTCAGGAGAATCCTGTCTGTTCCTTCTGTTATTCACAGGCCCCAACACTGACTCTGGGAATATTTTTAACCACTTTGTAAGCTATACTTCCCTTCATCCCTGTGATGATCTTTCCCTTTGTCACAAGTATGACAACGTAGAGAGGAAAAACTATAAAGGACATTTTGTCTCTAGGTACCATCTAAGGATAATATCAAAGATCAAAATTAAAAAGCAGTTCATCTACCAGGTGCCAGAATGTGCCGGGGGTGTAGTTATAGCAATATTGCACACATAGGGCTGAAGTTATAAAAGTCTAATAGACCAGATTGCATATAGGAGAACACTAAGGGAAGAAAGCTTGATAGTTTGCTTCCAGATGTAAAATGCAAAGGTGGGTGAAAGATAAATATTAGTACATTCATTTCCCAATATTACTTCCACAAATTAGATGGTCTAGTTAGCTTTTGCATGCTACTGATCTCAAAGTTATGCAGTAGAGACAAATTAAGGAGATTAAGTTGCTCTTTCAGTCTAGGTTTTGACGTACTTGTGGAACTTGGATTCATCTATATGGAAGTGTCTATATTTTTCCAGTTGTATTTCTTAGAGTTTTCAGTTCAGATTCCAGATTGCTAATTCTGAGTTCCATCTGAGTTTATATTGAAGCAAAACCAGTCTGTCTTAGCTGTTCTGAAACTTCTGGTGCTGCTGCCTGGGTCTAAAGAAAATTAGAGAATATATCTTAAAAATAATTTATAACCCAAATAATTATTATATATTTTGTTTAATTCTGAGTCAAAAATTCAGACAGCAATTTTACATGTGTAGAAGATACTAGACTTTAAACTTTACTCATCAGTGCCAATTACATTAAACCTGAACTAAAAATAATCGAGTTCTTCCTCTCCACCTTCCCTCCTCACCCCTGCCCACTTCCTCCTCCCATCTTCCCCTCCTCCTTTTGATTGCAGATGGAACCCAGGGCCTGGCCCAGGCGAGGTAAGCTATGTACCATCCAACTGTGATCTCAGCCAGGAATCCTTCTCATGTTAGCACTCAGATCATCCGATAATTTAAAGAATGATAGAATCAGTTCAATATAAAAACTGAAAAATTTAACCTAACAATTCAAGTATGTTATCTTCCTGCATCACATTTTTCTTTTGCTCCTCGTAGACTTCCTGATGCCCACTATTATTAAATATCAAATGACTATCTGATGACAATCATTACTCAGATCAAGTTAGTTATAAGAATGATGTCAACTGAGGTATTTGAAGAGGGCATCAAACGTCTTCTTCCTCTTAGAAATCTACAAAACAACTTTGCTCAATGATAGAGGATACTCATATAACGATATATCCAAAATGCAATTTACAGGGAAGTGAGTTACAGCACATTACAGATAAATGATAAGATAGCCTGTAAAACCAGAAGTACTTGTTTTTGCTTCTTGTCTAAATCCCATCTTGCTGGTTCTTCAGTGCCTCCTTCCTCTCGAGTGCCCTGTGTGTGCCTTGGGAAGTTTACTACATCTTCTTCCAGCTTCTTCTGATTCTTGTCTATTGTTTCAAATCTATCCTGGATACTTTTTAGAGAAAACAAGTTCTGCAAAAAACACTGGTAGTTTGCTTCCAGACGTAAATGTTTTGAAGATGCACTGTCCATCTTTGTAGTAAGATCATTTATCTGCATGAATAAAAAACACAGTATCAAAATAAGATGCTGAAAATATTTGATACAACATCTATACCAGCATTGTGAGGAGTAGATTAAGTTTCTATAATAGGGTATATTAGCTTTTTAGTTGGTTGAGGATTACAGATCTAAAAATCCCTATTCTGGCTACACAATGAATTTTGGGGGAAACTTAGATTTTTTTTTTTCCCATACTGACAAAAGTGTGAGCATTCCACAGATGAACTCACTATTGGATTAAGTAAATTTAATTTTGTATTTAATCAATGAAATACAGTTAGAATAAAAGTCTTGACAGGTTGACCTATTAACAAAACTTATTGGTATGATATAAAGTAGTAACTTTGTGAAAACAGCTGTTAGGCAAATATATTTTCCATTTATTCTAGAATAGGTGTGAATATCAGATATTACTGTCACCTTGAGTGGATTTATATTTCTACAAGACAATCACCACGTAAACAATGTTGGTGACAAAAAAGTCAGAGAAAGTGCATGAAAAAGAAAAAATTATTTTTATGTGAGCTCTGAATAAAAGAGACCAAATGAGCAAAAATGGACAAGACAGAAGCACAGTACGAGCAAGACAGAGAGATGATGAAATCAGCACAATTTGTGAAGACTACCAAGAGGCAAAGGAATAAGAACATGTCCACATGTTAACTTGTAAATACATGTTCCCAGCCATGTAGTACTGGTAGAGTCAAGAAATGGAAGCATTTTAGGGTTCACTGATGATTGGCTAAGTGACATAGTCATAAAATAGAATTCTACTGGACAACAGAAATAAAGTAGTGATGCTTGCTACAACACCGAGGATCCCTGAAAACACTATTCTAAGTCAAAGAAACTGGTTAAAAAAAAAGACCTGGTGTTGTATAAATCTTCTTGTATAAACTATCCATTATGGAGTAATTTTAGAGTTGAAACTATAAACCAGTTTCCTCAACAAAATTCCCAATGTGCAAGAAGTAAAATCAGGAATCAGTAAATGGGGCTGGTAGTTCAGTGGTAGAGTGTTTGCCTAGCATTGAGAGCCACTGGGTTTGGTCCTCAAATAAAAATAAAGATATTATGTCTATCTACAACTACAAAAGAGTTCTTTTAAAAGGATCCATAAATGGTTGGTATCAAACTAAAAAGCTTCTTCACAGCCAAGAAAACCATTAAGAATATGAACAGAGCCTACAGATTGGAGAAAGTCTTTGCCACATACACCTCAGATAGGGCATTAATCTGCAGGATATACAAATAATTTAAAATATTTAAAAACAAAACAAAAAAACCAAATAATCCAATCAATAAATGGACAAAGGAACTGACAGACACTTCACAGAAGAACATTGGCAAATGGTCCACAAATATATGAAAAAAAAGTACATACAAGAGGAAGTGAGGGGAAAGGGAAAAATAATACAAGGGGGACAAATGAATGTCAGTAGAGGGGGCAGAGAGAGAAGAGGCGAGGGGAGGGGAGGGGAGGGGGGATAGTAGAGGATAGGAAAGGCAGCAGAACACAACAGACACTAGTATGGCAATATGTAAATCAATGGATGTGTAACTGATGTGATTCTGCAATCTGTATATGGGGTAAAAATGGGAGCTCATAACCCACTTGAATCAAAGTGTGAAATATGATATATCAAGAATTATGTAATGTTTTGAACAGCCAACAATAAAAAAATTTAAAAAAAAAGAAGAAATAAATAACAGACCTACACTGATTAAAGAATATTCTGAGTGAAAGGATAAATAAATGGTGATACATCCATATATTGGAGTACTTAATCAGCAATGAAAGAGTGAAGCATTATATGCACAATAACATGGAAGAGCATGAAAATAATTAAACAGTGGAGCAAATCAAACAAAAAGCCGAGTGTATACTTTATATATGCATTTATATTAAGTTCCAGAAATTGCACATTAATCCAAAATGAAGAAAGCAAATCAATGGTTGCCCAACAACAAAGAGGGACTAGAGAGGGGGAATCCAAAGGGGTGTCAAAAAACATAAGGGGATCATTATCTTCATTCAGTAATGGTGGGTTTGTGTGTATGTGTGTGTGTGAAAACTTATCAAACTGTACACTTCAAATATGTGCATGTATATGTCAATTATCCCTTAATAAAGCTAATAAGACTTCTTAAAAAAATGAAAAAAAAAAAAAAGGTTCAACATCTCTAACAATTAGAGAAATGCAAATAAAACTGCACTGAGATTCCTTCTCTCTCTGGTCAGAATGGCAATTATCAAGAATACAAATAATGATAAATCTTGGCGAGTGTGTGGGGAAAAGGTTCACTCTCACATTGCTGATGCGACTGTAAACTGGTGCAATCACTCTGGAAAGCAGTATGGAGAGTCCTCAGAAAATTTGGAAGGGAACCATTTGACCCAGTTTTTCTGCTCCTTGGTATATACCAAAAGGACTTAAAATCAGCATGCTATCGTGACACAGCCATGTCAATGTTTATACCAGCTTAGTTCACAATGGCTAAGCTATGGAAACAATCTAGGTGTCCTCCAACAGATGAATGGATAAAGAAAATGTGTTATATATACAAAATGGAAATATTCCTCAGCTGTGAAGAATGAAATTATAGCATTTGCCAGTAGTAAATGAATAAATCTGGAGACTATCATACTAAGTGAAATAAGCCGACTCAAAGGTTGAAAGTTCTGTCTCATAAGTGGATGCTAACACACAGTAAGGGGTGGGGAGGAAAGAATAGAAGTTCATTGGGTTAGACAAAAGGGATGGGAGTGAGAATGGTAATAGGAAAGACAGTCAAATGAATCTGACACAACTTTCCTATTTATATACGAATCCACAACCAGTGTAACCACATTATGTACAAACATGAGAATATGAAGTTATACTCCACGTATGTGTATGTTGAAATACAGTCTACTGTCATGTATATCTAAAAAGAACAAAAACTTAAAATATATATAAATTACTATTGTTTACAATTATGAATTATTAAAAAATATATTGGCTTTCTAGGGCTTGGGAAGATGGAGGGATTAGACCACTGACAGCTAAAGGGTTCCAGGCTTCTTTTCAAGAACATGAAAATGTTTTAAAATTGACTGTAAGTGGTTACATAACTCTGCTAATATACAAAGAAAACTGAAGTTTACATGTTAAATGGGTGGATTAGATGGCATGTGTATTACATATATCATAAAAATTTCTTTTAAGAAATCTACTGAAAGAACTTACAGATAACATTTTTTCATTGTCTAGCTTGGTATCAGTAACAGACATAATACAAATATTTATATGCTTTCATAATGTATCTAAAATGAAAGAAAAAATAAGGGAAAAGCCTAGGTTTTCCAATAATTAAAAAATAACCTACACCATACATGTATTTTCAGAAAAGCATAAAAACTTTTTGTATACTTTAAAAAAATTCATTTAATAATTATATGCAGATTCTGTATACATGAACAAAAATGAAGGTAATAAATGACACAATTCCCTGAAACATTCTATTAAATGGTACCTCTGGTTTAATTTTCCTTGACTCACCATGGAAGTCGGGATAGCATTAAAAGCTGCTGGGTTTAAAAAAAAAAAAAAAAAGTCTCAGCTTTCCTCAGGGTAGATATTTTTAATGAAAGATATATGACATTGTAACAGAAAAATTCCACAATAAAATTTTACGTGTAAGAAATAAGTGCAGTGTAAAGATCACAAAATATAATAAAATCAATTATAATGAAAACACAAAGAAAGCTGTTGATTGAAATGAGTGTACCAGAACAATTTTCATTACTTAAGCAGATTTACAGTTGACATGTTCGCTTTTTGTACATACTTGACTTGTCATTTGTCTTAGTGTCTTCTTTAAATCTCGTCTTTTGTCTTTTAAATTTGTGTGAAAACGTGGTGAAGCAGATTGTAATTTCAGGATACCAGCCGGTTGTTTTTCAAGATGCCTCACAACTACCTGATGAGATATTTCTGTTAATGATTTTGTTACTCAGCTCACTTTAAAAATATATTAATATTTTATAATGATGTTTACTCAGAAAAAAAATCACTACATACACATATTCATCCTATTTTTCACATGTGTGTACACTCCTGTTTATTTCTGAATTCCCTGAAGGAAACAGAAGGTTCTATACTCCTGCCTAATCACTGTCACATTCTTTAGACAACAGGGTCAAGCCCTTTCTATGTACTGCCCTCGATAAGGTTGCAATGCTTAACAATCCACTGAATTCTCAATCAGAAATGGTTATGCAAGTCTCACTGGTGGTGGTGAATTCTACAGAGGTTATTATCCCTCTTATTAGAGGCTCAAATACATACCCCAAATCCTCACATCTTCAAACCTTTGCTGAAATAATTCCAATATACTTCCATGAGGAATAAAAGAGACCCTAGGTGACCTGCTCTCCACCTCAGTGCCTGTCCTCTGCTCCTAGAAATCTCACTGGTCCTCACACCACTCCTGCTCTACATAAATCCTGCCACCTCATTAGTCTGGAAATGGGGGTTCAGTGCCAAATTAATGAACTGTAGACGGCTACAATTATCTTTGTACTGAAAGGCTATTTCAGATAAGCAATTGGGCCTTGAAATGAAGAAAACTATGAGCAAGTTTTATCATGGATATATGCAATAAATTACAGATTAAATCCACTGTTTTTTCTGCAGTTCATCACATTTGTCCCAACCCATGATAATGACAAACACACTTTTTAAAGAGGTGGAGAGGTCATGAATAAGGAAAAAAATATCAGGACAGTTATTTTCAGATTTAAGTTGAATTGACATGACTAAAAATAAACTTACCAACTAGAAAGATATAAAAATATAGTGAAGAAAATCTATTAAAAAACACAGCATCTACATTTCAGTTCAGCTGGAAAATCTGGAATGAACTGTCAAAGTAATTAACTCAATTGTTATTCCGTGATGGGATGTAGCTCATTGGTAGAGTGTGTGTTTTAGCATGGGCAGAGCTCTGGATTCAATTAACAGCACCAAAATTAGACATTGTTTCAGCATTATTGAGACAGTATTATTAATGTCATCATATACATCTACTAAGTCTGTGTATCAATCTCTCAAATCTTTATAAGAAACACAATTTCTTAAATTGAGGAATCTGTCATGTCCAAGTTTTAAAATTTCCTCCTTTTCAAATATCAAAATCCATTTTATCTAAGTTTTTTTGTGTGTTTATTTGGCATATGACTACCTAAGTTATTTTAAAATATACACATAGCATGTAAGAATTAGAGCAGGGAATTGGAAGACGTATCACTTCAAACACAGATCATTTATTTGCCCTGGGAATGAGGTCTAAGTTATATTTGCTGGAACTCAGGTTGTACTTCTGTGTTGATAACACAAAACACATTTATAATATATGAATTTTTATATTCATCAAGATTCAACATTTAGCCATAAGCAAATATCAGTTCAAGTTTTCCTTCCAAGACCCTTTATACTTACTACTTCTTTCTCCTTTCCATATTGATCCAGTTGTTCTTTTAAATGATTAGTTTCACTGGTTAATTCCATATATTCATTTTCCAGCTTGAGATAATGTTTGTCATTCTGAGCTTGAATTATTTTTATAATATCCTGAAATTGGGTTTGGATATTAATAATTTCATCTTTTTTATCATTAGCTTTGTTCTGATAGTCATGCAATTGGTCTTTCAGCAATGTAGTTTCACTCTGTAGTTTAGACACCTTCTCTCTAGAAGCTTCCTGCTTTCTGAGGTGTGCATTCCTTTTTCTTTGTTCATTTTGATACCCGTGTTCCATCCCCTTCAGTTGGCACTGTCTTTGTTTTAGGTGTCTGTTTACCTGTTCTGTAGCCAAAGTCATGACTCTGAGAGTACCTCTTGTCTTACGCAGCTCGTTTTCGAGGTCACTAGTTTTTATTTCAGACTTTGGAGCCTGTTGGGAAGGAATCTCACTACTAACTTCTAGGTTAATTACATCAATGTTCTTTTCTTCCTGTGAACTAAAGTCTTTATCTCTGGCTCTCTGGAAAGCAAGTTCTAGATTTCTTTTTGGAGTTGGACTTTCACCCTGATGGTGTGGAGCAGCACCAGGTCTGGCAGGGTGGGATTTGACTTTTGTTTCTGGTCTTTCTGTGCTCTGTTTTTCACTCTCCAGTGTGCAGTTTTGCAGTGTACTCTCAGCTTTCCAAATATCCAGCTGTTCATTATCCTGGAATGTTTTTGTAAGTGTTTTCTCATTCATTTTGTCTGTCCTTGGAAGGTCAACATTCTTTTCTGTTAAAATTTCAGTACTCTTAAGGCACTTCTTTTCCTGGTTCTGATATTTTATTGGGTCCATTCCCAGTCTCCTCATAGAGATTTCATCCTTCGTCTTGTGATATTTATGCAATGGCTTGTTGTCTGACTCATCTCTAGTAGGAATCTAAGTAAAAGCAAAGAGAGACATTTTGCTATAATTCAATAAAATGACATTTTATAATTTCCTCTAAAATTAAAGAATAACCTGTACATTTATACAGTGAAAGGGTTTCAATAGATACTCCACTGAAGAAAAATCAGATGTAAACTTCTGAGCTTATAGAAACATAAATTCCCAAAAGTTCAAAAAGTTAATCCAAGAAAATGGATCTATGAGAGTAAAAGGAAATTTCAATTTAAAGACTGTCAGAATTGCCAGGTACAATGGCACATGCCTATAATCCCAGTGGCTCAGGAGGAGCCAGGAGGATCACAGGTTCAAAACCAGCCTCAGCAATTTAGCGAGACCATGACTCATTCATTAAAAAATAAACGGCTGGGGATGCATCTCAGTGGTTCAGCACTCTGGTTCCAAAAAAAAAAAAAAAAGAAAAAGAGGATTGAAAAATTCTGAATTACAGCAGACTGAAAGAATAGAGTAACTGAAGAGTTTGCCAATGTTAAAAAAAAATTTTTGCAGAACAGAAAACAGAGAGACAGACCCACATATATAATCTCATTCTAGAAAAGGCATCATAAACATGCAAAGGAGAAAAGATAAGTTCTTCAACAAATAGTGCTAGGAAAACTGAAAACTCATATTTAGTACGAGAAATTTAACCTCTATTTCTCACCCCACACAAAACACAAAGTGGATCAAGGACCTAGACATTAGGCAAGAGACCCTAGGCCTATTAGAATGTGAACAGAGAGCCTACAGAGGACTGGAGGGGGGGTGTTTGTCACTGACACCTCAGATAGAGCATTAATTTCCAAAACAAACAACTCAAAAAAACTTAACACCCAAAACCACAAAACAGAACAAATAACCCAATCAATAAATGGACCAAAGAACTGAGCAGGCACTTCAAAGAAAAAGACATGAAAACAGTAAACAAATATATGAAAAGAAGTTCAACATCCCTAGCAATTAGAGAAGTGCAAATTAAAACTATACTGAGATTGCAATCTCACTGCAGTCAGAATGCCAATAGTGCAAGTAAAATGTGGCATATATACATAATGGAATTTTACTCAGCAATAAAAGATAATAAAATCATGGCATTTGCAGGTAAATGGATGGTACTGGAGAAGATAATGCTAAATGAAGTTAGCCAATCCCCCCAAAAACAAATGCTGAATGTTTTCTCTGATATAAGGAGGCTGACTCATAGTGGGGTAGGGAGGGGGAGCATGGGAGGAATACATGAATTCTAGATAGGGCAGAGGGATGGGAGGGAAAGGGAGGGGGCAGGGGGTTAGCAAGGATGGTGGAATGTGGACATCATCATCCAAAGTACATGTATGAAGACACAAATTGGTGCCAACATACTTTACATACAACCAGAGATATGAAAAAATGTGCTGTATATGTGTAGTAAGAATTGTAATGCATTCCACTGTCATTTATTTTTAAAAAATCAATAATAAAAAAAGAATGCAAGTAACAAAAAATGTTGGTGAGGATGTGGGAAAAAGTTTCACTCATACATTGCTGATGGGACTGCAAATTGGTACAATCACTCAGGAAAGCAGCATAGAGATTCCTCAGAAAACCTGGATGAAACCATCATTTGACCCAGTTATTCTGCTCCGTGGTGTAAACCCAAAGGATACTACAGTGACACAGCCACATCGATACTTACAGCAGCTATTCACTAAAGGTAAGCTATGGAACCAACCTAGGTGCCCTTTAACACATGGATAAAGAAAATGTGTCATATACACACAATGGACTCAGCCATGAAGAATAATAAAATTATGGCATTTGCCGGTAAATGGATGAAACTGGAGACTATCATGCTAAGTGAAGTAAGCCAGTCCCCCAGATCCAAAGCTTAATATTCTCCTTAATCTGTGGATGCCGACACAGATAGGGGTGGAGGAGGGAATTGAATTAGATAAAAGAGAATAACGGGCTGGGAGGGAATGAGAAGGATGATACAGTGAACCTGACATCACTTTTCAATGTTCACATATGAATACACAACCAGCAAAACTCCACATCGTTTTCAACCACAGGAATGGGATCCTAATTAGCATAAGTTATATGCCATGTATGTATAATATGTCAAAACACCTCTACTGTCATACATACCTAAAACAAAAAATAATTCACTATTTTTATGTTGATATAACTTTTAGAATTTTATTTTCTACACTTTAAACAGTTAAAAATTGCAAATATTTTATTATGTACCTACCTGTTGGGGTGGCTTCAGTGGCAAATAAAAGAACATTTAACTTTAAGAAGAATAAGTTTCCAGTCTGACAGCTCAAGCATTTGACCAGCCTAGTATGAGCCTTAGCTCTACATCTACTCAGACACACAAGAGATCCCCAAGTTCTTTTCCTGAAAGTATTTCTCCCTTATTATATTTCTAACATTTTGGAGCAAAGTATGAGAATTGCATCTATTGATAAATGATATATCTAGGAACAGCACTAACCACATGTATGTATACCAATGAACAATGTATCACAATTCTGAAAAGGAGGGCGAGGCTACAAACATAGGCAAGTTGTAAGATTTTTCTCCAAGTATTTTGCCTCTGCTCCTAGTGCTCATCCACCAAGCCAGTTATTTCTGACCTATGAATGGATAAACACCAAAGAAGGCTTGTGTTTCAAAATACAAATGACAAATAAGGCAAAATGTGCAAGGCTCTACTCAGAAAATCCTGAGATTGCTACTCAGCAGCATTTGTTTCATCTCAGTGAGGTTTGATACATAAATCAATATAAGAAAGGGGAAATAAACTGACTTTATTGATTAGGAACAAATACTTACCAGTAACTTATTTCTAAGAACATATTATGGTATGCCATTGTTTCCAAAGGTGTTTTGCACTGAAATAAGAGATTACTTGGAGCAAAGTGTTTCTCTTCTCAAGAATGAGGAAATGATATACAAAATCAGGGTCCTCACTGGCCACACTTTTCCTCCTTACTTAACAGTGGGAGCAATAACGCACATTAACACACAAAGGGAGTGAAGTCACTGCTCCAAAGTAAAACATCTACTATTAGAAGCAAGGGTTTTGAGATCATAGAGAAATCATCTATTCCTGTGGAAAATATTAAAAGGCCTTTCTCTTGATGAGGCTACTCTCAAAGCCATCATGGGACTGCTGCAGAGAAATAGAGTTGACTTAAGAACATTACTGAATTTAATGAGACAAAAAATGCCACCCTCACCCCCAAAATATGTACATTATGGTTATGTATATATGGATTTGAAACCCTGTATACTTTTACATGATAATTACTGTTTAAAATGTTACACACACACACACACTTGAAAACAATAGAGAAAAATAACTCAGGAAACGTATCCTTTTGACACACATCCGTCTCTTTTTGTTTGCAAAGATGTTTTACTGAAATTCCATATTGTAAATTCTGGCATTCTGTAATCATGAAAGTTGTCTGTAGGTTTCATTTTGTTCTGCTAAAATCTACAAGTTCATTTCAGCAAGGTTTTTGACCACATATCAGCATGTAGCGGAAAGTTCTAAAAGGTTAATTAAAGAGTGGTACCTTAAAAAAAAAAAAAAACTCAAGAGTAGGTTTACTCTTTTATTTATTTATGCATAAATGACTTACATTTCAACTGCACAAATGACAGATAAATTTGTCAGAGTGAAAACATTTCTTAAATACAGGTAGAGATGTAATTGTAAAATACTTTAAAAATGTATTTAAATAGTTTTATAGCTATTTAGTCTGTATCTTAACATAAAAAAACCCTAAATTGGCATTTATATCAGTGATCAAAGTCAACTTCTTCATTCAGGAAACAAATGCTGAACATCTACCAGATGCTAAGATTTGCAATAACTGATTTTGCCATAGATGCCATCATTTAATTTTAGAGTCAGATTACATTATTTTAAACCCACATACCAATGCTTTGGGAGACCATAGACTGCTTATCGACGGATGACCTGGAAGTCTGTATTTCCTGGCATTGTGGGCGATGTCTGAAGTGTGTGGATGTACACACACATGATGACTGCATGTGGGTGAAACTGCCCAACAGCACATTCCTCAGACCACATTGCCACCATTAAGTGAAACATGGCCACATACAGTAAGTTAAAGGGATTTTATAAATCATACAGAGGAGATAAAGAATTTGAAACTCTACTGAAGGATCATTTACCTGATCAAAATGATTTCCTGCAGTCCTCAATTTCATACCCAATGTATCGACAGAGATTTCAGCTTGCTTTCTCACTTTATCTTCTTTGTTATATTCCGCTTCTTTTTCTTTTAACTGGTCCTTATTTTTTTCACGTAAAAGTTCATCATTTCTTCTCTTTGCCTCTTCCTTCAAGGCACACCTCGAGTTAAATATGGTTATCTTTAAATTAATTTTTGCCAGAAATGAAAAAAAAGTCTTTTTATGTTCTGGCTCTTTGTATGCTAATTTAGAATCCTAATAAAAATTCTATATTCTCTGAAGCTTTTCTTTTCTAGCTTCACATTTTTAATTTCTCCTTTATTCTTGTCTAAAACATATCTAACTGAAAGGCATAATAAAAGACTATTTTATTATTTGGTAAGTTTCTGTTACTAGTAAACCTTTTAGATACTTCAGAAAAGGAATTCTGAAATAATTTGGTAAACTGACCAGCTCAAAATGATCTTTTTTTGCACTATCAAAGATCCTCCCCAGTTAAAAAGATAATTTCAAGTCAAATAAGTTTTAAAGACTTATGAATACGGTAGTAATATGATTTCATCTTCATAAAATATGTCAGGTATACCTACAATTGACTTACAGTACAGCAGCATATTCAGAAATTCTTCTTTAAACATATATCTTTTGTATCACTGTAACCCAAAACTGGGATAAGAAATCTAATACCTGTTTTTACACTTTTTCTGTTTCTTTTATAGCAACATTTTCAACTTACCTTGTTGGTCATTATGTATTTTACAAACAAGTTAAAATCCCCTTTGGAACAATAGAGAACCTAATATTTAATCCAATAATAAAGATTAATGCCCTTTAACAGATGAATGGATAAAGAAAATACGATAAATATACACAATGAAATATTGGCCATAACAAGAATGACTTTATGTCAACATGTACTCCACCGTCATGGACACTTAAGAATAAAAAAAGTTCTTTCAATATAGAAATCTGGGGCTGGGGATGTGGCTCAAGCGGTAGTGCGCTAGCCTGGCATGCGTGCAGCCCGGGTTTGATCCTCAGCACCACATACAAACAAAGATGTTGTGCCCGCCAAAAACTAAAAAAAATCTAGGATATGATACCTCAAATCGTGGAGTTGTTGTTTCAGTTCTGCATTTTCCTGCTGAAACTCTGATAGCCCCTTTTTTTACCTCAAATAGGAATCTGAACAAATGTGATTTATAAATGAGAGTAAATTTTATTAAATTTATTTTTAATGAATGTTAATGTAAAAACTGTACCTGAGGGTCTAGCTCAGCACTAGCACATCAAACTAGTCATACAAAACCCTGGATTTGATCCCAGGCATGAGAAGAAAAACTACAAATGTATAAAAACATGTTTTAGGGCAGTGAAGAAAACCTCATTGGTGAAATACAAACTTTCTTGAGCAATTTAGAAATCCAGATCAAATATCTTTTTAAAGCTTCCCTACTTTCTATATTAAATATTCTTTAAAAAGTAAACAGAAATATAGAATATAATTTTTTCTCTTCTTTTGTTCTCACCACCACCTTTGGCACCAGGAATTGAACCCACAGGAGTAACATCCCAAGATCTTTTTCTTTTTTTAATTTTCAGACAGGGTCACACTGATTTGCTTACGACCTTGCTAAGTTGCTGAGGCTTGCTTTGAACTTTTGATCCTCCTTCCTCTGCCTCCCAGGCTGCTGGGATTATAGGCATGTACCATGGCACCTTGAGTGTAAAATGATTTTTTTCTAAATAATATTTCTTGAAACATTAATTGTAATAAAATAGTTAAAAATATAAACAAATAACACCAAATTCTGTTAGTTAAATAAATAGAGTTCTAGCAGAAGGGGTTGCATATAGCCATTAAAATTGTGACAGGGAAGAATATGCATTTAATTTTTAGAAGTAATCACATTTAACAATATGTTATCTAGTTTGTAAGAAATTTGTATTTTATTCAAATTTTCTCCCTTGCAAAATGCCAACAGATAAAGATTTTTCCTTCTTATTTCTACTGGAATAAACGAAAGGGTTCCACCCCTACTTTGAATTTAGGATATGATACCTCAAATCGTGGAGTTGTTGTTTCAGTTCTGCATTTTCCTGCTGAAACTCTGATAGCCCCTTTTTTACCTCAAAATTCTCATTTTCTAGTTGTGCGTTTCTTTTTAAATGTAGTGAACACTGTGAACAGTGATGTTTTTTAGGTTTTATTTTTCTTTGAAGTGATAGAACATCTTTCTGGGTTTTCAACAAAATAACAGAATCTGTAACAAAGAAAAGAAAGTGGAAACACAATATGTGAGTAATTTTCATATATGAATGCTGTATATTTCACATACATTATTCATACACTAAGCCAATGTGTGCCTACAAAATGTGACACATTTTGCTGTTTTTGCAGATGAAGCAGAAGAGACGAGACCCTTCTTTAGCTTAAAGTCTAATGGAGAAGACAGACACATGAAAACCATTATAAATTCAGACAGATGATATAAGATAAAACAATCGAGACCAAAAAACACAAAATGCATTCATACACAGGTAATGTTCATAATGGAAACTCCCATATTGCCTCAAAACACTGATTACCCTGGTCTTTTCCATCTGGCACGTGACTGAAATTTCTCTGCCTCCATGGCTTCTTTTCCTACATTTACTTGCTGTTCTCTCTCTCTCTCTCTCTCTCTCCCCCCTTCTCAGTGTTTATTACCCCTTCCCCTCTGCACTGCATGACTTCCAACTCCCCTGTGATCTGTGCATGTCTTGTAGAGGGACACTCCCAGTGTAACCTGCGGCTGGACTTTGGGTCTTAAGAGAGACAACTCATTATCTTTCTGGTTTTCTCAATACTATCTGTTTACTAGGTTCATTTCTCCTAGTATTAGAGTAACCAGCGCTCATGTTAGAAATCGATATTCCGTCCCCAGAACTGTGTAGACTATGTCCTTCTTACCACGGTCATGTCCGTCTGTTTCCTCCTTTGCTCTATGTTGTTTCTCATCAGATGAGTGAGAAACCTGCATCTGCGGATGAGCCTCAGAGAATATCTGCAAAATGAATGACCCCAGTGAGCTGCATGAAGATTTCATGACCACTCTTTTAGGCATTACCCAATTTTTGGTCTGACTAAAATGCAGACACGTCCAGACTGAACAGTCATCCTTTCCACAGGGCAGCCTAGCGTTTATGCTCCAGATAAACCTGAACTCTGTTCTTCCTATGGCTCTGGATTTGTTAAAAGCAGGACAGAGTTCACAGAAAAGGCATCCCCTGACATGATGCTAACAGAGGTGTACACACACCAAAGAAGGGGAGGAACAAAATTCATTGTAACTCATTCTCCTTCCCATTCCCCTTCACATGTAAGAGGGTTTTTCAAGTCTTATTTAAAAGGATTTTTGAGGAATACTCTTGATATTACATGGGATTTCACATTATAAATGCTAGACTGACAAAGTTTTCATTTTAAAATATGAGACTTAGGTGTTCAGTTGGGGACCTGACACTGGGATCAGACCCCTGCCCAAGGACCCACACGTGTAGGCCAAGTGACATATATCTAGATGCCTGCTACCTAAACCTCGCTCTGGGAATGCTGGCAATGTGAGAAAACATGGTGAGATGGCATCCCCAAATCCCATCATTCCACCGTTGCTGCATTCAAATATATTTCTTTAACACACACTAAAGACATTTTGATCAAATACTCAACATATTGACCGATTTTCTGCATGCATGAGAAACGAAATGGAAAGGTCACCACAGAATAAAAATCGTTCAATGTGGAGCAAATGATGAGTGATTTTCACCAGGATGTTTAGCCTTTGGCAACCATCACCCTTCTGTAGGAATGTATCCAGTGGCCATTACACACCATTCATGGTACAGGTCCTTATTCCTCAATCTCATGTTTCATCTCAACGTTTTTCCTTTTCAAGGAGCTTTCTCATGTGGAAGCACAAGTGGCATTTAGATACCTTTTGCCTCCATCACAAAATAAAGTTTAACTCTAAGTTGACATGATTTCTGACACTATTTTCAGATTCTAACCACTTAAGAGGATTTTTAGAAGTTGTAAATTATGATGCCTAAACCCCTAAAGACTATTTGAAAGGTAATTTCACCGGGCCTCCTTTATGTTCTTCAACAAGGAAAACAAGAGGAAACCAGGAATACACGATGTGCATGTTGACATACCTGTGGCTGGCTATGTTGAGTGTCATCATACCTTTCCTGCTCTTCCTCTGAAGTCACATCAGAATGGGTCCCTGCTGACAAGTGAATACATTTACTCACAGTCCTTAGGACTGAGTTAGATGAGTGAATATCAACCAAAATAGAAAGCAGTAACTGTAACACCAATACAACTAAATGTTCCCAAATATGCTTTCCAAATAAGTTGAATATTAGTTGAGTAACTCCTGGTTTCAATGTTCCACAGTTTTCCTTTCCTTGTGTTTGCACCTTGGGTTGGACCTTGAAACTTGTGCAATCTTGTCAACTACTCTACACTTAGTTCTATCCCTTGGCCATTTTAGTTGGGAACCAGAGTCCTCTGCTGACTGAACACAGCCATTCTTCAGCCTCTGACTTACAGGCAGCTGTGGATAAGATGTGCCTGTCCATCTGCACCCAACCAACAATGACTTCTTCATGGAGTACTTTTCCGGATCCAAATCATCAACACACAACAGGATTCCAGATTCAATGCACACCACATCTCCAAGATTCATCTGCTCAAGATCAATGTGATTTGTTCAGAAACAAACTTGAACTTCCACATGAAAGAAGAACTGAATGTGGGAAAACGATGGCCTAGAGCAAGCTGCATTCTAAGGTGCGCCACAGTGTGGAGGCCCAAGAAGTGGGTGAAGAGCTTCTCAGCAGCTGAGTGGAAGACAGGTTTTATTCAAATTTCATACTGGACACTCAGAAGGGCTTATGGATTCAGAAAGCTGTGTACCACAAACAAAGACAGCCCACAACCTGCAGGCCAACACCAGAGCAGACCTGCCTCAGACCAAGGAAAAAGAAGAGGAAGTTGCATTCTAAGTTGTGCCTTGGTGTGTGTTGCTAAGGAGAAACCCAGGATCAAAAATGCTGCCTGAGGTGGTCTGAGCACAGGCTGCTCTCTGCACTGGTGCTGAAAAGCCTGCTCTTCTCTCCAGGGGTGAGGGGAGTGCTGAGGCTGTAGCCATCCTCGGGGAAGAGCACCACAGTGGATCACTTCATGAAAACAGCACACACACACACTGACACACACACAGAAACACAACAACAGGATCATGGCAATGCCTATCAAGGGACTTCAGCTGTGCCTCCTGAAACATGTGAGAAACTGGTGCAGATTGGACTACACCCATGAGACTCGTGGGTTGGAAGGGCGATGGGGAACCTGTGTGTCTGGCAGTGAGCGGCACCAGGACCTGAGCAGGCAGAGAAAAGGTACCAGAGATGGTGGTTTTTCTGGAAGAATGCGCAGAGAGAGGCGAGAGGCGAGTAGCAGCCAGGAAGCAGGAGACGGTGAGAGCATGAAACGCTGCAGGCCCAAACAGAGACAAGTGTAAAATGGGTCTGTAATGTCTCAGGATAGAGGGATGGTGAGGACTAATGCCAGACACAGGGAAGGAGGGAAAGACATAAGGACAGAGTGAGGCCCAGCTCCTGTTAGGAAAGATTTCTAGGAAGCTTGAGAAGGCAGACCTTTCACATTCTGAGCAGAGGCTCAGGTGACATTTGCACAGCAGCTAGATCTCCCCAAAGGCTGGAAACAGGGAGAATGGAAACAGGATCAGAGATCCATGAGAAAGCCCCAGTATGAAATGGAGGGGAAGCAGTTCAGAATGGAGGGGTGTTCCCAGGAAGACAGAGGAGAGATCATGTGCTGAGACGACTGCCAGACATTGGGGTCACATCCTCCCACCTCCTCGGGACAACGACCTTACACGTGAGAAGGCTGCTAGCATTTCAGTTGTTTTCACACAGTGTTCCCCTGGATGTTATAGTGCAACTTACCTGATCTGACTGTCTCTGCTTCCGCCTTCCCTGGTCCTGGACATGGGTCGGGCTCCTTTACTGTGACGGGGGGCTCAGCGTGCTTGGAAAGAAGAGACGACATAAAGAGTGTGCACCTCCCCACTGCAAAGGGAACAATTCAGCATCAGTATAGAGCTTTAATTACCTTTGTGCATTCAGAGGTGTCCCGAGATGCTGAAACACAAAGGGGACACACTGTCAACCCAGGTGAAGAGGACAACACAACTCATACCTTCCTCCACATAGAGCAGAGGTGCACGGTTTTGTTCTGCTCAACAGTATGCTATCTGCTGGGTTTCCACGCTGGCTGGTTCTGGCCAACAACAGTCACTGACTCAAAGCCACTAAAGGAGCTTCATGAACAGGTTTCCTGGAACATGCATTTTGTTGTGTCTGATGATCATAAATAAAACAGAAAGGGGACCTATGCCAATGCCAAGGTGCAGATTGATGGGGAGCTCAGCGATCTCCCATAGCAGCCTCCAAGAGGGACCCTGAGAGATTCAATGGCAAAGCCCAAATAAAAACAGAAACAAAACCAGCCAAAGTACATATCTCACTAGAAACCTGTGGGAAGGTTTGATCCCTAGGATTTTCACGTTTCCTCCATTTGTCCTTCCATTTTGGTTCAGGAAGGCCAAAGCTGTGCCCAGACTCCAGTGGAAGGTCAGGTTCATTTCTCCACAAAGCAAGACGTGAAGTAGTGAGCTGAGATACATACTTTGACAGGAATCGCTAGGTCACCTATGGTTTGTTTCTCATACCCCTGTGGGACGCTGGTTCCTCTTGTGCATCCTCTTCTCTTGTATTCTGTGGTGTAACTGGATTAGACTTTCGTGATCCCCTTGAGTGAGAAGAGATAGATCCCACATCTAAGAAATAAGGTTTGACCAGTGTGAACGATTGAGACATGGCGATCCAAAGGGCCAAGGTGAAATGAAGGTCACAGCTTTATCAGATATCAGTAATCATTCATCACACACTCCCACACCCACCCATACATGACCCAGAGTTTGGATGTTTGAAGAATAAGTATAAAAATTTCTGTTTCCAAAGAAGTTTTGATCTGTAACTTGCTCATTTCTTAAGCGTATTTGTGAAAAGCCTGGCTTTCCTCAAAATGAGAATTACTTTTCGAATGATGAGGATTTAGCTCAGTAGAAGGAATTTCCAGAACACCCAGTGCCATTTCATTTTGAGGAAGAGAGAGAGAGAGAGAGAGAGAGAAGGACTAGCTGTCTTTAAAAATAATCCATGATTCTGAAATGTCATTTTGCTCCTCAGAATGACTCCACTTGACCCACAGCCAGCAGTGTGTCTGGTAGGGACTGAGAAGAGACAGTCATGGCTGCAATTTCTCCCAACTCTACCAGCCCCTCCTGGATCAGATGATGGATCAGTAACACAGTCTCACAGATTTTGGAAGCTAGATATACTGATAGCCCCTGAATTCCTGCTCTCAGTTTCCCCATCATTTCTCCAAGATTACGCAGCTAACTTCCTTTGTTCATTCCCCATTTCTCTGTCCCTGGGACTTTTCAAAACAACATCTCAACCTGTGGTCTTGATTCTCTCCATTTGACATTCTGTCTATGGATTGTCCCCACTCCTCCTTATTCCCCAATTTAGCGAGGAGACCTAAGAAATATAAATCCTGTACGTGAGTCCCTCCCCCTTCTAAGAGACAAGATCAGAAAGGAAAGAAGATGTATGCAATCACTTGATCACACTCATGTTCCAGTGGCTCTGCAGCTAGTTGTGCTAAGGGAAATCCTTTCTGACCCCTCTACAGCGTGGCCTGAGAACCTGGTGACTGGCATCAGCTCCACCCCAAGGAGCGCAGATGCACAGAGCAGCTCAGTCACAAGGTGCATTTCCTACAGGGTTCCCACAGAGGATCTATTAGACTTGGAGAGTCTGGGTCTCTACTTAGTCTGCTGCTCATTTCCCTGCCTCATGTGCCTTCCAAGAACAGTCAGGTTTCCTCCACATGATGGTCCCCACCCTGGGGGGTGAGAAGAGTCCTTTCTCCTTCACTTACTCGCTGTCTCTCTCTGCCTTTCACAATGTTTCTTCCCCCTTCTCCTGCCCAGATTCTCCAAAGTAGGGGTTAGAAACCTATGGATTTGGGCATAACCATTTGCACACCATTCCACTCCCTATCCCGCTATCTCTGCCCTCTGTGCATCGTCCCAGGTAAGCAGCAAGAAACTCTATGATATTCTTTCATATAAACGTGTGACACATGGTTTCATGAACATTTCAGTTTCAAAACCAAATTAAAAAAAACCTGTCTATCTGCTTGATCAGTTCTTCTCATGTGAGTTCCATTTTAGTGACAACTAGGATGGGAGTGAGAGGTCAGAAAACATACTCACACCACACCTTGAGGCACATGCATAACTGGAAACTCCCATGTTCTTTCCACACCTTAAATATGCTGGTCTTTTCCATCTGGCACCTGACTGAAATTTCTCCGCCTCCACGGCTTCTTTTCCTTCATTTACTCGCTGTCCTCTCTCTCTCTCTGCCTTTCTCAGTGTTTATCACCCTTTCCCCTCTGCACTGCATGATTTCCAACTCCCCTGTGACCTGTGCGTGTCTTGTAGAGAAACTAAGAGGGACACCCCACTATAACTGGGGCAGGATTTTGGGCCTTGAGAGAACAAACTCGTTATCTTTCTGGCTTTGTTCAATTCTACTTGTTTACTGGGTTCATTTTTCCAAGTATTAGAGTAACCAGCGCTCATGTTAGAAATCGATATTCCGTCCCCAGAACTGTGTAGACTATGTCCTTCTTACCACGGTCATGTCCGTCTGTTTCCTCCTTTGCTCTATGTTGTTTCTCATCAGATGAGTGAGAAACCTGCATCTGCGGATGAGCCTCAGAGAATATCTGCAAAATGAATGACCCCAGTGAGCTGCATGAAGATTTCATGACCACTCTTTTAGGCATTACCCAATTTTTGGTCTGACTAAAATGCAGACACGTCCAGACTGAACAGTCATCCTTTCCACAGGGCAACCTAGCATTTGTGCTCCGGATGAACCTGAACTCTTCTCTTCCTATGGCTCTGGATTTGTTAAAAGCAGGACAGAGGTCACAGAAAAGGCATCCCCTGACATCACACTAACAGAGGAGTACTCACCCCAAAGGACGGGAGGAACAAAATTCATTGTAACTCTTTCTCCTTCCCATTCCCCTTCACATATAAGAGGGTTTTTCAAGTCTTACTTAAAACGAGTTTTGAGGAATCTGTTTTGATATTATGTGGTATAAAAACATTGTTAATTCTAAATTGATCAAGTTTATGTTTTAAAATATGAGACTTAGGTGTTCAGCTGGGGATCTGATACTGGGGTCAGACCCCTGCCCAAGGACCCACACGTGCAGGCCAAGTGACATACGTCTAGATGCCTGCTACCTAAACCTCGCCCTGGGAATGCTGGCAATGTGAGAAAACGTGGGGAGACGGCATCTCCAAATTCTGTCATTCCCCCATTGCTGCATCCAAATACATTTCTTTCACACACAGTAAAGACATTTTGATCAAAATAGTCAACATAGTGACCAATTTTCTGCATGCATGAGAAATGAAATGCAAAGGTCACCACAGAATAAAAATCGTTCAACGGGAGCAAATGACGAGTGATTTTCTCCAGAATGTTGAGCCTTTGGAAACCATCACCCTTCCTCAGGAATGCATTTAGCGGCCATCACACTTACACCATCCACAGTCCAGAGGCTTATTCTTCAGTCTCAAGTTTCATATAAACGTTTTCCTTTTCAAGAAGCTTTCTCATGAGGAAGCACAAGTGGCATTTAGATACTTTTGCTTCCATAACAAAATAAAATTTAGCTCTAAGTTGATGTGATTTCTAATGCTATTTTCCGATTCTAACCAGTTAAGGGGGTTTTTAGAAGTTAAGTCATAAATCATGATGCCTACACCCCTAAAGACTATTTGAAAGGTATTTTCACCTGGCCTCCTTTATGTTCTTCAACAAGGAAAACGAGAAGAAACCAGGAATAGATGATTTGCATGCTGACATACCTGTGGCTGGCTATGTTGAGTGTCATCAGAACTCTCATGCTCTTCCTCTGAAGAATGGTTCTCTGCTGACAAGTGAATACATTTACTCACAGTCCTTAGGACAGAGTTAGATGAGTGAATGTCGATCTAAGTAGAAAGCGGTAACTGTAACATCAGTACAACTAAATGTTCCCAAATATGCTTTCCAAATAAGATGCATGTTAGGTGAGTAACTACTGGTTTCAATGTTCCAGTTTTCCTTTCCTTGTGTTTGCACTTGGGAGTGGACTTGTGCAATCTTGTCAACTACTCTACCACTTAGTTCTATCCCTCAGCCATTTTAGTTGGCAACCGGGGTCCTCTGCTGAGTGGACTGAACACAGCCATTCTTCAGCCTCTGACTTACAAGCAGCTGTGGATAAAGATGTGCCTGTCCATCTGCACCCAACCAACAATGACTTCTTCATGGAGTACTTTTCCTGATCCAAATCATCAACACACAACAGGATACCAGGTTCAATGCACACCACATCTCCAAGATTCATCTGCTCAAGGTCAGTGTGATTTGTTCAGAAACAAACTTGAACTTCCACATCAAAGAAGGGCTGAGTGTGGGAAACCGATGGCCTAGAGCAAGCTGCATTCTAAGGTGCGCCATAGCGTGGAGCCCCAAGAAGTGGGTGAAGAGCTTCTCAGCAGCTGAGTGGAAGACGGGTTTTATTCAAATTTCATACTGGACACTCAGAAGGGCTTATGGATTCAGAAAGCTGTGTACCACAAACAAAGACAGCCCACAACCTGCAGGCCAACACCAGAGCAGACCTGCCTCAGACCAAGGGAGGGAGAGGAGAGGAAGTTGCATTCTAAGTTGTGCCTTGGTGTGTGTTGCTAAGAAGAAACCAGGATCAAAAATGCTGCCTGAGCTGCTCTGACCAAAAGCCTGCTCTTCTCTCCATGGATTATGGGAGTGCTGAAGCTGTAGCCATTCTCAGGGAAGAGTGCCACAGTGGTTTCTTTGGTTCACTTATACATATACACACTCACTCCCACAGAAACACAACAACAGGCTCATGGCAGTGCCTATCAAGGGACCTAAGTTTTTCCTGCTGGAACATGTAAGAAATTGGTGCAGATTGGACTATACCCATGAGACTCGGGTTGGAAGGGCGATGGGGAACCTGTGTGTCTGGCAGTGAGCGGCACCAGGACCCGAGCAGGCAGAGAAAAGGTCCCAGAGATGGTGGTTTTTTTGCAAGGAGGTGCAGAGAGGTGCCAGAGGCGAGTAGCAGCCAGGAAGCAGGAGACGGTGAGAGCATGAAACGCTGCAGGCCCAAACAGAGACAAGTGTAAAATGGGTCTGAATTGTCTCAGGATAGAGGGATGGCGAGGACTAATGCCAGAGTACAGGGAAGGAGGGAAAGACATAAGGACAGAGTGAGGCCCAGCTCCTCTTAGGAAAGATTTCTAGGAAGTTTGAGAAGGCAGACCCTTCACATTCTGAGCAGCTAGATCTCCCCAAAGGCTGGAAACAGGGAGAATGGAAACAGGATCAGAGATCCATGAGAAAGCCCCAGTACGAAATCGAGGAGAAGCAGTTTAGAATGGAGGGGATGTGAGAGATCATGTGCTGAGACGACTGCCAGACAGTGGGGTCACATCCTCCCACCTCCTTGGGACAACGACCTTACACGTGGGAAGGCTGCTAGCATTTCAGTTGTTTTCACACAGTGTTCCCCTGGATGTTGTAGTGCAACTTACCTGATCTGACTGTCTCTGCTTCCGCCTTCCCTGGTCCTGGACATGGGTCGGGCTCCTTTACTGTGACGGGGGGCTCAATGTGCTTGGAAAGAAGAGACGACATAAAGAGTGTGCACCTCCCCACTGCAAAGGGAACAATTCAGCATCAGTATAGAGCTTTAATTACCTTCGTGCATTCAGAGGTGTCACGAGATGCTGAAACACAAAGGGAACACACTGTCAACCCAGGTGAAGAGGACAACACAACTCATACCTTCTTGAGTCTCCACATAGAGCAGAGGTGCATGGTTTTGTTCTGCTCAACAGTATGCTATCTGCTGGGTTTCCACGCTGGCTGGTTTAGGCCAAGAGTCACATGACTCAAAGCTAATAGAGGAACTTCGTGAATAGGTTTCCTGAAACATGCAGTTTCTTTCACAAAATTGAGATTATGTGTCAAATAGGCATAAATAAGACAGAAAAGGATACCTATACCAAAGCTAAGGTGCAGACTGATGGGGAGCTCAGCGATCTCCCATGGCAGCCGCAAAGACGGACCCTGAGAGATTCAATGGCAAAGCCCAAGTAAAAACAGAAAAAAAAACCCAGCCAAGGGGCTGGGGTTGTGGCTCAGTCACTGAGCGCTTGCCTTGTACATGTGAGGCCCTGGGTTTGTTTCTCAGTACCACATAAAAAGAAAGAAAGAAACAAACCCAACCTCCCCCCCCCCAAAAAAAAAAACACCATCCAAAGTACATATCTTACTAGAAACCTGTCATTTCTCAACAAAGCAAGACATGTGAAGTAGTGAGCTGAGATACTTTGACAGGGACACTAGGTCACCTATGGTTTGTTTCTCATACCCCTGTGGAACGCTGGTTCCTCTTGTGCATCCTCTTCTCCTGTATTCTCTGGCGTAACCGGATTAGACTTTTGTGATCCCCTCGAGTGAGAACAGATTGATCCCACATCTAAGAAATAAGGTTTGTTCAATGTGAACCATTGAGACATGGCATACCAAAGGGCCAAGATGAAATGGAAGGTCACAGCTTTATTAGATATCAGTGATCTTTCATCACACACATACTCTCTCACACAGAGAGAGAGACACACACAAACACCCATAGATGACCAAGAGTTTTAGTGTTTGAATAATAACTACAGATTTCTGTGTACAAATGAGTTTTATTCTCTGTGAGTTGCTCATTTGTTAAGGGTATTCATGAAGATTTACCTTAGTAAAAAAGTAGGAAAAGAGAAAGAGGGGGGTGGGTGGAGGAGGGAGAAAGAAAGAAGCAGTAGGTATCTTAAAAACAATGCATAATTCTGAAATGTCATTTTGCTCCTCTGAATGACTCTACTTGACCCACAGCCAGCAGCGTGTCTGGTAGGGACTGAGAAGAGACAGTCATGGCTGCAGTTTGTTCCAATAGTACCAGCCCCGCCTGGTTCACATGATGGACGGGTAACAGAGTCTCACATATTTTGGAAACTAGATATACAGACAGCACCTGAATTGCCTGCTCTCAGTTTCCCCATCATTCCCTCCAAGATGACGCAGCTAACTTCCTTTGTTCATTCCCCATTTCAAAACAATATCTCAATCTGTGTCTGGATTCTCTCTGTTTGACCTTCTGTCTATGGATTGTCCCCACTCCTCCTTATTCCCCAATTTAGCGAGGAGACCTAAGAAATATAAATCTTGTACTTGAGTCCCTCCCCCTTTCAAGAGACAAGATCAGAAAGAAAAGAAGATGTATGCAATCGCTTGATCACATTCGATGCTCCAGTGGCTCTGCAGCTAGTTGTGCTAAGGGAAATCCTTTCCTGACCCCTCTACAGCGTGGCCTGCAGATCCTGGTGATTGGCATCAGCTCCACCCTAAGGAGCGCAGATGCACAGAGCAGCTCAGTCAGAATGTGCATTTCCTACAGGGTCCCCAACAGAGGATCTATTAGACTTGGAGAGTGTGGGTCTCTACTTAGTCTGCTGCTCATTTCCCTGCCTCATGTGCCTTTCAAGAACAGTCAGGTTTCCTCCACATGATGGTCCCCAACCTGAAGGGCAAGAAGAATTCATTTCTCCTTCATTTACTCGCTGTGATCTCTCTCTCTGCCCTTCTCAGTGTTTATCACCCTTTCTCCTCTTCAGTGCATGACTTCCAACTCCCCTGTGATCTGTGTCTTGTAAGAAACTAAGAGGGACACTCCCAGTGTAACCTGCGGCTGGACTTTGGGTCTTAACAGAGATAACTCATTATCTTTCTGGCTTTCTCAATTCTACCTGTTTACTAGGTTCATTTCTCCAAGTATTAGAGTAACCAGTGCTCTTGTTAGAATCGATATTCCTTCCCCAGAACTGTGTAGAGTGTGTTGTTCTTACCACGGTCATGTCCGTCTGCTTTCTCCTTTGCTCTATAATGTTTCTCACCAGATGATTGAGATATACGCATCTGCGGATGACCCTCAGAGAATATCTGCAAAATGAATGAACCCACTGAGTTGCATGAAGATTTCATGACCATTCTTTTAGACATCACCCAATTTTCGGTCTTGAAAGCAGCTAAGTAAAATATCGAGAATTAGAGATTGAACAGTCATAATTTCACTAGGGCAACCTAGCATTTTTGTTTCAGATAGAGTTGAACTCTTAAGTTCCTCTGGCTCCTATATTGGTTAAAGCAGAGATGATTTCATTGAAAACACATTCCCTGCCAACATATTAGACATGTATGTACTCTAATAGCCTAAATGCAGTGTGAGCAACCCTATCTCGCATCCCCACGAGAAATACCAATGCCGTATATACTTAAGTAGAACATCTTGAGAAATATACTTAATGTCATGTGGCATCACACATTTTCAAAAATGAATTTACAGAAATTTTTAAATTATGAGACTTGCTGTGAGAAGAGAGTTGGAATTATGTGATGTGAAGCAGAAATGAAACACTGTTGGACTTGCCTCATTTTGGTCATCATGGCCTCACAAGATCTAAAGAGCTTTTAGTAAACGTTTCACTTAGAGGAAATCCAGTTCAATAAAATAACAAAATAAGATAAAGAAATGTTTCTTACTGTTGAAAAACAGCACACGCAATCTGGGTAGATGAAACAACATATTCTCCTGAGAGAGAACTAGAAAGTCCCCCCTGAAGAAAGAGGGCTGTAGAACCACATACAGTATGTCCTTATGTTTTTCAGAGCTGAGTCACAGTGACTGAGTGCTGTGAGGTTTCCAAGTTAAACAGAGCGGCTGTGGAAAAACTCCGGGAACCCGTGTAGAGAGCCGCAGACCCAGTGACGCCCAGAATTTTGGCTTTTAAAATAGTAAATTCACAGGAGAAATATCCTGCTGCAGGGTTAGGGGAAAATTGCAAGGGGTGGAAAAGGGGAAGTTTTCCTCTAATGAACTGAGAAGAATTCTGCCAACCCCATATTTAATGGAGGAAAGAAGTAGACACCTACTCTCATCTCATACATTGTTTGTGACCCTGAAAATAAGAATTTTCACTCTGGAAAGCAGTGTGGAGGTTCCTCAAGAAAGCTAGGACACCAAGCCATAGTATGCCTTTGCATTTATCATAAGGAACTAAGAATCAGCTTATCAGGGAGACACGTCAACTTCGCTGTCTGTAGCAGTGCAATTTGCAACATGCAAGTTATACAACCAGCCCCAAGAAGGATGGATGGATGGACTGCAAATTCCTGCTAGCAGTATCAGGGTGCTGAACAGAAGCCAACTTTACTCAGAGTCCTTTTTCTAGTCATTTCTCATAGATCAGGAATTTAAAAAAATTCCTTACAATACTTTACTGTGTCCTGAATTCAGTATCTCTGGAGGCACACCCAAAACTGTTCAGGCTGGGCTGGGAGAGAAATGACATACAGAGATGCTGAGAGTTCTGGGCAGCTACAGCAGGTCTCAGGATCTACAGAAGGACTAGAAAAACCCAGGGCACTTTCCTTCTGATGTGGTGTTTGCAGTTCTGTGATGTCACGCCAGGGATGTGTCTGGCAGGAAACTCATGGCATGCAGCACCACACATGTGAGCAGACATCCCAGGTACGGTCAACCCAACATAGTCAGGGGCTTTTGGAGTGTTTGCTCCCACTTTTGACATAGAGGTGATTCTAAGCTCTTCCCTTAAAAGAGAAGGGTGATTTCACTGGGTCTGAGAGATGAGAAGGCAGTGCATGTGTTGTAGCTCCCAGGCACAGCTGCAAGCTCTCCTCACAGGATGGCAGTTGTCTGACCTCATACTATGGGCCTACAGTAGAGACGAAGGGAACGTTCTGAAAACTCTCATCAGCACAAGGTGTGCTGTGCCAACTGGACAACCTATAGAGTAGAGGCCAACAGGGGCACTGCACATTCCACATAGGTGCTTGGAGAACAGTGGTTGTGAGGGAGAAAAGCTGTGCAGGAATTCGAGAGGCAGAAAGGTAAAGGAGAGCTGGGGCAAGGTCTGGTGAGAAGACAGGTTCTTGCATTTTCCAGAACAATGCACAGATTCTGCCAACAGACCTCATGTGCCATGCTCAAAGAGTGCCAGGAAACCCCTCGGACACTTGGAATCTTGCACACCCCTGAGATCACCGACTGCAAGAGTCCCCAACTGGGGTCTGCATCACAGACCAGTCCTCAGACTCCATACTGAGAGGGTTTATCAGATAGAAGGACCCTACTCCTGAGTGAAAAAATAAAGTACAGAGGGTGAGTTTTCAGCTCACCAGAAACCTTCCGTGAGCACCCCATGCAAGGAGCTGGGCATAACAGAGAGAAGCTCAGGTGGTACACTTCACTACAATGTCACTAGCAGATCACGTGTGTTTGGGCTGAGAGACCAGAAAAGCGTGGGACGACATCTGCCTCCAAGCAATCCCACCATGGATTTGGATTCTATAGTTGGAGATCGTGGACAGAAATTCCCCAATTTCAATTTATTAACAAGGAGAAATTATACGCTTTTCTCATTGCTCTTGTATTTTGTGTCAGTTATTGTGTAGGGGGTTTCCTCATTCTTTCTTTCTTCCTATTCCATGTCATTTTTCTGAGATCTTGGCTCCTTCCTTATATGTTTCCTCTGTACCCCCTCTTCTTGCCACCTGAAATCCAATACTTTCTCGTTGTTATGACTTTTTCTGCTATTTCACCCTCCAGCTCTGTTTAATCACATCTGTTTCATTCTCCTCCCTTATTAAATTGCATCCTAATAATTTTATGACAACAACTGTCTGTTTTTTCAGCCAGGTGTACACTGTTGTTTCTCACCTCACCTCTCCAATTTGTGGGACCACTTTAAACAAGCCTTTTCTTAATAGGTGATACATGTTCTGCTTTAAGTTGTCATTCTTACTGGAAGTTACCACCTACTCTTAGAAATGTCCTGGTGGGTCATCAATAGCACACAGTGGTCATGTCAAGTTGGGTACTTGACACTGAGATAGCACCCCTGCCCAGGGCACTAAAGGACTTTGCACTGAAGGGCCCACACACATCCTGAGAACAGAAATCCATCCCAATGCTTGCAAAACCTCAGTCTTATTAAACACAGATAAAGTGAAAAGAAAAGGCAAGAAACATTTCAAATTGCTTAATTTCTCCAATAACAGCATTCAAAGACTTTTTTTTGTATCACTCACTAAACAAGTTGGATAAAAATGTCTAATAATATTGACTGCCTTATGGTTTGAAAAGGGGAAAAAAAACCCTAGAGAGTTTCTGCTTTTACCCAAAAGCAATGGTCCCATTCTGGGAAATTTTAGTTTCCTTAATAGGCCATCGGTATCTTCTTTGAGGTTACTATTTGCATTGAGAGACACGCTGATGTCTAGGCTGTATGAAAATCCTTCCCCTTGGCATGAAAGCATGTTCACATGTAAGTAAAAGTGAGCCCCTGGGAGGACCATCCTTAACCCTAAATGCACTCAATGGCCATTGCCACTATATATGTTTATTAATTCAAATGGATATTCACAACTACATTTAACTTCTTTATCATTTAAGGGATTAGAAAAATGGAAGCAGAAACAATATTCAGAAAAATTTCTTTCCTTATCACAAGGATACTATTTACCTGTATGTTATGATAAATTCTAATGCTATTTCCAGATTCATGACCAGTTAAATTCTTTTTGACTTGAGTATTAAATTACCATCTTTGGATTTTGAAGCACTGTAATGAAAGATAATTCAATTTGGCCTTCCGGACTTTCTTAAAACAAGGAAAACGGGAGAAAACCAGGAGTTTAAAAGGATGTGTGTACACACCTGTGGCTGCTTATTTTTGGTGTCGTCAAGACTTTCCTCCTCCTCCTCTTCCGATGATGAGAACCAAAGTGGTTTGGCTGAAAAATGCATGTAAGATTTACTTAAATTACTGAGAACATTAAGACAGAGAGTCTGTCAAAAATAAAAAGTAAGCTTTAATTTTAGGTGACTGTTTACCTTTTTAACTGTTTATTAGTGGGGTATACTTGTGTGTCTTCGGTGATTTAACCCCAGGACTTTGCAATGTTGGAAGTGCTCTGCCACTGAGTTGTATCCAAAAGACCCCCCCCCTTTTTTTTTGAGGCTGGGTCTCTCTAAAGTGTTTGTCCTGACCTGAGACTTGTGTTCCTGTCTCAGCCTCCCAAGTAGCTGGGTTTAGAGGTGATCCACTGTGCCTAGCATATACTATTTCAGGGGATGCTTTTAGTGATATAAAACTTCAACATTCTACCTGGGAGACATTACGTATCACCAGATTCAATACACAAAAATGTCTCAAAGTTATATCCACTCAAGATGAATGAAAAGTTGCCAGAATTAGATTTTAAGAACACTATACAAAGGTGGGGATTCACACTATTTGCTATTCTCTTTCTTCATAATGGTAACTTTTAAAAACAATTACTCATCAATATTCATTTCCACAATGATTGATATTTTTTACACTGTTATCAATGAACACCTTGTATCTGTAACGTTTTTCTTCATTATTCCGAAAAATGTGGTTTTTTTGTAAGACAGTCTGTTTGTTCGGTCCTGCATGATTATGAATCTCTTTGTCATAAAGTGTTTTTTCTTTCCTTGGGGTACCTTAGCATTTCAGCCACTGTTCAACCAGCTGACTTGTAAATTACTCCTTCCCCTGTCTAGTCCTTTGGCTCCTGGACTTGAGGGGACTTCTTTTACATCACCTTGGCAACAACAGTTTATTTTAACCCATAATTGATTAAGTTCCTTGTAAGTAAGAGTAGAGAAAAAGGGTACCAGAGATAGTGGCTTTCCTGGAGCTGAAACTCAGCAGAGACTAAAGGACTAAGGTTACCAGCCAGAGGCAGAAGGTGGGGAGAGCTTGAAAGGCTGTATTTGGACATAGGATCAAGCATTAAATGAGTCTGAAAATAGAGACTGGTGAGAATCAGTGCCAGAGAACGGTGAAGGCAGGGGAAGTGAATCAAGAGTTCGGCTGAACTCATGTTATGAGAGATTTCTGGGTAATTTTAAAAGCTGGCCTTTCATGTTCTAGAGAAAAGTTCATGGTCACATTTGCATTGTAGCTAGATGGCTCCAAATGCTGGGGGTGAGTGTGGAGAGCATATGCGTGAGCAGGCAGCAGAAGTGCCCAATAGAGGGAGGCAGGCCAGAATGGGAAAAGGTCTCAAGAAACACAGAGGATATATCATTTTCTGGGACCAGTGCAGAATGCAGTTTCATTAAATAATAAAGGACAAAGCCAAGTCCCTGGAATATGAGGCTATGGAATATTACACAAAGTTTCAAATGACATGTGAAATAAAATAGCAACTGTTTAAGTTCTTTGGGTTTACCATGTAGTCTTTCCATTTCACATTTTCCTATGTTGAAGGGACTCATTTCAGTGCTTGGAGGGCGATTTCCTTAATTTTGGATTTACCCAACCCTCCCATGAATCAGAGCAGTCTGTGGGAAAAGCTTTGCGGAGAGCCACTGCTTAGCATGCAAAAGGATCTGTGGCTCAGTACACACCATTGAAAATAAACCAAAACACAAACAACCAAGCAAAAAACAAGCAAAGAAAGCATGAAAAGGGAATATACATAATGGTTTGTGTACATAAGTTTGAATTTATAACTCTGGGTTAAAAACAACTTCAGAAAAATAGTAAATTTCTAGAAATACTCTATTAGTTTTACAGGAAATAAATAAAATAAATACCCAATAATACTTTGTATGGATTATCACCATCACATGAGTGACAACAGACACAGAATAAACAGATGTATCAAGTGCAACACAGTTCAATGTAATTATTCCATACAGTGGGTATTATACTAGAAATTAAATTTTAAGTGGGTCTTATTTCACATACTACCCTTAATCCCTGGGTTCAAACAAATATGTTTATGTTCAAATCCCAAGATTTGGAAATTATCAGCAGCTATGCAATAAGCTTTTATAAACTCTAGGAGGAATTCACCTAACAGGCATAAGGATTCCAACTGGGGAACTTTAAATTTAGAAATAATAAAGATTTTTTAGAAATCATTTTGCTGTATCTTTAAAGATATACTTTTAAACTTGTATGCCAAGGTAGATACTGGTTTATTTTTTGTCAAATCCCCCCACTAATTAGCGGAAAATCTCCTAGCATTTCAAATATTTTATTATAGTTCTACAGAACTTGCATTGCAAAATTTACCTGATTTGCATATTCTTTCTTCTGTTCTCCTCACTATATTCTTTTGAAGAAAATACCTCCTGTCTAGGATTGGCTGTATGGGTTTGGAAAACAGATATTAATACATGTTGTACATTTTATAAAATATACAGTCAATAATTCAAGATAAATATAGAAGTTTATAATTACCTTCACAAAACAATGTGTGAAATCCTGAAATGCTGAAAAGCAAGAGAGATATATAATCCACAAAACATAAATATGACAAAACCACCCACACCTTCCTGCTGAATCAACATGGATAGCTTTGATTAAGAATGCTTTAGCTTTTGGGCTTTTGTGTTTGCTGTTTTTTTTTTTTATGAGTACAGCAATATGATTGAAATATACTGAAGGAAAACACCAAATATCAGTTTAATTAAACATGGAGTTAGGTTTCCAAAAGGGAGATTATATTTCCAGTTACCATAAATCTAATAGGCAATGTACACATAACAAGTAAAGGTGTGGACTGATTGAGGGAAGGGGGATATCTAATCAGAGGAGTGAAGCAGGACCTTCAGGGCATAAATATATAAAATGAAGTAAAAACTTAACAGCATGCGTGTTTAGTGTAGCCTATAACAATCACTTAATCAACTTTATTATAGATATATATCCTATTCCTCCATTTGTCCTCCTATATAGTAAGACCAAAGTTGTGATAACAGTCCAGTGGAAAGTATAATTCAGTTGCATTGAGGAAAGTTCTCTGAACTGATAAGCTTAGATATTTACTTATTATAATAATCTATTTTTCCATACCCATGCAGGACAGTGGTGTATCTTCTTTTACTGTATCCTCTGGTCTAACCCACTGAAAGCTGCTTGATTCACTCATTTGAGAAGACATAGGAACCATATCTAATAAATCATGTATAATAAGTATAAAATATTAAAATATGGAAATTCAAAGGGGAAAAGTGAACTGAAATACCAAAGAATTATCAGATATAAATAATCTTTTACATTTCAAATTCATTGGCATATATACAAAGAATAACAAGTTTTGGTATTCAAAGAATAAACCTATAGAGTCTGCTGTTTACACAATGAGCCTGGTTTGGTATATCTTGTTAGACTTTCAAGGATTTTCATGAAATACCTGTCCTATCAGAACATTAGCTATCTAGAAATGAGGACTCGGCTGAGTAATCGAGTGCATTCCTAGCATGCCCAAAGACATGTTTCAGTGAAGGAAAAGTTAACTATCTTTCAAAATATCCAGTGCTTCTGAGATGCTACATTTCTCATCTCAACTACTGACATCAAGGCCACATTCTTCCCTAAGCTTGGTAGTTATGGAGAAGAGAAATGAATAGTCACAGATTGACCCAATTCTACCCGTTTCCTCACTTAGAACCATCTCTGGACCAGTAATTCTCACTTTGGTTTGAAGGCAAATATACTGAAACCAGCTGAAATGCATCCTCTCAGTCTCCTTATTATTACCTTCAAAATTACCTAGCTAATTAATTTTGTTCCCTCCTCATTTCCTCTTCCCTTTGCTTTTCAAAAGCAACCTCTACATCTGTGGTCTTGATTCTTTTTTACATTTATTGTCTGGATTATTTCCACTACTTTTTCTTCCCAGTTTAGCAACTGTATCTTAAAACTACAATTTTCAGGGGATGGGGTTTTTGCTCAGTGGTAGAGCACTTGCCTAGCACGTGTGAAGTACTGGGTTTATGCACCACATAAAAATAAATAAAGGTGTCCATGTATAACTAAAAAAAATCGTTAAAAAATACAACTTTTATGCCTTCATCCTTCTGTCCATCCCCTTTGCCAACAGACATGCTCTGAAAGAAAGCAAGATTTACGCTTTCACTTGTGCTGGTATGCCCTGAAATAAGACACAATGGCCCTTCATTTAGATTTTCTAAAAGGCAGTTAATTCTCTTGCAACTCAGAATGTGGCACGTGGATGAGGAGTATTAGAAGCTTCTTTGAATCCATTAGAGATGTAGAACCAAAGACCTGCTGAGTCAGAACATATATTTTGTACATGGTCCCCAACATATGATTCACTGAAGTTTGAGAGTTCATTGGCATGCTTAATCTTCTACCAATTCCTCTGACTTGCCTAATTAATATTTCTTTTTGCTTTGTTATTTTGTTATTCGTACTGGGGATTGAACCCAGGGTGCCTAACTACTGAGCCACATCCCCAGCCCTTTTTTTAATATATATATTTTATTTAGAGACAGGGTCTTGCTGAATTTCTGAGGGTCTCATTAAGTTACCAAGCTGGCTTTGTGTGAGGACAAGTACATGAAATACTGCATACATGGCATATGTTAAGGGCATCTGAGTGGCAGGCCGCTCCCCTCATGCTAGGCACATGAGCAGCAGGCTGCTTACCCATAGGCACAGTCCTAGGCGCGAGGCCATGTGTTGGGGTCCCTTCACTTGCTCCATGGTCCACTCCTCGACTGGTTGCTGCAAGGACAGTTAGCAAGAAATTGTATTGGTGGCTGCCTATATTCTGCCTAGGTACTGCCTGAGTATATATAGTTAGCTGTGCAATAAAATCAGACCTGCTTCCTGCTTGGTCCACAGCCACACTCTCCTCTACCCTGTGCTGTGGACCTCCTCGCTGAATGAGAGAGACCCCTCGGCTTTGAACTCAAAATCCTCCAGCCTCAGCCTCCAGAGCTACTGGGAATACAGCATGCACCACCATGTGCCTGGCCACTTAATTTACCTATTTGAAATTCTCCCTATCTTGTCCCTCAAATTTAGGTGCATTAGAAGTCATGATCTTTCCAGGGAACATTTTATCAGGCCATGACCAATGTGCACCTTCTTTTTTCTTTTGTTGATGTCTGCAGTCTTTTCTCATTCTTCATTCCCACTCCTCCCCTCCCCTTCCTTATTTCCCAACTTTCCTCTCATCTAAGCAGGTCTGGAAGTGGACCTAATAATTTAGCTCCTCTAGGGACACTCCAACTTACCCTGTGGTTGCAACTTGATAAGATACACTATTTCAATCCCCTTACTATTTCTTATTTTCATTTATTCCACTATTAAAACATACTAGTGCTCATGTCCTACGTAAGCATTCTATCCATGATTTTATAATGAGTGGTCTTACCTTCTATATGTCCATTGACATCATCTTTTGCTGTTTGATGTGCATCACCAGGCAAATGGCCTACATCATTCTGAGGAATCTGAGAGACAATCTGCTAAAATTAATATCACTAACAAGCTGCATGAAGATTTTCTAATCACTATTCTAAGGAGACACCTAATTTTCCAGATTTGAAATAAATTAGACATAAAAACTAGAGAAGTACACATTGAAAATTACTTACCAAAACCACACTAATGTGCATATTTCCACAAGAAAGTTACTTCATTACACCTAACCCTACTGATCACTTACCACTAAAAATAAGAGGACCTTGTATATATAAATATATAATATGTATAACATGTGTAACTTGTATACACACATACATATTCGTATATATAAAATATATAATATGCTACCTATCATTAAACATTTAAAACATTCTAATTATACGCTTTTAGTATTGAACTAAGATATTTTGTTATAGAGACTGAATTATATCACATGAATTAGAAAAGAAGCCATGTTCCCACTATTTTATTCAGGTAAGCAAAGGCTTAAAGAAATCTAGATATCTTTTCATCAAACTTTTACTGATAGGGAAACTAGTTTAATAAAACAATCTTTTTTTAAAAAAGTTTTCTTTCTTTTTCCAATATATGGGTAGAGTATTCATCAGTTTCCACTCAAAAAAATTACAAAAAATTATGGTTATGGGTCAACCAAAGGATAGAAACAGAGGTGAGATTCAATTAAATGTGCCTGTAGGAATCCTGACAGTGAATGTCAGGATTGGTTCTGGTAGAAAACTTGCTGCTACAATCTTCAGAAAGGAGTGCTAAAATCTCCCAGGTCTGGCCATCTCACTATGCTGAGAGGCATGTGAAGGAAGAACTAAAGCAATTATAGTCACTTCCTTGGGTGCTGGGACTCTGTCTTTGAGAGGTCAGAATCTCTGCATGTTTTCCATCTCCAAGACACAGTGACTGCCTCTCTTTACTGGAATTGTGGGTGCCCACCATTTTTGTTCAGATTAACAGGGATGTGTTGAAAGCTTTGGTCAGCAGGAAGAAGCATGGTGTGCTGGTTGGCCGCCTTATAAAATGAAGGGCAGTGGGAACATCTCCCTGTTAAAACAGGTGTTTTGAGATTAGTTACAGAAAAGAAGATGAGTTGTGTATGATTTTGTGGGGCAGAACATTTTTGGAGTGCTTGGAAAAGTCTTGTGAAAAGCCTATTTCCTGAATCTCCTCCAACCAAGCACAGATCCTGCAGGCATCCACCTCTACCATGCTTAGACAAAGTGGGAACAAACACCACAGAGACTTGGAATCTTGCATGATCCTGAGCTCACTGAAAGGAGAAGTCTTGAATTGGGGTTTTCAGCATGGACTGACCCACAGGATCCATGTGTGAGATTTTTGTTGACAGCTCCCTACTATATCCAGAGTTCCATCCCCAGGTACCCAAAAACCAATATCTTGAATGATTTACCTCTTCATATGAAAATGGTCCTATAACACTTCCTGGTAGGCACGGATGAAATTTTTCCACATTCAAGACTCTACAACCAGTATTGGCCTGTTTGGGCTAGAATGAGAAGAAACCAGTACAACTATAGGTGCTCCCCAGAAACACCCCCGAAATGGTGAATTCTAAAACTAGAAGTTGGGGAAGAAAGTGTCTACATTTGAATTACATCAGATAAGAAAATCACATACTTTTCTTGGCACTGCATTTTTTAAGTGACTTTTTATGTATCACTTGTTTTTCACTATTTATATAATCTTTTAATTCTTTTATTTTCTTTGAACTTGTTTTCTTATTTTTAATTTATATTTGCACCATTTTTCTTTTTCATTTGTCATCCTTATTCTCCTTTCTTCCATCTCACCAGTTTTTTTTTCCTATATACTTTAGTATTAATTTTAGAATCACTAATGCCTAAATTTTGGGCATTGTGTATTATTACCAATTCTTCATTGGATACTGGAATTGTAGAGATCATTTTTAAAAGTTTTTGCTTTGGTTATAAATCAACATGTGCTTTGCTTCTAAGTTTTGGCTATTACTGGTGGTTATTCTTTCCTCTTAAAGTGCTTTGGGTTAGTGGTCCCAGCACTTCTTTCAATGAGTTGGGGCTTTGAAAATAGAACCTACACTCTGTCCAGGGCATATACAAAGAGAAATCTGCTCAACAACATGACCCACATCTAAGAGGGGAAGAGAAATCTATTTGAACATCTGCATGTTAAAACAGGAAACATGAGAGAGCAAGGCACTAATACCCAAAGTGCCTAATTCTTCAATAACTGAATCCACATGCATTGATGTGTAGGGTATGCTGAGCAAAGAATTCAAACAATTTATTATGAAAATAGTTTAAGGAACTAAAGGACTAAGAAATAATTTAATGAAGGCAATCCAGGTTTTGAAAGAGCATTCCCACAAGGAAATAGAGTTTCTGAAAAAAAATAGCAAGGCAGAAAATTTGGAAATGATAAGTTTATGAACTCAAATAAAATTCCAAATGGAAAGTACTGCCAGTATATGACATCAGGCAGAAGGAAAAATGTTAAGTTTTGAAGACAAAGTGGATGAAGTAGAACTTTATTACAATAATAAAAAGAAGAGACTTTAAAAAGAACATTCAAGCATTCTAGGTCAACTTTAAAAGACCAATTGCGACTAAGGTCTTGAAGGAAGGAGTGTATATACAGACTAAAGACATAGAAAACTTATTAGATGAACTCACACCAGAAAAAATTCCTTAATTGTGGAAATAAGATGGACATCAGGCATAGAAAGCATTTAGAAGGCCAAATAAACATGGACAAAAAAAGAACCTGTTTGCATTATATTTTGGTTGAAATTCAGAGGAAAGAAAGATTTTTACAAATTCAAGAGAGAAGCACCAAGTCATTGATAAATGGTAATGCATCTGTGATGGAGGTGTCTGCGATCTCAAGGACTGTGGTGGAGTTAAGGAGTTAACGTCCTCCAAGCTCTTGGCAGGCCAGAGCAAGCAAGGACAGCAGACTGTTCTCAGCACATGCTCAGTTGACATGCTCAGACTTGCCAAAAGTTCCTCTTAAGACTGTGGACGTACTTCATGTCCTTCCCTTGTGGTGGAGTTATTTTGGGGAATGTTCTTGTTATCTTATGCTAAGCTGCTAGTATAGATCTAGAATAAAGATTCAGGATATAAATGTAAATATAGCATTGTTTTAAAAAACATATTTTAGTATTTTGTCTGCCTAACCTCAAGGTTGCATTCCACGGCTGGGAATCCACGGTGAACTTTAAAATGCTATCCTTGCCAATAATAAACATCCTGAGCTGCACCAAGCTTTGGATCCCCTGTGTCCCTTGTCCCTTCTTTCTTCTCGCTCAGCTCTTTAGTCCCTGTCAACACATCTGGATAACACTAAGGGCCAGCAGTACATGCAATATTTCAAGAACTGAAACTGAAATACTGTAGTGGGACCCCCTCCCCCCTCCACAAATACATCTTCATTAAGCTTCTCCAGAGACCCTCACCACAACTGTTCTTGGTAACAAAATATCAGCAAAGATCTTTGCAAAATGGCTCAAATGTGTTTGATGCCCTACTTCCTATTGCTCTGCTCCGTCTTGCAAAAACTAAATTTACTTGTGATCTTAATAAATATAATTTGCTTTTGTGGTATAATCTGTAAAATTCCTGACTGCTCTAAGAAATGAGACAATAGGTACCTTCCGAGAACTCACAAAGAGAAATTGCCTTCCTGTAGACCCCTGCAAAAATGTACCTCCAAGCTCCCCTCTCCCCACCACTGGATATAAAGCTCAACTAATGTCTAGACTCGGCATTCAGGCTGCAGAGAATAACCTGCTTCCTGCTAATTCCTCTAGTGTCCAGCTTCATCCGTCCTACTTCAGTACTGCCAGCCTACATTGTTATCTGCATCAAAGTTATTCTCCAGAAATAAAAGCAGAAATAAAGACCTTCCAAGACAAGAATAAAATGACCTATGATAACTAAACTATCACCACAGAAGATTCACAATGGAATTCTATATACACAAGATTAAAATAAATCATGGGAGAATATAAAAGAATAAATGTCACTATAAGTGTAGATAAGCAAATGAAAATTAAGAGTAAATCCTATAATATAAAGAAACACGCCTCACTGTTCTAACATGGATTCACATTGTGTTAATTACCAACTTGAAAGACTGAAATAATAAACAAGACCCAAATGAATACTGTTTACAAGAAACACACCTGACTTGCAAAGATGTTCACAGAATAAGATCAAAGGAAAGATATTTCATGTATATGAAAGCCAAAAAAAAAAAAGAGAGAAAAGAAAAAGAAAAAAAGAAACCCAGTGGTAGCTATTTTCAAACTTGACAAAGCAGATTTCAAGCAACAATTACCCAAAGGCGGCAAAGAAGGTTACTACATACTGCTAAAGGGAAAAATCCAACAAGAAGATAAATCACTGTAAATATTTATATGTGAATGGCAATGCAACCAATTTTATAAAATAATCACTATTCAGCCTAAAGATATAGATAGGACCCAATAAAAAATACCATCAGTGTGGGTGACTTTAACACCACTCTCACCAGTGACTGGTTATGTGGACAAAAAGTTCTTAGATAGACGTCACTTTTACTTCACATCATGTCACCTTAACAGTTGTCTACACATTATTTCATCTGAGAAGAGCAGAACTCATTCTTTTTCACAATATAAGAAACTTTCTTTAAAACAGATCATATACTATGATACAAAGCAAGTTTTAATAAATACAAAATAATTCACTCCACCCCTTATCATATCACAACGGATTGCTATTAGAAAACAATACAGACAGCCTTTTTAACAAGTGAGTCTGCGAAAAATGGATATACACATGAAGAACAAAACTTGATTCTTATCTCTCACCCTCAGAAAAATCAACTCAGAGTGGAACAAATTACACAAGAAACTCTGCAAGTGCTAGATAAAACTGTAAGCTGAACTCTTTGACATAATTACACAAGCATCAATTGCTTTAACAAAACTCCTAAAGCCTAAGAAATAAAACCCAAGAATCAATAAGTAGGATGGCATCAAATAAAAAAAAAAAACCTTCTGAACACCAAAGGAAACAAATAAGACATGAAGACAGAGCCTATCGAATGGGAGATCTTTGCCACCTGATCCAGAAATGGGGGTTAATATCCAGAATATATAGAGAACTCAAAAAGCTTATCACCAAAAAAATTAATAACCCACAGAATAAATGGACAAAACTAAAGGGATCCCTTTTAAAAGAAATAGAAATGGACAATAAACATGAAAAAAAATGAACATCTCCAGCACTTTGGGAAATACAAACTACATTGAGATTTTATCTTACTCTCTTCGGAATGACAGTTATCAAGAACATAAGTAATAGTAAATGTTGATGAGGATGAAGAAAAAAAGTACACTTGTACATTGTTGGTGGGACTGCAAATTAGTACAAACATTCTGGAAAGCAACAGAGATTCCTCAAAACATTAGGTATTATCCAACTCCCAGTCCTTGGTATATACTCAAAAAGATTTAAAGTCAGCTTATTATAGGGATGAAGCCACATAGAAGTTTATGGCAGCAAAATTCAAAATAGACAGGCTATCAATAAAAGCCTAAGTGCCAACCAACAGATTAATGTATAAAGAAAATGTGACATACATACATAATGGAGTTCTACTCAGTCATCTTTGAGAAACAAATAATGGTGTTTGCTACTAAATGAATGGAACTGGAAAATGCCCTGCTAAATGAAATAGCTCAAACTGAATATATTCTTTTCACTCATAAAACAAGGGGAAATTCGGGGGAGATTCCATGAAAATAGAAGAGAGGTCAGTGGAGCAGAGGAAGGAGATTGAGAGGGATGGAGGGACTGCCAAAGGAAGTGTGGTGGAATGAACCTGAACAAACTTTCCTGTGTGCACTTAGGAATATATCACACTGAACTTGACCTTTATGTATATCAATAATGCACTAATTAAAACAACTACAAATAAATACAAGAAAGATCAGTGGAGTAGAAGAAAGATAACAGAAGGAGGGAAAGGGAGAATACTGAGGACCAAACTGGAAAAAAAATATACACAATGCTTGTATAATTATTTCAAAATAAACCCAAATATTATGTATGAAATAATGAGATAATTAAGAAGTAAAACTACAGAAACTGCATGAACACTTGAAGAATTAACAATATATTTGCATAATCAAAGGGAGAAAATTTTTTTAAAAACCTCAGAATCAAATGATAATTGAAACACAGCATCCACACATTTATGGGATACAGTAAAAGCAGTTCTTTTTTTCCCTTTTCTTTTATTGAGGCATCATATGTATACATAACAGTGGGATTCATTACACCATATACAGAAATGCACATAACATTTCTGACCAATCTTACTACTCAGTAGCTTTTTCTCCTTCCAATGTGCCTCTCCTGATCCACCAAAAGCAGTTGTATGAGGGCAGTTTATAGCAATGGCTACCTACATTTAAAAATCAGAGATATTTCAAATTAAAAACCTCATGATGCATCACAGGTTCTAAGAAAAACATCAGTAAATCAATTCTAAAACCAATACAATAGAAGAAATGTCAGAGCCAAAATTATAAAATAGAAAATAAAAAGCCCACAACATAGTAATAATGAAACAGATAGTTGGTAGTTGAAAAGGTAAATAAGATTGTTAAACCCTTAGCCAAGAAGATACAAATGAATAAAGCTAGAAACAAAAACAGAAATATTACAACAGACACCACTGAAATCCAGAGGATCTCTAGAGACTATTTGGAAAACATATTTTAATTAATGGGAAAATCTAGACTGTTTTAAAGACTTAAAATTGGAACACATAAAAAATCTAAAAGATATTGATAAAATATGGCCTAAAAAATTTGAATCAAAGGGATAGAGAAAAACAGCTCAATAAAAAGCAATTAAATTGAAGAAATAATAACAAGTCTCCAGGACCAGAGGTGAGTGTAGGGCTGAATTTTATCAGGTATTTAAAGAAGAACTTAATATTAATCCCTCTATTACCTGTAAGAGCAAAGGAAAGACATTTCAAAAGCAATTCGGCAAAATATTACCCCGATTGGAAAAGTGAATATGGACACAATGAGGGAAAAACTAGAGACCAATATCCTTAGGGAACATGGTATAAAAAATTCTCATAAAATCTTTGCAAACCACATTCAACATCACATTATAAAAGAATATACAGTGTCAGGCATGGTGGTATAGGTCTATATTCTCAGAAAGGCAGGAGGTCGTTTGGCACACTGTAATTTCAAAGCCAGCCTGGGCAATTTAGTGAGACCTGTATCCAAGTGAACAATAAGAGGGGCTGGGGATGTGGATCAGTGGCACAGTGCTCCTCGTTTGAGTCTCTAGGGTCACATACAAAAAAAAAAAAAATTATACATGATGATCAAGCTGGTTTTGCTCCAGGATGATTCAATACATGCAAATCAATAAAACTAATACACCCCATATAGAATTAAGGGCAAAACTACAGGATTATTTCAGCGGGTACAGAAAAAGCCTTTGACAAAATTCAATGGCCCTTCATGACAAAGCCCTGAGGAACTAGAACTAGGAGGAACTTATAATAAGATAATAAAGACCAAGTATATCAGATCCAAAGTCAATAGTATTGTCAACAGGAAACTTTTCTCTAAAATCAGGAAAAAGACAAGGATGTTTATTGTCACAACTCTCACTAATCACAGTACTTAAAAGTTTAGACAAGAGAAAGAAATAAAAGGGATTCAAACAGAAAAGTTAAAATATTAAATTATCTCTATGTGCAAATGATTAGAAGATCATAAATGTTATACCATGAGAATTCTAGTTCTGATGAATAAATTCATCAGAGTAACAGGATACAAAATAAACATAAAAATAAATCATTTGTTTATATACTAATAGCAACACTGGTGAGAATGAAACCAGGGTAACAGCTTATTCAAATAACTTTAAAAATAGCTAGGAATAACCCTAACCAAGAAAGTGAATGACCTGTTCAAAGAAAATAACAGAGTAATGAGAAAGGAAACTAAAGAAGGCAATACAAAGTAGAAAGATCTCCTATGTTCATGGAGAGGTACAATCAATATTGTGAAAATGGCCATAGTACCATAGGTGAATTATAGATTCCATATTGTCCAATTCAAATTCAAATGATTTTCTTCACAGCAATGGGAAAAAAAAACCTACTCCTAATTTTTATGGAAGAAAAAAAAAAAGACTTAGACAAAGTGATGCTGATCATAAGAGCAACAATAGATATAACACAATGCCCAATTTCAAAATATAAAACAGAGCCATGGTAACAAAAACCATGGTCCTGGTGCAAAGAAAGACCCATGGACCAATGGATAGAAGAGAAGACAGAGAGCCAAACCCACACAGGTACAGTCATGTGACTCTAAGCAAAGATGCCAAAAACATCTTGTTGGAAAAAAGACAAAAGACATTTTAGAAACAGTGTTGGGAAAACTAGATATCCATATGCAGAAAAAGAAAACTAGATGCCTATTTTCTAACAGTATACAAGAGTTTATTCAAAAAAGGATTAAAGACATAACTACCAGACTAGAAACTACAACAACTAGAAGAAAATATATGGAAAACACTTCAGTAGGTAGGCAATGACTTCCTGAATAGAGCTCCCTATGGCTCAGGAAACAAAAGCAACAATAGATAAGATGGAGTGCATCAAACTAAAACCTTCCTGCATAGTAAGTGGAACACATAACAGTAAGAAGACAGTAACAGTAGCCTCCAGAATGGGAGAAAAGCTTTGCCAGCTACTTTTCTGACAGATGGTTAATATCCTGAAAATATTAACTCAAACATCTTAACACCAGAAACACAAAAACCTTTTCAATCAATAAGCAAATGCACAGCCAGTTCTCAAAATAATCAGTACAAATGGCCAACACTTAGGTGAGAAAATGCATAACAACTTTACCAATCAGGGAAATGCAAATCAAAACAACATCAAGCTCCCATTTTCCACCATTCAGAAAAGTAATCATCAAGAAAGCAAATAACACTAGGAAGAATTTAGAAGAAAAAAACTCTTATATGTTCTTGGCACCACCACAAATTATTATAAATTATTATACCTCTATGGAAATCAGTATGAAGGCTACTCAAAAAACTAACATAGACCTACTTAATGATCCAACTATACAACTCTTCAGTATTTATTAGAAAATATTTAAAGTCAGCGTTCATTAGAGATACACATATGCTCATCTTTATCATGACACTATTCATAATAGGCAAGTTATAGAATCAGGATAGATGCTTGTAAAATAAGACAATGGAAAAAGAAAATGTGGTATATATACACAAGGAAGATTTCTATGCATAGATAACAAAATGAAGTCAATTTTAGGAAAACGAATTAAACTGGGAAACATCATGTTAAACAATATGAGCCAGACTTAGAAAAAAAATATCATATATTGCTCTCATATGGAAAACTAGAGGTGGGAAATGTTCAACATGAAAAAAGATGGATAATAAATTTTATCCATTAGCGTAGATAAAATTGGGAGTATGGAAATGGTAATGGGCAAACTAAAATCCATATGCAACAAAATGAAATTAAACTACTCTCACCATGCACCAAACTCAAAGTGGATCAAGGACCTAGGAATTAAACCATAGACTCTGCATCTAATAAAAGAAAAAGTAGGCCCTAATCTTCATTATGTGGGATTAGGCCCCAACTTCCTTAATAAGACTCCTATAGGGCAAGAATTAAAACCAAGAATCAATAAATGGGATGGAATCCAACTAAAAAGTTTCTTCTTGGTAAATTTTTACCCCTCACACATCAGATAGAGAACTAATGTCTAGGGTATATAAAGAACTCAAAAAGCTAAGCACCAAAAACAAACAAACAAACAAACAAAAACCCAAATAACCCAATCAACAAATGGGCCAAGAATCTGATGGAGTGCATCAAACATACACTTCTCAGAAGAGGACATACAATCAATCAACAAACATATGAAAAAATGTTCATCATCTTTAGCAATTAGAGAAATGCAAATCAAAACTACTCTAAGATATCATCTCACTGCAGTCAGAATGGCAGCTATTATGAAGACAAATAATAAGCTTTGGTGAGGATGTGGGGAAAAAAGGCACACTCATACACACACAGCTGGTGGGACTACAAATTGGTGCAGCCAATATGGAAAGCAGTTTGGAGATTCCTTGGAAATCTGGAAATAGAACCTCCATTTGACCCAGCTATCCCTCTCCTCAGTTTATACCCAAAGGACTTAAAAACAGCATACTACAGGGACACAGCCACATCAATGTTTATAGCACCAAAATTCACAATAGCTAAACTGTGGAGCCAACCTAGATGCCCTTCAGTGGATGCATGGATTAAAAAAAATGTGGCATATATATATACAACTAAATTTTACTCAGCAATAAAAAAAGAATAAAATCATAGCATTTTTAGGTAAATGGATGGAGTTGGAGAAGATAATGCTAAGTGAACTTAGTCAACCCCAAAAAACAAATGCCAAATGTTTTCTCTGATATAAGGAGGCTGACTCATAGTGGGGTAGGGAGAGGGAGCATGGGAGGAATAGATGAGTTCTAGATAGGAAATAGGGGAGGGAGGGATAGGAAGTAGTCAGGGGATTAGCAAGGATGGTGGAATGTGATGGACGTCATTATCCAAAGTACATGTATGAAGACACAAATTGGTGTCAACATACTTTATATACAACTACAGATGAAAAATTGTGCTGTATATTTGTAATGAGAATTGTAATGCATTGCTCTGTCATTTTTTTAAATCAATAAAAAAAATTGGGAATAGAACCTCTGGAGGTTCTATTCTTCTAGAGGAAGGAATGTTCAAGATATGACTGGGGGAGTATAATTGATCTATATGTACATACAAATATGCCACAGTGAAATTTTGTGTATACTTAAGGTGCAATTTTTAAATTTTGGCTATCTTTTTTTTAATTTTTAGAAGTTACTTTATCATGTTCATTACCCTATTACTTGTTTTGATTAGATTTATATTTTTCTTTGACTAGCAGTACCTATTTATATGTATTTTTTAATTTTATTGGTTTCTTTTTAATTATATGTGACAGTAGAGTCCATTTTGATATAATTCAACAAGCATTGACTATCTTAATAGTTTTAAAACTATATTAACTGGTGCTAAATATAAATTACTTGAAGCTTTAATAAGAACAGAAGCAAAGAAAACATTGATTTCTTAAGTATCTAAAATATGCCACATTTATTTGCTTATTTTTCTATTCATTATAATCACAAAATGGTTGTGATGGTAATCTCACACCCTGCCTCCTGGTCATTCAAGAATATCAAAGAGTAAATGATAGACATATTTGACACATTATTGTATATATCCAGCATGTACTTCTCCTAAACATTCCTATGTTTGGCCTAATATTGAGTTGCTGCTCCCCTTCATTTCACTACTTCTTATTTTAAATATCAGCCATCTTGACTCTTTTATTCAATCTGGAAACTTATCCTTTCCTTCATAAATGAATTCTTCCTATGCATCCCTTTTTCCCAGCTTCATATTCATCAAGCTCTTCTTCTGCCTTCTTTTCTATTTCTTTCCTTCCATAAGGGCACACCAAAGAAGTGTTTATTCCCACCACATTCTGTCAATGTTAATTCTCTATATATACCTCACCTATTGTTATCCTTGTTTTTCTATTATAACCTTGTTATAGGATGTTTGTCATCATGGAAGGTGATATGTGAAAAAAAATGGAAAGAGTTTTTAAAAACGCATTACCTTTGAGTCAGGTGATGGAAAGAAAGGAGAATCATTCTTTATTTTGATTGCCTGTACCAGTGTGGTTTCAACTACTTCCTTCTTTTGACTGGCAGGGGTACTGCTGTCAGGTAAGTTTTCACTCCTTTGGTTCCCAGTGTCATATTTTGCTTCTGACAGTAAAAACAAAATAAACAGTATATAAAAATTCTGTAATTTCAATCAATAAGCAGCACAACAACAGGCAGTCTCCAAATAGCTTACCATCCTTCGTGGATTGCCTGGAAGCTTTAGTTAATTTTCCTCCTTCTTCCAGGATGTTCTAGGAAGAAAAAAAATCGATTAAGGTATAATAAAAAACCAAAGTTGATGAAATAATTAATGTTCTCTACTATTGAAGGGTATATGAGAAAGAGCAGAGGTTTCTGAGTCATTCCGACGTATACTCAAACTCCAGTTCTCTCACTACTAAGACATACCTTCTCATGGGGTAAGGATTATGAGCCTTGACAGAGATCTCCAAAATGTCACTCCCCTTATCTCCAATTGATTGTTACACAAATACTGAAATCCATTATACCATTTTCTTCAGCTGAATTGATGTAGGATAAACATTGTAGCCATCTGTATTTAGACTACTTTTGAAAAATGAGTAACATTTTGAGAAATTATGTGTGATATTTTAAGGTGTTTTTATGACTTACAATGGCATGAATTACCTCTTGAGGGGAAAACATAAGACATGAGCTTTTAGAGTATCTATTAAATGAGATTTATTGGATTCAAAAACAGTAGAAGTTTTGTCCATCTTATGTGTTAAATAGCTAAAGATAAATGCTCATACAAATTTTGCTTCTTCCAAGAAAAAGAAGAATGAAAAAAGCAATCTTGTGGGGGCAATATCAATGAATAAAAACAACACAGAATTGCTAAACAGAAACATTAACTCAAACCTTGGTGACAGAGATGGCACAATGAATAGACACTGAAGAGATGTTTTCTGCAGGGAACTATTAAGTATTAAAGTAAGTTGTTGTTTTAGAAAGGGATGTATGTTCTTTTTATTCCAGTACCTTCATATAATTAAGTTAACAAAACAATAAGATATAAAATATTTTTTTTAAAAAAAACAGGTGGCACTGCCAACCACATCACCAGGTTTGCTTGGCATAGTTAACAAGACACTGAAATAAGTCGTTTTTAAAAAAATAAGAGAAAAGGAAGAACAAGCAAATCTTCATCTAAAGTCCAAATCTAAATTCAAGTTTGAAGCAGGCTTGGAGGATATTCTGGTTCCTACTTCCATATTTATGACATTAATCTAACTTGTTTATTCCTCCTTTATGGCACTAATTTGAGATAACTTACTCAAACTTTACATCCCATATATTAAAAGAGAATAAAATTTAAAGCATGTTTTTTAATTCAGTAGGCTTAATTACTAGTTATCTCATGCATATTATATTACTTAGGGCATTTCATTAAGTAGACATTTATTTTGTCACATTTACTCATGTTCAACACTATATATAACATCAGCTTTTAGAAACGTGCATTTCTCCAGGCCAAATGAACTCATTTAATGTAAATAATAACATAATAGCATTCTAAATGGAATACAGTATGTTAGATGTATACTTATTTCCCCCAAAATAAAAATTACACCCTTCTTACTCACATAATATTTAGCTCTTCATGACTGAAATAAAATTAAAGTCACTTTAAAAAAAGAGAGGTCTTTTACATTTGAAACCTTATTCTAGCTGCTCCAGGATATTTGCAAATATATTTCCTAACTTGGAATAATTCATAAAACTGGTAGAGTTTTACAATGAATATTTAAATCACTAAATACAGAAACACCTAAAATTTAAAATTTCAGAATGTGACATAGGATTTGATTATTTCAAAGAACAATAATTCTGAAAGTTTTACCATACAATTATTGAGAGTCTCTGCTTCCAGAACTGGTTATTACTTTGCACAGGCCATCTATTTTTTGATTAGATGGAGAGGAAATTTTTAGAAAAAGTTCATTACCTCACATTTGTTTTTATTTTTATTGGTCCTTTTCAGTTATACAGCACAATAGAAGTTATATACTAGGATATCATTATAAAACCATAGAATAAAATTTGTTCTAATTCAGGACCTAGTATTTTCCCTCTGTTCTACTGATCTTTCTGCTACTTATTTATAGTTTTTAAAATTAGTGTCACTTTTAGTGGAAAGACTCAGAAAGTAAGGATATGCAAAAGCCCTTTTTAATACAAGTATTAAGATACAAATCCTAGATTTCTGACTTGCCACAATTCCTAATATTATTTTAGTATAAATATAGAGCCAAGGATAGAAATAGAGAAAAAGCTTTCCTAAAATGTTATGATACTAAAACATCAAGGGTCCAAGTAAAAAAAAGCAACTTGCAATGTACATCATACATTCCAAACTAAAGGCACCAGGGAAATCCCAGGATTCTATAAAAATTAATTTAGATATGGGTTGTAAGTTATGTAAGTATGATTTACAAAGGACAGTAATATAAACTGACTACTCAAAAGATCCTTGACTAAATTTCACATTTCCTCTGCAGTTAGAAAGCTATTCCTAATGCAATTTTTCTGTCACTATGTGTTTTCCAGCCTATCTTTTCTTCCAGCCCCCAAGACGCTCAGGTACTTGAGAGAACAATGATACAAACAACTTTTTGATTCAACATCATTCTCTAAAACAGATTCTTCTTAGCAAATTTTCATATAAAATGTCAGAAAAAAATATAGCTAAATTTTAGGCATTAATACCTTAAAATACAAAATTCAGAGCAAGAACATGAATTTCATCAAAGATCACTTTACCTTAATATGAGCTTCATAATTGCCCTCACCCTTTGCCAGGCAGGAATCACCTGGATCAGATTTTTCAGGAGATCTTTAGAGCAAAAATGTATAACAAGAACGGGTGAGTGGTTTTCTTTTTAAAATAAACTCTGTTTAACGTTTAGGTAAAATTTATTAAGTGGTATTTCTTGATTGATATAATTAAAATATGACCTCTTTTTTTTTAAAAAAAAAAAAGCTCATATTTACCTCATTCTGCCTCTACTGCTCTGAATCTATGAGATATTCAATGAAGGCACTCTTAGTTCCAGTTCAGAGTGATAGCAAAACAAACCTCTGATAACCCAAGACAAGGTAGCAAGATGCACAGTTCCCTCTCTTGGATATCCATGAGTCTAATACTAAGCAAGGTGGCTTGAAAACAGCAGACTTCCTTCTTCACCATGGATGTCACCAATAAAACACCCTATTGTTTCACACCCTTTACCCTCAAGCAGTGCAGAGAGTTTGCTGAAACTTTTTAAAATTTTTGAAAGTTAAAAAGTGAATATATATGCTATTTAGAGTATTTTTGTCAGGCACATTGAAATAAATTATAAAATGGATTTTTCCTATATAGGTCCCACTTTATTCAGGTCCACATAAACAAGCAAGCACTTTAAAACCTTTATAGACACTCAGATACTCAAGGGAAAAGACTGCCAGAAAAGCAGAGTCTTGGGTAGTTGTACCTATTTCCCTGAGTATTATTCTAAATGTCCTCCCTCCTCTGGGAATCCATTCCCCAGTCCCTCATCTGCAGGCCTCAGTGGCAGTCTCCAAACTTGAAATCTACATCTCATGAACATGCAGATTCCTGACACAAGGTTCAACTAAATGGAGGCCAGTGATCGATGAGGCTGGCCTCAGTCTAAATACATTACCAACTACTTAACTGGAGCTGTGTGATGGCTTTGCCTGCCAATCATTCCTGTGCCCAACACTACATGTACATTGTAAATGTAGCAAGTTGAAAAGAAAGTGGAGGTGAACGGCACCCACTTTGGGCCACAGATCCATATATTCTAACAAATTCTAGTGCCTGGTTCATTAGTTACTAATCCATTTTTGAATCACAGAGATGCAAACAGGAAAAAACAAAACAAACAAAAAAAAATACAACCTATCAGAACTTCCTCTAAATACTGTATATATTAATATGCCTTTATAGAGAGCTTTCAATATTCTGCACCCTTAATTCCAGTTTTGTGTTCAAACTGATCATAAACCCCACAATTTTGGTCTCTTTTCTAAAACCCTTATTCCTCCTACCCAACAGTGTTGTCACTCTTCAGAATAGCCCTTTCCTTCATTAGTTACATTTTGATCATCTACCACTCTGTTCACTTAATTCTATTCTTGTCCTCTTTATTTGGGTTCCTACAGTCAATCCCCATTTTATTATGAAAACATTCACCTTCAAAATGATAACCAGAAAAAGTACTGAGCTTAGAATTCAGGAACCAAAGTTCAAATCTCATTGTTGCCACTTTCTGTACCCAGAAAAGTCCCTTTAATATCTTTAAATTTCAGGTTCATCCTCAAAACTATGATTTGGCCAGCCTGTCAAACACATGCTGAAAGACTAGAGGGTACTTTGACTAGTTGCTAAAATTCCTTAAAAATTCTGAAATTCTCTGAACTTTTGATTTTGTCAACAGAAAATATTCAAATGACAAGATAAAACAAACACCAAGGGAGCAAAACCGAAAATAAAGATAGAAATTAAAGATTACAGTCATAGAAAAAGAAATAAAGAGTATAAAAGTCTTCATAAAATGAACAGGGGTAGTAATTGAAGGGAAATCAACTAGAAAATCAGGAAGTAGAGAACTCAGTTAGAATGTCCTCTAAGGATTAATGTAATTAATACAACATTGTCAAAACAATGGTATTCTTCACTTCCAGAAAGATAATTTCTCTCCAGCACTTGCCTGATCTTGTTTATCAGAAAACCATATGGCCATAGCTCTGTGAGATTTTCCATAAAAGCTTTGATGTATTAAAAAAGCTGGTTACCAGTGGAACTGTCAAAAATGTCATGACAAAATCTTGGACTATAACTAGGCTTCTCAGGTAAAATGTAAATCAGAATTAACACACAACAGCCTTTGACTTCTGAATTGATACATCTTGGTATCAACCTGTACAGTGGGGCAATACAGTTGAGTTCTCAGCCAGGTAAGGCTATAGTCTAATCACGGGCCTGATACTTATTAATTAGGAGAATATGGAACAAATAGTCAGCCTCTATGAATGACAGCTGCCTTATTAGTAATTAACAGATTATAATAGCACAGGCATTTCCAAAGTCTCCATGAGACAACTTTAGGAAACAAATGTTAACTGAATGTGGTGTCTGTCCCAGACTAGAACACTCAGCAAATACTTGGTTCCTTTTAACTTCACACTCTTAGTTAATAGACAATTTTTTTAAACCTATAAATTCATACCTTATTAATGCGTCAGCTTTAGAACTTTCTTTCACTATTAAAGAAAACAGTAAAATTATATTTAATCAACAGGAATATAAAATATTAAAGATTTATGACTCTGATGTTTTGTTATAATAAAATATTCCTCCAGGCCCATACCTGAAAACATTTTTAGAATTAATATTAATTGTATTTCTGATAGGCAAGTAGTGTATTAACAATTCCTATGTCTCCTACTCTGTACTTATCAAATGCAAGAAACATGGAAATTATAAAAGTTTGATACTTAAAAGTAAGTAATTTGTCTCAAAACCATAATCCTTACTCAAAACTGCAAGATGAAAGAAAACCTTATCATTGTCACATAAAGTAGCATAAAGATATCAGTGTCAAACAAGGGGAGACACAATGGTGGATTAGCAGGAAGTGGCTTTTTGCACAGCTCCAAGACATGGGACCCAGAGAGGGAGAAAACCGCTTCTCTGTGAGGTGGGTGATAAAAGATGCCACTGATACTCAATACTGAACAGAGAGACTGGGAAACTGGGGAAGTTGGAGTGCATCAGACAAAGATGAGAAACAGAAACGGAGCTTAGGTTCTGATGGGAGTGGGGGAAATTAGTACACGAGGACAGGAAAGACTGAAAAGTGCTGCAGATGAGAGGCTGGGGTTGTGGCTTCGTGGTAGAGTGCTCACCCAGCAGGCATGAGGCACTGGGTCAATCCTCAGCACCACATAAAAATAAAGTTACTGTGTCCACCTAAAACTAAAAAAATTTTTAAAAAATTTAAAAGAGTGCTGCAGAAAGTGTTGGCATGCAGAACCTGGGACCCAAGGGGCAACCTGGCCTGGGAAGACTCAGAAGCTATTCTGCTCCTTAAACTACTGCGTGAAAGTCACCCCTGCTCTACCTGCTATGCACAGGGAGCTGAAGCTGGAGACATGCTTGCCCATCTGCACTGCAGCGGCACCAACTCAGACTGGGAACTTCGATCCATGTTTTGGGGCCCAGTCCCATACATGAATCTAGCAGACACCAGCCACAGCTCTAAAATGAGCCTAGCACATCAGGAGAATTTCTGGCATGGACAGCATTTTTCCTGGGGTAATGTAAGTCAGAGAGGCCAGAGAGCCTGCCCTCCTCTTCCCTTGATACAGCACTGCCCAGTACCAGTGGCAGTGGCTTCAAAATCTGAATGAGCAGGAGCTTGGGGGCAGATCTCAGGAGGCCAAAAAGGACAGTACCCTTGAAAAATGGAGCTGGTGAAGAACTGGCTTCCCCTTCCCAAGAGTGTAGCCCTGGCGAGAAGAGGTGGGTATAGTGTTAAAGGTGCGTTGATTCTTTCATGCTCAATAACTCCCCATGCAATGAAACATCTGGGGCAAGGACTAGACCTCACTGCCTCCCCTGAGAACATCTTGTAGAACCCAGCATAACCTATACCCGGGGGTGGAGCTGACAGCACCTCCCACAGCTAATCACGGAGAAGGGACAGAACTTTGGCACAGAGAGCAAGCGTGTACTCTCAGTGACAACCCTTGGTTTTTTCTTTAGTTTTTGAATGTACTGATGGATACATGATGAACATTTACACACTTTTACACGTAAACATTTGTTTTTGCTTTCTCATTTCTAGCAATCTCAAACATAGTTATTTTTCCTTACTCTGTTTTTTGAGGATTAAAGTTTTCAATTAGCATATTTTGGACTGATTTTGTATTCTGTTTCAAAATCAATCCAAAATATGCTAATTGAAAACTCTCTCTTTAATTCCATTACTGCTTTTTTTCTCTTTCCTCCTCATAAACAACACATCCTACACTACCTCTGCATCTGCCATATTCCCGTCTTGAAACCACAAATCCTTTTCTACCTGCAATTGCTTCTTTCCTCTTAATGAACTCTATTCTTAACTTCTAACACTAACTGGGGGTGGAGCTGACAGCACAGCTGGAGTTTACAGAACTCCAGACACCACCACTAATGCTACAGCAACAATTAATACAACTGAAGCCATAGGAACACCTATTCTTTGATTTTATGAAAGATGATTCAGGATTACTAATGTCTTTACTGACAGAAATTGATAAGCCTACCATTTGTTTATTGTGTCAATTAACTTTGTGTGAAAATAAAAATTAAGTACTGAATTTAGTGCTACATATGTAGGCACAGTTGGTTGCAATTATTTGGCTCCCTACTAATCTGTGAGGCACAGGATATCTACAGGATCACTAGAAATGTACAGACTAGAAGCTCTGTTGCTGAAGATCCATTTAGATACATGGGTAGACATAGAAACAATATGAACAAGCAAGGAAACAAAGCATCCCAAACAAACCAGAATGACTCAACAGCAGATTCCACAGAAACCACAGTGGAGGAAATGTCAGAGAAGAAATTTAGAAAGTTTATAGTTAAACTGATCTATAAGATAAAAGATGATGTAAGGAGTGAAATCACAAGAGAAGATACAAGAAGGGAAAGATCACTTAAATAAGGATATAGAAATTCTAAAGAAACATCAATCAGATATTCTCAAAATGAAGGAATCAATAAACCAAATTAAAAATTCAATGGCAAGCATCACCAATAGACTAGATGACTTCAAAGATTTTCAGGTAATGAAGTAGTAGTACATAATATTGAAAATAAATTTCATCATGGAGAAAAGATATTACCAGACTATGAAAAGAATTGTTTAAAAATATGGAATATTTTTATCTTTTCAAATCTTTTCAAAGACTAAATTTAAGATTCAACTGGGGTAGATTAAGTCTCTGAATTTCAAACAAACAAAAACCACAATCCTTTCAACAAAATAACAGAAAATTTCCAAAATCTTAAGAATGAAATGGAAAATCAAACACAGGAGGTATACAGAACTCCAAATATATAAAATTACAACAGTCCCACTCCTAGGCATATTATAAAAATGCCTAATGTACAGAATAAGGATAGAATTTTAAAACCTGCTAGAGAAAAATGATTGGTCACATTAAGAGGCAAAACAATCCAGATCTCGGCTGATTTTTCAACCCAGACCCTAAAAGCTAGGTCTTGGAATGATATATGCCAAGCTCTGGAAGAAAATGGATACCACACCAAGAATACTAAATTAGGTCAGATTTGAATATGAGATAAAACCTTCCATAATAAACAAAAGTTAAAGAAAATTCACAACTAGAAAGCTGGCATGATAAAACATACTCAAATAAAATATTTCATGAAGAAAAAATAAAATGTACAAATAAAACCCAGCAGAGAGTACAACCACAACTAAAAGAATAGCTGATCAAAGTAGAGTCTAATTCAATTTGAAAACTAGAAATAAATCAAAATGACAGGAACTATAAATCATCTCTCAATAATAACACTGAATGTTAATGGACTCAACTCATTAAAAGACATAGGCTGGCAGACTGGATTAAAAAACAGAACCCAACAATATGCTGTCTCCAAGAAACTCACATCATAAGAAAAGCTATTCATAGACTGACTGTAAATAAGGATGGGAAAAACATATCATTCACATGGGTCTCACAAGTAAGCAGGCGTTTCTATTCTCATATCTGATATAATGGACTTGCTTAAGGGAGTAATACAACAGCAAGAAATAACAGCTGTAAATATATAAGCTCCGGAGCATATATGTAAACAAACACATCACAACACAATAATATTGGGAACTTTAACATGTCTCTCTCATCACCAGACAGATCATACAAACAAAGATTAAATATAGAAGGTAAAGAACTAAAATTACAATTAATAATTTAGGCTTAACAGAGATACATAGAATAGTTCACCCATCAAGGACCAAATACACTTTCTTCTTAGCTGCATGTGGAACATTTTCCAAAATAGATCACATTTTAGTACATAAAGCAACATTTACCAAATACAAAAAAATAAAGCTAATACCTTGCACTTTATCATAATGGAATAAAACTAGAAATCAAGATAAAAATAAAAACTAACACTAGGAGACTAAATTCACTACTTAATAATGAACAGACAGCTGAACAAATCAGGGTTGAAATTTAAAAATATTTAAATATAAATGAGAATAGTGATACAACCTATAAAAATCTTTGGGACATTATAAAGGCAGTTCTAAGAGGAAAATTTGTAGCATTAAGCTCATATATTAAAAGAATAGAAAGTTACTGAGTAAATAATCTAACATTAAATCTCAAGGCCACAGGGGAAAAAACCACTAAAATTAGCAACAGACAGGATATAATAAAAATCAAAGCTGAAATTGATGAAATCAAGATTTTAAAATTTAAAAAAACCCACAACGAATCAAAATGTTGGTTGTTTTAAAAAATAAACTAAATTGATAAACTTCAGCCAAGCTAATTAAGAGAAAGAGAAAAAAGCAAAGTATCAAAATCTATGGTGAAAATTGAAATATCACCACAGACAAAGTAAAATCAATTATCAATAAATGATACAGCATCAAACGAAGAAGCTTCTTCACTGTAAAAGAAACAATCAAGGGCATGAAAAGAAAACCAACAGACTAGGAAAAAAAACCTTTGCCACCTGTGTCTTAGAAATTCTAAGCATCAACTTCCAGGATAAAAAACTCAAAAAAACTTAACACTAAGAACACCACCACCACACACCACCACCCAATCAATAAATTGGAAAAGGAGTTGAATAGGCACTTCACAAAAGAAATACAAATGGTCAATAAATATATGAAAACATTTACAGAAATCAGAGGAATGCAATAAACAAACCAGGGACAGAAGGCTTACAAAGACATTTCAGCATAGGAGACAACAAAGATGCTATTCTCTTACTTCCAGCTACTTATCTTAAGTGTGGTACAAAAAAAGCTTTACCTCCCCTAGGGGTAAAAACTGTTGAAAGATGACACCCTTCAGAGTTTATATGCTCTCATCCATACTGCATTATCCTGGGGAAATGTAGAAAGAAGCACTAGGAAGGTAGCAGCAAGGTGTTGTGTAGTAATAGCTGATATCTTAAAATATTTAAATAGGCTATTAACCTACTCATGCTTTCAGAATGTGCTAACTATTGCCCCTCCATATGGGAGAAGAAATTCCTTCCCACTTCATTTAAAGTATAAAACAAAACAAAAACAAAAACAATGTGACTTTTGTGGCATTTCCCCTGAGAGAATCTACTGGTAGGCCAGAGATTGTATTGCATAGAATGTATGAGCTCTGGCTTCAATCCCCGACAGTGAAATAAAAAGTGATGATAATTTTTAAAAGAATTATACTGTGAAAATTATATAGACTGAGTTTATAATTACCACTCAAAAGAGGATTATTTCAATTCATGCATGCTATTCACTCTTTCCCATGACAAGGTAGATAGATGTAAAAGACTTTTTGATGCCAATTTTATAAACTATGACTTCTTGAGATTGTCAAATTCCATTGAGAAGTGTTTATATGGTCCAGTTAGTACTGTGTCATACAGCATGATGTCAATTTTCTCAATCCTCCTCGTAAGTGGCAGATCTTCATATACTGCACACTTTCTCAGCATGTAATCTGTATCCCTCATGTCCTATACTGATGAACCAAACTACTAAAAATGGAAGATAAGGGCTACAAATGTAGCCCACTCACAGAGAACATGCCTTAATTTCATGCTGTTATGGGTTCAATCACTAGCACCACAAAAGCACTGAGATCTACTTTTTTAATTATATATTATTTTCCTTTCCTGTTTAGTGGTGACCTGATTGATTTATGAACACTTATACTCATGCATATTTCTTTTTCTCATTTCTAGCATTTTTGAAGCCAGTTATTTTTTCATGGATCAGTATTTTGACATAGCAATAAAGAAAAGTCCAGGACCAGATAGATTCTCTGGCAATTCCTACCAAACCTCTAAAGAACTACTAACATCAATATTCCTCAAATTATTCCATGAAATAGAAAATGAGGGAATCCTTCCTTCCAAACCCGTTCTATGAAGCAAAAATCATCCTGATACTAAAAACAGACACATAAAGGAAGTAAAGCTTTAAGACAAATATCCCTGATGAAGATACATGCAAAAATTCTTAATATTTGAAAACTGCATATAAAAATATATTAAAAATATAGTGAACAATGATCAAGTGGGGTTCATCCCAGGGATGCAAGTTTGGTCCAACCTACAGAAATCAAAAAACATAATTTTTCAATAGACTTTAAAAAAAGAATCACATAACTATCTCAATAGATGAAGAGCATTTGACAGAATACAGCATCCACTCATGTTCAAAACGCTAGAAAAACTAGGAATAAATAAGAATATACCTGAACATTTTTAAAGCTATACACCAAAAAATCCCAAGGCTAACATCATTCCAAATGGAGGAAAAACTGAAACAAGACAAGGATGCCCTCTTTCACCACTTCTGTTCTTGAAATTCTAACCAGAGCAGTTTGGCAAAAGAAATTAAAGGGATATGAATAATAAAAGAAGAGCTCAAACATCTCAATTTTCTGACAAAATTCTATATTTATTAAGACCCCCCAAACTACCCAAAACTTTTAGAACTCAAACTCAGCATAGTAGCAGGATATAGAATTAACACTCACACATCAATTATGGTCCTGTACAATAATTATAAATCAGATGATGAATCACAATGGGCTCAAAAAATTAGAATACTTGGGAAACAATTTAAGAAATGAAAGAACTCTATAATGAAAATCACCAAACACTAGAGAAAGAAGTTGAAAAATACCTTACAAGATGGAAGATCTCCCATGTTCATGGATAGGCAGAATTAATATTATCAAAATTGCCATACTACCAAAACACTATAGCTTTAATGTAATTCCTACTAAAATTTCAATGAAATTTTTCATAGAAATAGAAAAAACAGTCATGAAATTCACTTGGAAAAACAAGAGGCCCAGAATATCCAAAACAATCCTTGTGTGAGAAAAGTGAAGGAGGAGGCAGGCATCACAATATCCGATCTCAAATTATACTATAGGGCTACAAAAATGGCATGGTGTTGTCACCAAAACAGGCAAGAAACCAAAGAAACAAACAGACAAAACCACACAATACACTTATCTCCTAGTAGACAAAGGCATCAATAACATACATTGTATAACACAAAAGAGCTTCTTCAACAAATGGTACTGAGAAAACTGGAAATATATATATGGCAGAATCAAATTGATCCCTTAACTCTTACCATGCACAAAACTCAACTTATCAAAATACACTCTACTGGTTACATAGACCTAAATATGTACAAATAAAAACTGGTGCTGAAAAAAAAATAAAAATAAGAACAGAGGAGATTAAAAAAAAGCTCCCACCTAACATATACCCGTTTAGGAATGGACAGAGATGACTAAAATTCAGTGGTCTGGACACTCACCCTAAAGCAAGACTAGAAATAAATGAAGCAACTCTTACAAAATTATGCAGGTCCTCAGCCTAGGTCTCTCCCATATCCTTGCAGACAGCACATTATTGACAAGTTTGGAGGAACCACCACAGATTCTCTACTGCCTATATCACTGGTCCACCAACATGACTCCACTCTCAACACTGATGCAGAAAGCTGTTACCTCAGAACTGACAGTGCAAACTGACAACAGCTCACGAATCACAGATAAGACACAGGAAACTGCAATACAGATGCCATTTGGAAATGAATTCAACTTTATGCAATAAAACAATACCACAGGACACATCATCCAGAGAAGGCTACTTCCTAAGTAAACCCTTACATAAAGGTGGAAGAGACATATCCCTGAAGATGTACAAATTTCAATCTGGAAATGTAAGAAGATAAAAATCAAGGTAGTATGACTCTTTCACAGTTTATAACTCTAGGAACTTTTTGCAAAGATATTACAATAGAGAAGATTCCAGAAAAAAAAAATTCTAAAGAATGTTAAAATAATGAATGAATTCAAAGATGAAACAAAGAAAAACTGAGTAAATTAAGGAAAACAATGCAGGACATGAGAGAACAATTCAATACAGATTCTGAAAAAGAATCATTTAGAAATCTTGAAAATAAAGAGCTCCATACCTCAAATAAAAATATCTAATTGAAGTCAAACCCATAGAGTACATCAAGTGAAAGAAAAAAATATCAGAGCTTGATGTTGATAAAATATCACATTCAGACAATACTAACAACAATCAGAAGAATTGTAAACAACTTACAGACCCACTGAATACAATTCATAGACAGTACTCTTATGAACCACTGGTACACACAATGGAGGAGAGGTACAGGCTATAGGAAATGCAAACTTTCTCCGTGAATAAAAGAAATTATTTCTTAAATCTGGTGACAGTTATGAACATCCAGGCATAATAAGGTTTTAGAATCCCAAATGGACATGACCAGAAAAGAACCTCTCCACATTAGTCTATAAAATTACCAAAGGTAAACTGAAATCTACAGAAAGGGCCAAAGAAATTATAAACACATCAGAAAAAAATATTAGATTTCTGAGTAGAACCTTTAAGATTCAGGATAGCATGAAATGGTATATTTCAAACACTGAATAAAAAAATTTTAAAAAGTAAACAAGGACAAAAACTGTAACATGAATGGAAAGGATGGTTATCATGTTAAGGTAAAAAAAAAATCAAACAAAAATCCAAATATCACATGCTCTAACATGTGGAATCTGGGAAGAAAATATGAATGACTAGAAAATGGAAGAGAGATTATTAAGGAAGAGGGAAGGTAACTGGGGAGGGGGAAAATGGAAGTAAGGAGAGTGGTCAGGATTCAATTATCATGTGTGTGTATAGAAATATCACTGTGAAATCCACTAACTTGTGCCCACAATAGGAGTTGATAGTAATAGTTGATAAGAACACCTGTTTTTATAACAAGTCCAATTTGCTATAATGTCACCATATAGGAAACACAACACACTAATTTTAAAATATTTTTCTTATTTATGCAAAGCCATAAAATTTCAGGGTTCAAAATTAATGTAAAATTTCTTCAGATAATATCATTTAGATGATAATTTTTCTACAATTAATTGCTAAATAATTCTGGATTCTAGACGATCAAGAAGGAAATTAACAAAAATATTAATGGAATTTGAAGATTTATTTTTTTCCATTGTTCTTTTGTGATCAAAACTTCCTTACTCTCTTTTTTTTTTAATACAGGGCATAAACACCAAGAGTAACTGACTTTTGTAAGTCTTACCTGAACTGAAAATTGCTGATGTTCTAGATTCTGCTTTCATATATTGAAGAATTAAATTCCTGTTGCTATATTTGAAAAAAGTAATAAAATTGGTATTTTAATAATCATATGAAAACACTGACCAAATATAATTGAATACTTTGTATAGAGTTTTAGATCTAGTATCAAAACTTTTTCATGTGCTCTCCAAATTTGTAAGCCTTATAGACATTTTATTAACTTGAAAATTATTTGTGGGGCTGGGGATGCGGCTCAAGCTGTAGCGTGCTCGCCTGGCATGTGCGGGGTGCTGGGTTCAATCCTCAGCACCACATAAAAGTAAAAAATAAAGATATTGTGTCCACCTAAAACTAAAAAATAAATAAAAAAAGAAAATTATTTGTACAATGTTTGTTCTGATGCCCAGGCTGATCCTAAACTCCTGGGCTGAAGCAAGTAGCTGGGGTGAATGCACGTGCCACTGAATCCATACTTTTTAAAGAAAAAATTAAGGTAAAATGCTCATTGAGAGCAAGACAGGTAAATATATTAACTAGTGTAGACTGAACTCAGAAAATGCCCTCTGTAAACAATAGCTCCTTGTTCTTATAAAGTCCTTTCTCTTAGGCTTAAGAATTTCTAAAAAATAAGGGTTCTATGACTTTAGTTCACCAGGTTGTAATAAAGATTTACTAAGAATATTGAAAGAAATAGTAAAATAATGACATATTTAACTATTTAGAATCTCAAAACTATTGTATATTTTTACAGGTTCTAATATTCAAATGTTAAAATTATTTTAAAAAATGCTTGAGTCTTAATTTTCATTATCATTGGTACTCTTTGTGCTTTGTAACTCAGAGCAAATCAGCGATTAAGTGATTTACAATTTTATTTACAAATATCTCCTTAGAGACTATAATCATCCCCTTTTTTGAGACTCATCAATAACAAAGGCAAGAAATTAACAAATGCCAAGAACTGGCTTGGACTACTATTTCTTCTCTACCTAGTTGAACCAAATCGGCAGACCTTTGTAAGAGTAGCTACATCCTCACGTTGATCTCCAACTGCCTTGGAAGACAAAAATCCTCTTCAACACAATGGATACTGAGGAGTCATCATGGGGCTTAGCTCTCTTGAGATTCAATGAATCTGCTTAATCTCTTCGTTTGGGGAAGAACTTAATATATGCTGAAAACTTTAGATAGTGATTCCAACAGCTTAGGAAATTTTCATTATTTAGGAAAACCAACCACTAGAGGTACCAATAAAAATTGGCATCCACCTTAGGAAACAGTGCTATGGGGCCCCTTGCAGTCAAAGGAAATGTATTTCAAGGGATGGAAGGTTTCCAGGTACATATCTGTTAACCAAGATGGTAGAAAACTCTGATCTCTTTCAGTGACTTTACTTGAAGAAGTTCTCTGATAGCTTTTAATGATTTCAATGATTTCAATTTTCTGACAGAAAAGACAAAGTCCTCAAAGGATAATGCACCAGAAAAAGAAAAGTTAATATGGGGGTTCTACATAAGGTTCCTAAAAGGGGGACAGGGTCAGAGCATTTATTGTGTGTTGGCCAAAGCTAGAGGCCAAGCTGTCAAAGCAGAGTGCTGCTGCTTGGGAACAATGGTTAAATAAAAAAGCACCAGTGCATGAGAACTAAAAAGAGTGTTGTAACTTTTGAGTCTAAGTGTGTGTTATCATGAAGACTCAGGGATTGGATCAGTGAGGACATGTAGTAAAGCTACTCTCTACCAGACTGCAAGGTCAGTTCTAGCAGAAGTCCTAATGTATTGGCTAGTGGTGTACCTTGGTGCTAGAACAATTTCCTTGCATGTATGAGAAGAGGAGGAAAAGGGAGGAGAGAGATAACAAACCCTGCAGGTGACTCATGCACGCGTAATTACTTTTTTAAATTTTTCTAAATTTTAATTATGTATATATGACAGCTGAATGCATTTTGATTCCTTGTACACAGCTGTGGCACAACTTTTCCTTTCTCTGATTGTACACAATGTAGCGTCGCACCATGGGTGCAGTCATACATGTACTTAGGTAATAATGTCTACCTCATTCTACCCATCTTTCCTACCCCCATTTCCCCTCCCCTGTCCTCCCTCCTCTTTGCTCAAACTTTCATCACTACTTTTAGGCTACACTGAGGAGCTGTCCTAACTCACTACTGTTCCTTACATAGTTACACTATGAAGTCTCACTTCATGTGTGAGATGCAACAGGTGTAACTATTGTGGATCTACATCTAATGCTGATTAGTACTGTCATGTAAACACGTACGCAGTACTGCCACTAGCAATGGCATAAGACAAGGCAATCCGTCCACACTTATCTGAAGCAGACACATTAACACCACATTGAAGAAGCAGCTCAGCTATCTGTGTTGATTTATGTTCCACAGCAAACATGAGGGCTGTTCTAAAGAGAGATAAATTCAACCTTAGGCATTTTAATAAATTTATTTAAACAGCCAATTTACTACATTTTACCAATTTGATATCTTGCTTTACATACACTAACAGACATCTTGGAAGATATCGTATCTTTATCTTTGAAAATCATTGGTGAGTCTAAGAGGAAAATGAGGACAATAACTATGATGATGTCATTCATCTGGAGTTGGCAAAGATTTCAATGAGAAAAGCTCCCTTTCCTTCCTAGGGCAATGTAATACATTGTAACTCACAGTCAGCCAAAGGTCAAGAAGTAAAAAAGCTATTTGCAGGCCATAATAACAGTAGCACTGTGGTACTAACAGTCATTGTTGCTTCAGTCATTCACTCGGGAGAAGCATTTGCCAGGCATTGAAATCAGTGCTATATGTACAATCTGGCAACCAGCTTTCAAGCATATGTTATCCTCTTTTTCATATCAGGAAACATATTTAGTCATTATCCATATTTAGGATTGCTTTCAAGGTCACACATTTTGAAACTTGGAAAGCTAGGAATGCAATCCAGTCATGTGTGAATCTAAAGCTTATTTCTTCTTTCTTTATCACCCACCTATATCTTATCTTCATTAAAGGAAATATTTTTTCCCTTTGAAGTTATTTTCTTTCCTCTGTCCATGCCAATTAAAAATAAAATCACTCAATAGCAATTAACACTCAGAAATAATCTAAAATCAATATTCTACAATGTAATTTAAAGCAAATAGTCATCCAAAGGACAAAATTACTTTCAATGTCTGTTTATGCTCAACACAGCATTTCCAAAAGAAAACTATACCAGGAGAAGACAAAATATAACAGAAAGTTTAAAAAATCCAATACTAACAAAGCAAACTAAAAGTCCATATTTTATAAAACTAAAATGAAAACTCTAGCTAACACAAGATCATGTGATCAACAAAATCAAATACTAATCATCAGCCAATAATTATCGGGGCAGGTGACTCATACCATTTACTCTTATTTGTATTGCTCAGTTTCAATAACTGCTTTTCTCCCTAATTGTAGTTCATTGTTCATATATTTCACCTATAGTCACACATATATTCCAATGATTATATCATTCCCATTAATTTAATAGATTAACTTAAGTGATTTTTACTACAAAATTAAGTTTTTTCAAAAAAAAAACCAATAAAGTACTATACCTTCCCTTATCATCAACTGCGTGTATGTTTGCTTTATTGTTAATGAAAAATTCTACCATCATCTGTCTCTTTTTCTTTATGGCGAATAAAAGTGGTGTTTGGCCACTCTGAAAAACAACAAAAATAGTTTATTCTCAAAATTAATTCTTCTCAACTAAACTTAACCTTACAAAATACTGTATGAATATAAGCACATAATAATAATGTAAATTAAGAGTAGCCACTCTCTTCTCTTCCATAAGTGCTGCTCTTTCAATTTGAAATGCCTCTCCTGTGCCTAGAGTGGCCACATGAACTCCAGTCATTTCCAAAACTGCTTCAGACATTTACTGTTTCCAAGGATCTTTGCCTCTGTCAAGCATTCATCATGGCATCTTGGAGTTATGTAACCCACACCCAACTCAACCAAGAGCATCTTGAGGACATGATCTATATCTTCTATCTCAGAAGCCCCATTCCTTAACACATATTAGTAAAGGATTTAAGTATTTGATTAATGAGCCAAATTTTCAACTTATTCGTAAGGTGTATCAATCAGATTCTGAAGAATGTCTACTTTTCCAGAAATACCAAGACTCATCAGAAAGATTATTTGTTTCACTATTAGATAAAATTTACAGAACTGTGCATTGTATGTCCAGTATTACAGAAATAGCTTTATCATTGCTTAACCCCTATTTGACACTGATTTTTCATAGCAAAAATTCCCATGTGAAGAATTTAAATTGCAGGGATATAGTTCTGAGAGCTTTCCAGTGACATGGAAGTTTCCTCCATGTTATACAAGTCCTCTTGATTATCTTCTCTTTATGGAATCAGAATCCCAGACACCAATGTCAGGCATTCCTGCTCCAAAAGGGTCACAAAGATAATGGGCTCTGAATTAAAAGTTATAGATTTTGAGTAAACTATATTGCTTTTTCTTAATTGGTCCCTATGTCTTCTCTTATTATAAGATAAAAGATATTTAACTTATGTTAGAAAGCTCAATACAAAAATATATTCTTCCTACAGAATTGGAGAAAAATTTTTGCCAGCTAATCCACTAGTAGGGGATTAATAAACATAAATACCAACTCAAAAAAGCTTAACACTGGGCTGGAGTTGTGGCTCAGTTGTACAGCACTTGCCTAACACATGCAAGGCCCTGGGTTCAGTCCTCAGCATCACATAAAAATAAATAAAGTATAGGTATTGTGTTCAACTCCAACTAAAAACTAAATATTAAAAAAAACTTAACACCAAAAAACAAACTCAGCCAATAAATGGACAAAAGAACTGAACATAAATTTCTCAAAAAAAACCACAATGTCTAAAAAATATGAAAAGCTCATCTCCATCTCTAACAATTAGGTCAATGCAAATCAAAACTACATTAAGACTTCATCTTCATCGTACTCCAGCCAAGATGGTAATGATCAAGAACACAAACAGTAATACATGCTGGTAAGGGTGTCGGGGGAAGGCACACTTGTACACTGCTGGTGGGACTGCGGACTAGTACAACCACTCTGGAAAACAGTTTGGAGATTCCCCCAAATCTAAGAAGGGAACCACAACATGAACCAGCTATCCCACACCTCAGTATTTTCCCAAAATCACTAAAATAAAATTTGCCTAGTGTAGTAATACAGCCACATGTGTGTTTATAGTAGCATAATTTACAATAGCTAAATCACAAAATCAACCCAGGTGCCTGTCAATAGATGAAAGAATTAAGAAATTGTGATGCACATACATACAATGGAGTTTTACTGAGCCATAAAGAATAAATTATGGCATTTGCTGGTAAATGGGTGGAAACAAAAAATATCACACTAATTGAAATAAGTTTAACTAAGAAACTCAAAGGTCAAATGTTTCATATGTGGAAGTTAAGAAAAGAAAAACAGAAGGTAAGAACAAATATCAAGACGTAGGGAAGATCATTACTGTAAAAAAAGGAGAGTGAGAGGCAGAGTGGGAATAGGGAAGGCAATGAAGAAGGAATTCTTTAAACATCATGTTATATGCATATATAAATATACTTCAGGGAACTACGCCTTTATGTGTAAGTAGAAAGAAGCAATCAAATATAAATAAATAGACAAGTGAAAGGAAATCCAGGAAACAGGAGGAGAATGGAGGAGGAGAAGGAGGACAGGAGGGAAAAGAGGGGATCATGAACTCAACTGGAATTCCATGCATGTACGATTTTGTTGGTATGAACCCAACTACTATGTGTCACTATAAACTCCAATAAAAATAATATTAAAAATATATTCTGACTTGTAATGATTATCCTGGTAACATAATGCTAAGCTACTTTCCAAAATTCTTTTTAATCTAGTTCCACTTTAATTGCTACTTAAAACTTATTTATAATTTTAGGCAAAATGTATCATAAATTTTGTGTATCAACAAGTTTTATGCTGATCTACATGGATTATTTTTAGCATCATGAAAGACTAAATCATTTTCATTTTTAAGGAACAAAGCTGAAGAGTAATACATAGGACAGCTTATAACATCCATGACTTATCTACTTCTAGCAATAATTTACCCACTTATAGCAATGAGTAACCTAATAAGGCTTACAAAAATTCCAATGAGAACATGATTTTTATGGTATAAAGAAAGAAAACTATTTAAATGCCAAATTCTAAATTCCAAAATTTGATCCCATTTCAAAGAGATGCAAATTATGTAGGCCATATTTTTGTAAATCAGTAGAAAACTCCATGCAATCTTTATCAAAACATATTATAAAAGAGGAGTTGTAACCTCATTTATAGAGGCAAAGTAGGTGATCTGAGGGAATGCTGCAGTTGCCAGTAGCAAACTGAAGAACATGTGTGCCCAGCATGTGGGAGGCAAACCCTGCACACCACACCACACAGTACTATGGCTCAAGGGGGACCACATTGGGTTCCTTCACAGAAGCTTGAAGTTCAGATTTCTGCATGAGTCTCTTGATTCTAATTCATGGAGGCAAACTAAATATACACATGAGCTACAAGAAGAGGAGGAGGAGGAATACGAGGAGAGCTTCCAACATTTGCTAATATTCTAATAGAGAAAATTCTGCTTATAATCAGTATTTGTTAACACACATTACTGTTAATTTTAAAGAAACATTTCAAATATTTTGGAAATAATGGTGATTGATGTATACCGTGTTTTTGGCTTCAATATCTGCGTTGAATGAAAGCAGTTTTGTTGCTACTGATGTGCTCCTATAAAAGATAGCACAGTGGAGAGGAGTTTCACCCTTGTTGTTGTGAACATTTGGATTGGCACCATGTTCTAGAAGAAGAATTGCACATTCCTCTTCCTCGTACTGTAGGGCCTGTTGGTTTTAACCAAGAAATAGATTGTAAATTTGGGAAATCCAAGAAAAATATTTCACGTTTTACTCACTAGTTATAACTAAATGGCATTAATCAATTTTTCTTCTAAGCATTTCATCAAATTCATTTCCTGAAAAACCACTGGCTACATCTACCTTCATCAACGGTGTATTGCCATCACTGTCATACAGGTCAACGTTGCATTTCCTCTTTACTAGAAGAGCCACCACTGCTGGATTGCCATAGGCACAGGCATAATGTAGAGGGGTTCTATGCAAGTAAGAGGCTTTGTTAGGAATTCATAAGACACCTTTTGAAATACACAACTTTTCATGCAATTATAAACATTAGCTACTCGTAATTCCTCTATTTTCTTCTGAAGAAGGTACAATATTTACTAGCTGACATTACTTATTAAATTAATGAATAATTGGCCTATGCAATTGACACTTTCTTATTTCTTGTTTCTGATCCTGCTGGCGATTGCACCCGGGGCACTCAATCACGGAGTCATATCCCAAGAACTTTTTATTATTTTTTTAAAAAAATTTTGATGCAGAGTCTCACTAAATTGCCCACCCTGGCCTTGAACTTCCAATGCTCCCGTCTCAGCATCCAAAATTATGGAATGTACCACTGTGCCTGGTCCCAATGATTTTACTTATTTTTGTTTGGTTTTTCATGGTGCTGGGGACCAGCAAATGAAAACCCAGGCTGGGAGCATTCTAGGTAAGGGCTCTACCAAACAGCCACATCCCCAGAGCAGAGCAGCCAACTTGCCTAGAAAGAATAAGGTTTTGGAATTTAGCTCATCTTTGGTTTGAATTCTACTTTAAGCTCTGATGTACTAGTTATCCCATAGTCTTCCTATCCCTCATTTCTTCACTAATAAAGTAAGGATTAAAAAGAGTAATTATCTCCCAGGATACTACTGTGATGCTTAATAAACAATCTATGTAAAACATCTGAAGGGTTTCTAACACAAGCAACAGCTCCATAATTGGTAGCTATTGTAACTAAGATTATTGCTATTAATCAACAAAGAGTATTTCAATTAATAAAATAGTAGCAATAGAGTGATTTTACAGGTATCTTTTTAAAACTGTATTTCAATGAGTCTTAAGATGCTTTTTTCCTATCATTTTAACACTGACATAGGAATGCCACTAATAATTCAAGCTGCATTTCAACTATAATTGGCAGCATTAAATTTTTTCCTTCATTCACAAAATAAAGGACCATCATAATCTATGGTGCCTTACCTTAAGTGAAATGGGAAACAAACAATAGATTTATGGAAGTTCTCATCACGTGGATAGCATTTAAACTCAGTTCTTAAATGTACTATAGGTAAAGCAGGCTGAATAATAAAAGCAAAAGACCAAACTAAAAGCAAAGTAATCTTTGCTTATTTTTTTCCCCAAGTAATTTAAAGCCAAAGGAAAAAGAACATAAATGAATTAGTATTGGTTAAATTTGTTCAGTATTTAGACATACAGGATATATGTATATCAGGTATTTCCAATGTTCAGTATTTAATACTTTAACTTTTCAAAAGGGAAGTTCATAATTTCCTATCTCCATAAATGCTTGATTGAAAAAGAGGAAGAACCGTTTCATTTGGTATTGAGTCCTATTCACTTCAGTTTTAATTAACTGTCACGTAAAGTTTCTAAGAAAATTCTGTGCGATAGAATGTTAACTACAAAATAAATAGCTGTACAGTTTATGAGCATAAAAATAGGTATTCAGTTCATGAGTACAAATGAATAGAATTAAAAAACAGATGAGTATAGGTGAGAACTTCAGTATTTTTAAGTGAAACTTTTTATAAAGTAAAGCAATACTTTTGCAGTAGTAATAATCTTTCATACTTGCTTTCTTCTATTTTCATCAAGATGCAACCAGAACAAAATTATTAACCTATAGTTGCATATATGAAATAAAATGTATGTGTACTAATATCTACAATAGATAAAATGTACTATAGAACTTCTATATACAAGTTTACTAGAAGAAAATACAAATGCTTCTTTATGTTGGCAAAGACTGTGCTAAGAAAGAATGAATTGAAAAGAAAACTTCCTTTTTTTCTACCTCTCTTTTAAAAATCTATTATGCTGCTGCTGCTGCTGCCGATGTTGTGCTGGGGACTGAACCCTTACCCTTGAGCTTGCCAGCCAAGAAGTGCTCTAACACTGAGCTACATTTCCAACCCTGGAATCTAATTTAAATCAGAGTACTCTTTTACAGATGCTCAAGTGACAGTGACATATGAAATAGAAAAAAATACTTAGTATCCTTGGTAAGAGAAGAAATTTAAGTCTAACAAATGAAATACATTTCTCAGCTTCAATGTTTGAGAATAAAGGGCAGCAGCATTGGGCTATTAAGGTTTTAGCTGTTTAATGCTCCCCAAATAGATGACTTGATGGAAACTTCTGTGTATCATTTGAAATTGTGCAAACTGCTACCTACCAAATTCCATTTTCCTCTTCCAGATATTTGAGTATTCTTTTTATCCTGTTCTAGTCCCTAATCTTTTGGCCATTGGCGAACAAGTAATTTGTGAAAGTTAATAATGTATTTTGATACACAGAATGGCAAGTCTTTGTTCACTGCAAACATTTCCTTAGGGTCATCATGACCCTAAAGGACTGCATGTGGAACTCAAAAATGTACTGATATTTTTAGTTGGTTTTTGTGAAATCGATAACCTCAGAAAGAGCTCACACTTTGGGTCAACTATGCACAAACCACCAGCAGGGCCTACCTTTGACATCCTTAGTCTCTTCAGAACAGGGTAGGACAAGGGCAGCAGCAGGCATCTCTGCAGGATAGGCACCCTTTGTGTGCTGCTCCCTTGGCCCTAGTGACTGAGAGCCTGTACTGCCTGGATGCTCTCAGCCAATGCTCTCCTCTAGCTGCTTGAACACATACTCAGTAATGGATAACTACAGGAAAGGATACTGGAACAGTGGAATCAGCAGTTTGCAGTTTTGTGCAGGAAGCTCTTTGCAGATGCTTTTTTAGTGTAGTGTGCCCGCTGTGGTGACAAAATTGAAAAAGCATGTTGTGTTTGGTGCTTTGGAAAGTGTGAAAGCTGCCAGTGACTCTAGTGTCCTCTCTCTGGAAAAGTAACTGCAGTTAAGGAAGTATTTGCAGAAAACTCAGGGATTGTCAACAAGTGCTGTTATGAAGATGGCTGGATGATCACGATGACACCAAGTTATCCTTCAGGATTTGATGAACTCGTGAGTGAAGCATGTGAGAAATAAGTAAAAGCTTAGTTTAGGGGTGAAAGTCACACCCCTAAATAAACTAGTGTGAAATAATTTTTAAAACAAAACAAGAATGAACATGGAAACATCTTCCCAATTCAGAGTCTTGAAAGGCCCTCAGGACACAACAGATCTTATCTGAAAACTTTTCTTAGCCCTGGTGTTGCTGTATTATGAGAATCTTTAAAAAAAAAAAAAGTATAGAGAGGGAGAGGAGAGAGAGAATTTTTTAATATTTATTTTTTAGTTCTCAGCAGACACAACATCTTTGTTTGTATGTGGTGCTGAGGATCGAACCCGGGCCGCACGCATGCCAGGCGAGCGCGCTACCACTTGAGCCACATCCCCAGCCCAAGAATACTTTTCTCATACACTTTTCTTCATGCTTTTGAAAATGTGCACATTAACAGCTGCTGTGTATATTTAATTTTTTTTTTAAAAAAAGTCAGTCACCCTACAGGGAAATTATAAGTGACTGGGAAACCAGTTGAAGTTTTGTTTTTGTTTAGCTGCCCGTTAGAAGTCCTGGGCACCGGACCTCCAAGGTGTGCAGGTCCTGGACATTGAGGACTCCACGGGGTATTAAAGTCAAACATCCTGGTGAAAGGAGAACCGGTATCCCTTCTGCTCTGCCCCCACGGGCACAGCCTGGATGGAGCAGGCTTCCATTCCAACAGCCCAGCTTTCCCCATTGGCCCTGTGCCCCTCAGCCCCTGGCCTCCAGACCCTATTACCTATTTTTTTGGTCAGTGTCATCAACATGACAGCCGCGTCCCAGATAGCGTTCAATTCTTTTCAGTTCACAATTTTTGGCAGCCTGGTGGATCTTCCCAAGGGGGTTATATCCAATAACCTTGGTCCCAAGGCTTAAATAAACAAACTTTTTCCAGGCTCTGGCCATTCCTGCAGACACGGCCAACTGCCTGTGTCAAGCGGCCTACCAAGGCGGCTCCTCTGTTAGCTATCCGCCAGCCATCTGGCAAGACAGTCGTTGCTGGGAGACACTGGTAAACACAAGTGCGTGGGCACGCACGCACGTCACGCGCCACATTCTGCCTGGCCTTCGGTGATTGGCTCCTGATGGGCCCGCCCCCTGCACTGTGCTCTGCGCCTGGCTCTTCTGTCCAGTAGGGGGAGCTGCAGTACCCGGTCCAGCTCCTGGGTCCCTAACACTTCTGCATCCAGGGCCTAATCCTCCACCACCGCACACACACCACGCTGCACACTGAGCTTCCCTACCTGCAGCTCTCTGCCCAGTTCCACGCTAGGGCGTGGAGAGGAGGGCGTGTCTGCCCTCCTGGAGGACAGCAAGAATGCAGGAGCAGAATTGGGGTTAGTCCAGGAGGCCCACAGCACTCGCCGGACCTCGGGAACTCCAAGGAGAGTCTCCACTGCAGTGCAGTGTGGCCTCTTCCTGCCGAGTTGGCCTTGGCAGTATGAGCTCTGGGGACAGGGCTCTGTGGCTGGCCGTGGCCTTGAGTGCTTGGTTCCCTCCCCCCAGGGCCTAGGGCTTCATTTCATACCCCTGCACCTGCTCCAATGCCTCTGGTTCCACCTTGCTCCTTACAGGTTTGGACCCACTCTTCCTGCCCATCACAGGATGATGAAGCCTCACTCAGAAGCAAGCCCGTCTTGGATCCTGAAAGCTTAACACCCGGTTCACGTCCTTCACAGACCCTGCTTCATTGCATTTATCGTACTTAATTTGTTTTATCCCTAAATATTCACTGAAATGAAGGAGGCCAGACATACTGTCTTGGACACTGCTCTAACCTACATAACTGACTCGCAGTTTGGCCTCCAGGACTCAAGTCAAACTTGTGAAACAAGTCAATAGATGCATGGAGACACTCGGGGCCTCTCTGCTTCTCTAGGCTGTGAAGTCAGGACCTCCACATACGGCCCACACCAGCCAGGATCCCTGGTCCCCCAAACTCCCTTGAGGAGCTTCTTCATTGGCAAGAGTTTTTTTGAAGAGATGAGCACCACACCCAGGTTCTCATACATGCTAGGGAAGCACTCTGCCGCTAAGCCATATACCCAACAGCTGTGTCAATGCTTTTAAACAAAAAATACACTAAAGTGGACTGGTGCTGGTGGGGGTTGGAGGAGGTGACAATTGGAGGGAGCCACACATTGAACAGAGTTTGTGGTGGCAGACAAAAGGCCTTGTGAGGACCACACTCCAGGCTCTTCACACTGCTGAGGTTCAGGGAGACTCTTCTGTACCATGCCAAACCAAGAAGGAAACCCTGCCACCCAGCCTCTTCAGAACCAAATAAATAATCAGAAATAATCAGATGGACCTAATAGACATCTATGAACTATCTAATCCATCAGCCATGAATTTATTTGCTTCTCCATGAAACAATGAACATTCTTTAAAATAGTTCATATTTCCTGGTGCGGTGTAGCACACTTGTAATCCCAGAAGCTCGGGAGGCTGACAGAAGGATCTGGAGTTCAATGCCAACCTAAGCAATGGCAGTGTGCTAAGCAACTCAGTGAGACCCTGTCTCTCAATAAAATAGGGCTGGGGATGTGGCTCAATGGTCAAGTGCCCCTGCGTTCAATCTTCAGCACCAAAATAAATAAATAAATAAATAAAGTTCATATTTTTGGGTAGAGATAACTTCTTGCATCCCATTAGATCATAAGATAATGAGAAGCTAATAACAGATAAGAAACAAACCACTTAATGTCTGGTAGTTAAAATACTCAACTCTGAATTAGGATTGGATCACAGATAAAATTCAGGAGAGAAATAACAAATTTTTTCAGAAATAAATGTGAATAGAGATGCATCAAAATCTATTGGGTAATAACCCCCAAATCAATGACATACCTATATACCAATGGCAAATCAAATGAAGGAGAAATTAGGAAAACTATCCCATTCACAATAGGATTCAGAAAACAATAAAATACTTGGGAATAAACTGAACAAAAGATGTGAAAGACCTCTACAGTGAAAACTACAGAACACTAAAGAAAGAAATTAGGGCTGGGCTGTGGCTCAGTGGCAGACTGCTCACCTAGCATGTGCTAGGCACTGGGTTCGATCCTTAGTTATATACAAAATAAAGGCATTCTGTCCATCTACAACTACAACAAAATTTTTAAAAAGAAAGAAATTAAAGAAGACCTTAGAAGATGGAAAGATCTCCCATGCTCCTTGACAGGCAGAATTAATATTGTCAAAATGGCCATACTACCCAAAGTGCTATACAAATTCAATGCAATTACTCTTAAAATCCCAATAACATTCTTCATAGAACTAGAAAAAGCAATCACAAAATTCATTTGGAAAAATTAGAGACCCAGAATAGCCAAAGCAGTCATTAGCAAGAAAAATGATGCAGGAGGCATCACAATCAATACCCGACCTTACACTACACCACCAAGCCAGGGTAACAAAAACAGCATGGTATTGGCACCAAAACAGACACACAGAACAATGGTAAAGAACAGAAGACACAGAGAAAAACCCACATAAATACAGTTATTTCATACTAGAAAACAGCACCAAAAACATACACTGGAGAAAAGAGAGCATCTTCAACAAATGGTGCCGGGGAAACTAGAAACACACATGTAGCAAAGTGAAATTAAACCTCTACTTCTCGCCCTGAACAAAACTCAAGTGGATCAAGGACTTTAGGCACCACACCCTAGAGACCCTGCAGCTAACTGAAGAAAAAAGTAGGTCCAAGTCTCCACCATGTCAGCTTAGGAACTTACTTTCTTAACAAGACCTCTAAAACACAAGAAAATCAAGAATCAATAAATGGGACAGAATTGAATAAGAAGCCTTTTAGCATCTTCTCAGCAAAAGAATAACATGAAGAGAAAGCCTACTGAATGGGAGAAAATCTTTACCACATGCACTTCAGATACAGCGTTAATCTCCAGAATATATGAAGAGCTCAAAAAACTTCATACCAAATAAATAAATAGCCCAATCAATAAATGGGCTAAGGAACTGAACAGATATTTCACAGAAGAAATGCAGTCAACAAATACATGAAAAAATGTTCTTTTCTAGTAATTACAGAAATGCAAATCAAATCTACACTGCCATTTCATCTCACTCCAGTCAGAATGGCAATTATCAAGAATACAAGACACAATAAATGTTGGTGAGGATGTAGGGAAAGGTACACTCATACTTTGCTGGTGGGGAGGCAAACTGGTGCAACCACTATGGAAAGCAGTACGGAGATTCCTCGGAAAACTCGTAATCGACCCAGTTATCCCAATTCTCAGTATATACCCTAAGGACTTAAAGTCAGCACACTACAGTGAAGCAGCCACATCAATGTTATAGCTGAACTATGAAACCAATCTAGGTGCTTTCAACAGATGAATAAAGAAAATGTGGTATATATACACACAACCAGATATTACTCAGCCTTGAAGAATGAAATTACGGCATTTGGTGGTAAATGAATGGAGCTGGAGAATATCATGTTAAACAAAATAATTTAATCCCTGAGAACCAAAGGGCGAATGTTTCCTCTGATTTTCAGATGCTAATTCACAATAAGGGTTGGGGTGCCTAGGGAAGAACAGAGGTACTGTGGATCAGGCAGAGGGAAATGAAGGGAAGGAATGAGGAATAGGGGTAGAAAGGATAGCATAATGGATCTGACATAATTACCCTATGTGTATATATGATTACATGACCAGTGTGAGTCTACACCATGTACGACCAGAAGAATGAGAAGTTATACTCCATTTATGTATGATGTGTCAAAGTGCATTCTACTGCCATGTATAACTAAATAGAATGAATTAAAAAAATGTTTTTTTTCCTGAGCACCTAAAAGCATCAAATAACTGGAAAAGATTAAAAGGTGTATCAAAGATGAAAACAGCATTAGAAATCACCTGATCCAATCCACCTATTTTACTAATGAAGAAACTTATTACAATAGTAACATATGCCCAGCCAGAAGAAAGAGAAAGTCAAATAATTTATCAAAATTATAGTTCATATATGAAAAATGCTGTTTGTGACAGATAATAAGAATGAAATTTTATAAGATGATGAAAGCAATCCTCATATTGAAGACATTTTTTCTGGCTTAAAATTGGCACCCACTCTTCTCAAGGAAAAAGGTGATATGGGACTTTGGACATGGAGTCAAACTAATGGAGTTCCCCCCACTGCTATCTGTTTTCCTTCTCTGGCTTAGTGTCCTTCATCCTTACAGCACAAGGATGAATGATCACCCACAAGGATCATGGCAGGCACACGGGAGGAACACCAAAATTGAAGGTGAAGGAGTTAGAAGGGCTGTGCTATTACCGTCATCAATGCAGTGGACTAGCACTAGCTTCACTATGTGCCCAACACCAGGAATCCGAAGACAAGTGAGGGAATATGGAGGTTTATCCATAAAGAAAAATGAAATCATGTCATTTGCAGGAAAATGGATGGACATCATTATGTTAAGCAAAATAAGTCAAACTCAGAAGGTCAAGGGTCATATTTTTTCTCTCATATGGGCAAGCTAGAGAGGAAATAAGAAAAAAAAAAAAAGGTGTGGGGGGATTATCTCAGGAAAATCAAAGGGAGATCAGTAAAGGAAACAGACCAAGGGGTGGGAGGCAGGCAGGGAGGGGAGAAGTGCTGGGGAGCAATATTGGCCAAATTATATCGTTATTAGATTGTGTTCAGGTATGAATATCCAACAAAAAATCTCGTTATGTACAATTATAATGCATGAACTAAAAGATGTGGAAAGAAAAAAGCCAACTGGCACTGACTATGTTTCAGCTCAAAAGTCTACAAACATCTGTAATCATTTTATGTCCCTCTGTCTCTTGGAAGCCATATTCCATGTATATACATATATAAGTATTTCTGCATATGTGTATATTACTATGCCAAATATATGCATATATTATAGATATGTAACACAATCAAGACTCACAAAAGAACTCAACCTATTCATAAACAGGACAAGCCCCTGGCCTTTTAAACTTACACCCACTTAATTAAAGACTGAGTCATGCCCTTTATATAATGGTTTGTGGTTTTCTAGCTTACGTGCTTTTTGGTTGGGTCCTTTATGGATCTTATCCCCATTTTAAAATCCATACAAATATATTCATGTCCTAAAACAGAAAGGACAATCTTTCCAATCTTGAAAGTAAAAAATAAAAATACCAAAGTCAAAATATATTTTCCAGCATCCAAAATAATGCTAAATGCAGGCTGGGGCTGGGGCTCAGCAGTAGCACACTTGCCTGGCATGCGTGAGGCACTGGGTTCGAGTCTCAGCACCACATATAAGTAATAAATAAAATAAGGGTCTATCAACAACTAAATATATATATATATATATATATATATATATATATATACACACACACACACACACACACACACACATACACACACACACAAAATAGTGCTAAATGCAAAGGAGATACTAAGAAGGACTTTCTGAATAACAAATAAGTAACCTTATCCATATGCCTTATAAAGGCAACATTAAAATACTTACATAATATAGAAGTTATGGTAGCTTATAGTTTTGGATATCTAATTATATGAGCATTTACCCCCTGCTGAAGAGCATTTATGTTTGTGGTTCAGGGACAGATCCTCCGTTTCTACACCACTATCATACTGCCAACCACAGGAAAGGTCATTACTGAATTCTCACTCTGTCATATGTTCAAGTACTAATGGGGGACAAGGGAATGCCATTCAATTGTAATTCATATAATTTTAAGAGTTTCTTTAAAATCATGTCACTCTACTACAATCATTTTTTAAAAAATAAGAATGGTTTATAAGTATGAAGAAGGAGGGAGTCAAAAATCTTCTCTTATTTTATTACATCTGCAGTAGAAATGTACCTTGATATTTGTGATTCAGACACATCAAATTTTTATATTGCCTGTTGGGTACAGATATTTAGTTTTCCACACAAATCCACACCACATTTACTTACGGCACCCTGTCAGAAAGTAGATTTAGGTGGCAATATCTGATATTTAAAATTTGTGTAGTGGGGCTGGGGATGTGGCTCAAGTGGTAGCGCGCTCACCTGGCATGCATGCGGCCCAGGTTCGATCCTCAGCACCACATACAAAACAAAGATGTTGTATCCGCCGATAACTGAAAAATAAATATTAAAATTCTCTCTCTCTCTCTCTCCTCTTTCACTCTCTCTTTAAAAAAAAAATTTGTGTAGTGACTATGGTTCTCAAAATATCCATGGAAAACACGCTTATGATTTGTCTTGAGAAAATTATCACTAAATATTAAATCTACAGTTGCAAGATAAATCTTAATGAGAACATCTCAGTGAAATTTCCCACAGGTGGTTAACAAGTTATAACATAACTGTTAGCATAATTGCAGCAATCGTCCTTTTCCCCACCCCCACTTTATGAATACTGTTCTTATTCCCAAGAAATAGAAAGCAGCCCGAGATAAACCCTACCGGCCTGGAGACATGCTGGTCTCTCCCTGTTCTCTGAGAGACAGGAGACAACTTCACAGAGCCTGAGGTGGGGACATGCTGGTTTCCCTGTTCTTTCCTTGAGAAGATAAAGAAAATGGTGCTTTCCCTGTGAGAGAGGAAAACTGCCCGTCTCTGTTCCCCAGAAACAAACTTGCCTTCCACAAGATCAGGGGATGCTCACTATGTCAGTCAGGACTAAACCCGCCCCTGGCACCCTGGCCATGATTCTAGCCCGTAAAAGGAAACATTAAAGGTGGCATTGCTGCTGCTGTCCCTGCTTTGTGCAGAGCAGCCTTGTCAGGCTCCTGACAATAAACCCCGCTTCCTGTCCCAGGTGTGTGTGTGATCAGTCCTGCGCCACTCCTCTCAGGAACTACCATTATAGCTGAGGAGGATATGAGTAGGTTCCCAAATGCATTTATAACTTGCAGCTTTTAATTTATACTTTCCTTCTCTTCGAATCAAGCACCCAGGCCTGAAGAACTCTCCAAATCATTTGAGATAAGTTCATGCATATTTACTAAGAACATTTCCTGGAGGGTCTGATGGATCAAATTATATTATAGTCAACTTTGTCCAATTTTAGTTAGAAGAGAAACTTACCTTGAAGCAAAATTGGTATAACTGAAAAGGTAAACCTTATATAAAATTGAGATACACTGAGTTCTTCAAAATAGCCTTAAAACCTAGAAAAGAATAAGCTGAAAAACAAAAGCTCAAAATTTTGATAAAAATTATCTCCTTCCCTGTTAATAATTATTAATATGACTAATATACAAGAAAGCAATTTAAATGAGGGAAAGTTTATTTTTGCTCACATTTTCAAAGTTTTCAGCCCATGGTTGGCAAACACCATTTCTTTGGGTCCAAGGTCAATGACGGCATCATGGCAAAGGTGGAGAAGAACATAGAGATTCAGGTTAATGGCATTAAACTTTTTGATGAAATAACACTAGAAAAAATTTCAAACATTACAAATAAGTCGTACACATACACAATCCATACAGAATCTCAAAGAGAAAAGGTTAAGGAAAATAGCAGCCCTGGGGGCCGGGATGGTGGCTCAATGGCAGAACGCTTGCCTAGCATGTGTGAAGCACTGGGTTCAATTCTCAGCACCACATACAAATAAATAAAATAAAGACCCATTGGCAACTAAAACATTTTTATAAAAAGCAGCCCTGCAAGACATATCATAACCAAAATGACTAACATAGGAAAGAAGGAGAAATAATGAAAGATACACAAGAAAAACATCAGGTCACATTTATTTACATTCATATAAACTTATATTTGTATAAGTTTGATTATATTTATTTATAATGCCTCACTTCAAACTTCTCACCTTGGACTCTAAGAACAAGGGAGGTTGGAATGAAATATTCCAAGCTTTGAAAGAAAAACACTTGCCAACCAAGACTGCTACATCCAGCAAAGTTATGAACGGAACTAAAAATATCATAAGTGAAATAATCTAGATGCAGAATGTAAAGTGTTGTATGTTTTATCTCCGATGCAAAAGCTAGAGAGAAATATGAAAGAACAAACAAGGGATCACATAAAAATAGAAAGAAAATCACACAGCGATGAGCTACCTGACTGGTTACAAAGATGTAAGAGGGTAAAGCAGTAGCTACAGGATGAAATGTACTTTGGAATAAATAAAAATGCCCTGAAGCTTCTGAGAATTCTCTCTCAATGAGGACTTAAATTAAAAACAAAAGTCTATGCCCTAAGAAACATCAGATGAGTTAAGTGCCAGAGGAGAGGTACACTGCACATATATCAACTGAGGCTATGGAGACAGCTCATTCAGAAGTCCCTGGAGGGCAGCACAGAGTGCAGTGAGGGGAGGGCTGCTGGTACTCAGAAGAATCCCAGAACTCCTCACTTTCTTCACTTCAGTCATGGTTTTCATATCTTTTGGTAGATTCTTGGGTTTTGACATGTCTGTCCTAAGTACAATTCAATATCCATTTTTGCCATCTTTGCTTTTGGTCCAATTCTGCAGTATATCACAGCTTCTTTCCTCAAGTAACCTCAAGTCCATGGACAAAGGCTGGTTCTCCAACATAAACACAAGTACACAGTCTACTCTGATCAGCTAATGATGCACCAGGATCAAAAACATCATGTCTTGACCAGCAAACAGGGTGCAGGAACTTCCAAATCTCCAAACAGAGCTGCCAAAACAGGGACAGACAGATAATGGCCCATGAGCAGAATGCCAATGTCACCAGCAGCACAGCTGATGCCACGATATGCAATACTCACACACAGTGATCACCTACCAGGGTCATTATTATAAGGCCTGTTCCTGGAAAATGGGGTGCATGGTGTTAGCCAAAGACCAGTCACCAGACAATTCTACTCTCCCGAAAATACAAAGACCCCATCCATTCACAGCTCTACTTCCTTGGTCATAACAACTTCCTGTTCTCTCAACCCCAAACCTCAATATATGAGTAAGTCAGACTAGCACTATGCATCCGTTTCTTAACACTGATCTTAGATTGGTCTTTCCTTTTTCTCCTTCTCCTTGTGACTTTGAGAAGGTCCACTTCATGGTGCTGATCAATGTACCCACAACCTCACTTGCTAAAGACACACAGCTGAGCTCCCAGAGAAGCAACCTGTTAAATTTGAGGGAGGCCTTCCCACTGACGCAGGGCCTACACTGCAGGGACTCTTAGGAGGTCCAGACACTATTCCAGCTCCTGCAGTATCTGGCTTCTCAATTGCTGGGCCTCCCTGCTCCATGCTCGGAAGCCAGCTGCCAACATTGAGGGCTCCTTCTTCCCTTCAAGCACAAACAGGGAAGAGGTTTTGCTCCTGGATCTGTAGGTCTCACCAAGGTAGGATCCTCCATCTTGGCATGCTGTGCTTGTTCGGGGGATTGGGGGTATGAAGTGCAACATGCTGACATTTACATCAGGAAACCTGCATATTCGACTTTTCAGTGGCAAGGTAGCTCTTAAGATGGGTGAGCCTTAAGATACGTTGACTGTGACAGCAAAGTGTTACCAAAGACTCAGCTTATACAACTTGAAGACAAATGCCAGTGGGAAGACACTGTTTACTGGCAAAGGTAAAATAAACTGTCAAGTAGCAGAAGAGATACAAAAACTGTTTTGGGCAATGTGAGTTTGTTTTAAGTTATAAGAGTCATTGGTATACAAAAAATGAAACCAAGAACCCATCAACTACAGGGAAAAAGTCACAAGTAAGATGAATCAAATGTGACAAAGCCCTGCACTGAGCATTTGCACAAGACTCCTTACTAAGGAGGAAAAAACCAGTGCCAGATGGTGTTCAGAACCTGGATTTCACACTCACTGTTTCAATATGCTTAATAAGCAAAGGAAGGTCCCCTCTAAATAACACTCACATACATTTACCATGAAACACCTCCCCTACCCTGCAGCGACCCTACCTCACCCTTAGGTGCAGGCCCTACATCCTCGAGGACACACATCCCTACTGGGTGTGTGTCCCCAAGCTTGGCATTCTCTAACCTCTGCAAGAATCACTCAGCCAATGCCCAGACTCAAACTGCTACTCCTCAGCCAGTAGCCCCTGCACTGCCTCCCACTGCTTCCCCTCCCAGCAGTCCCACCCCACACAGCCTAACCCCCACAAGAACCCTGTCCTGACAGGGCCCTACCTCTTCCCCTTTCTGAAAGCTCCCCCTTCCTCCTACTCTCCTGCTGCTCCCCAATACCTAGACACACGTCCCATGGCTTCCAGGCAGCCAAAGCCCTGTGGTGCATGCAGAAGGCAGGTGGTTCTCCCAGTAGCAATGTTCAGAGGCACACTTCCCCATCATGTAGGCCACAACTAACCCACAGTTTGCCGCATTCCCCTGGAGTCAAGCACTACCCAGATTTGGGGGGGCTCTCATCCATCCTCAAGCATTGGTGGTGGTCTGCCAAGTGGATACTGAACAAGAGCCCACACTGCCTTGCTGCTCAAATGCAAACCAATGCCTCCTACCTTGCAGCAGGGCGTCCAAGGGTCTCCCATCCACTGACTCATGGCCACCCTCAGAATCTCTCTCCAGCACCTGCAAGATCACACTTGGTCTGAGTGTGAGACCTGATGTTTCTAGGGGTCATTCCCTTGGCATTGGAGCACCATCCTTCCTGTTCTATTTGGTGTCCCATCCCATCAATACAACCTGTCATACACAGAAAAGAAATGAGAGTGCAAAGTTATCAAGAAATACTCTTCACCAGAAACAGGCTCACTGACCTGAGGCTTAGAAACCTTCTCCTACTCAGCAATCAAGACCTGAAAACTACCAAGCCATGGATCATAGGCAACAGTGCTGCTATTTCCATACACTTCTAATACCAACCACAGTGTTTTACTAAGCATTCAGATAACAAGGATACATTAATCAAAACTGAGCATGAACAGAATGAGCTAAAATAACCCATGTTAACATTTTACTACCACAAATGTGTACAACTCTGATACATCTAAGTTTCTACTGGTCAAAATATAAACATCATTTACAGCAGAATGTGAGAGAAAATAAGAACTTCACTCCCACATGACTTTGTTTTTTTAAGTTTACATACAGAAGGCAACTGGAAGCAAGACAGATAAGGAAAGGCACGGCAATGTCCTCACTATTATTGCAGTACTAACAGATCAAGGCTAACCTAAAACAATTCCAGATTCTTCCATCTAGGAAAGACACACACAAATCTCAATATATGGCTAAATTTTTCTCACCTCATATCACTTCTGTTCAGAGATACCTTGAAGGATCATACTGCAGAATCCTTTGTCCTTCATACTCGAGAATGTCATGGTCTCCCTCAGGCTCAGAATAGTGGTGCCAGGATAAATCCTCAAAATTCTTTTGAGCACTTAATTGCACACCTATGAATTCTATTTGGACTCAAAGTCATCTCATCATGCACTTGAAAAAGGATCTCCTGTGGTCTTTCCCAGTGTCGATATAGGCACTGGGGACCATGTTGACGAAAACCACTGGACAGCTACTCTGTTTATTGGGAAAGACCAACGAAAAGAAAAGGTCAAGGAAGAAGTACACAAAATGTTTCTGGTAACGTTAAGTTGGTACATGGACGTGGAAATCTTTAGCATACAAAAGAGTGGATCCCTACCATTCCATTGAACTGGGATGAATGACCAGTGAAGAAGAAAATACCCACTCCTAAGACCCGCTCACCTGTCCTACAGACCTGCACTGGTCTTCTTCAGAGAACCTGAAGACCTGCGGGTTCTTCTTCAGAGGAAACACTACCACTGGCAGCTCACATTCTGAACCTTGACTTCAAATGACATGGCTTCAGGACACTTATTAATGAAAGAAATCTCTCCTCTATTCCACTCCAAGTGTGCTTCCCCTGCCCACTCCAATCCCCACATCCTAAAGCCCCAAGACACCCAACCCCTCCCTATTCCCAAGATGGGCATGCTATCACCTCTGCCAGGCTGCTGCTCTCAACAAACACCCAGACTTCACTTCCTCTGCTCTGCAGAGAACCCCTGCACCAGGGTCCAATGGTCTCCCCTCCCCTGTCTCCTCACCCCGACCTTCCTCAGCAAGACTGTGCTGGTCCCCTGGAGCCTTCCCTACCTGCTGCTGGGGTTGGGCTGGCAGGTGACATCATCCAGGACGGTACAGAAGAGTCCAGGTACCACAGTCCAGCCTCCTGGGAATGCAACCCTGCTTACATGAAGCAGGAAGTTTGTAATTCTTACTGAATTGAGATTAAATGTCATCTGTATCTACCTTGGGCTTCCCATCCAGGATCTGCTAACAGTGCTCATGTTTTCCGTGAGCCGTTCTTGTCATTTTCTGTGTACCTCTTCTATCTATAATAAAGTACACACTAAAAAAGGCTCATTTTCAGGAAACTTCAAAAGTTTTTGTGCATTTTTAAAAAATAAAAGATCTTTTAATCTATATTGCAAGCACATGGTGTCCTGCTCAAGAATTGCCCTTCCATGCAAGTACTCTGGAGACAAGTTCTGAAACAGGATGATGGGTACACAGGAAAGGGTGGGATGGTGTTCTGTGTACTTACATTTCTGTGTTTCAACATTTTAATAACAATACATTAAAAATAAAAATAAGGATGCTTCTGGGAACAACGGCCACCCCTGTCCAGGTGCAGTGGTGTACACCTGTCACCTCATCTACTCAGTAGGCTGAGACAGGATGTCTCAACTTTGAGGCCAGTGTCAACTTAGAGACTAGCACAACTTTTTTAAAAAAGTAAAAATATATGAGTACAGTTGTATGGTAAAGTGCCTTCGGATTCATTAGCCAAAAACAAAGAAAAAAGTGGGGGGGACATCTCCACTGGGAGCTGTCCTGGGCAGTTACTCCAGCTTTCCTCCCTGTGCACCCCCAGTCACACCCTCTCTTCTGCCCAGGTTTCTAAATTCTGGAGAAAAGCTGTGGCTGACTTATTAAGATGTGAACTGCTGTATAATGTTTCTTTAGATTTACAAAACCCAGAACACCTGGTGATCCTCCGATAAAATCAGAATGTGTCATGCCTCTTCTTAGTCTTTAGTTATATATCAACACAAAACAAGAAATATCTGTGGCTCTTAACATGCAGAAATAAATTTGTCAATTCAAAGAAAGTACAGGTACTGGCCCCAGAAAGTCAAGCTCCACTGTGATGGTCCATTCAGAAAGGAAGGAAAGGAGGCACTCCTGGATGACAAAAATCCTGGTAAGAAAAACCTTCCCTCCCATTGCCTCGCAATCCCATCTTTCTCTCCCTATAAAAACTCTTTGTGTCCCTGAGATCCCCAAGAGGACACTATGAGGATGACAGCACCCTCCCCCATCCCCCAGTGTGCTGGACCTTCAGTAAACCTGATTTCTTTCCCACTAATTCACATCTCCTCACTACTTGTTTCCCGTGATGAGGAGCCTGGGACCTGGGTCTGGTAACACCTGGAGTCTGCCAGTCTTCTCTATCACTGATGATGACACCAAAACCTTTTAGAAAAACTCCCTTTTACCTTGTGTCTACAGGCTCCTGTTTCAAGAAATGATTCTATTTTCAGAGTAGCCCTTTTATACACATAGTGGTTTGTGAAGAAATGCTGATTATGGAGTGCTTACACCTTGTAGCAACTCTGCAGGGTGCTAGTCATCAAAAGGTACAGCCCAGCATGTGTTTACTTCCATAGGTTCTCAACAAGCTTACAAAAGGCTCACACACGGTTTACAGAGTGGAAAGAATCATGAGCCCACACACCTCTTGATGCACCACCTCCAGGGTGCAGAAGCAGACCATCTTTATCTTCTCCCTGAAGCAACCAAAAACAGATCATTTTACCAACTAGTCTGGAACCTCACACTTCAAAATGAACCCCTAGGAGGGGACTATTTGCCAGCTGTTGGACAAAGGTCAGGTGCCTCCCAGGATACAAGCTTTGTTTTCACCACATGCTCTGAATGAACTATGCTGGACAATTCACATAGTTGTGCTTTGACATCTCCCAAGCTCTTAGATCTTTTTATCTAAAAGACACTGAATGTGCCTCAAACTTTTATTGAACTACCACCTGATTAATAGTTTACTATTAAATTCCTTAAAAAGATGATCCTTTAGAAAGTTAATCAGAGGAGAAATTCACAGAGGGGCCCTGTCTAGTTATAAACCTGTTACTGTGAAGCAGAATAAAATCATTCCCTGATATAAGTAGGGTAGAGAAGTCCTTTTCACTTACTCTTCCATCTGCTTCTGATCTTAGAATTTTGCTTCTCTTATCTATTCCTGCATCTGTTTATCCATTTTCTTCTTTAATTCTTTCTTCTCTCTGAAGTCAAAATGGAAATACAAGAGGGGAAAAGCAGGCAAAACAAATGACAGTTTGGATTAGTCAATTTATATACATGTATCAGTTGTAATGAGAATACAGGCTTCTGAGTTCTTTCACTGACTGTTCTAACACCCTTCAGCAACATCTGTCAACTTTTGGATGAACCAATTGGTTGGTTTTTTTTTTTTGTATGATTACAAGCAGAGCCTCTCCCCCTACCTCACTCACCCAAACATCTGTGGTTAGAAAATCTGTGATGAATGCTAAACAATATTTAAATTGTCAGATATCTAACACTGGCAAAGAGGACATAATGTTAGACCGTCATATTATCTGGGCTGATGGGTTTTAATAAGAATGTCTTATTATCTCTATTCAAACAAACTGAATTCATTAGATTGTTGGGCCTGTTACTGCAGCTTGGCTCAGGGCAAACACAACTAACAGTGCAGAGCTAGGTTTCCATCTGTACTCTATGCCTTACTGAAACTGGGATTTGGTTAAAGGGCCTACATTTTGTGAACCTACATTCTTGATTTTTAATAAGGTTATTACTGACTTTATCTCTTGAAGATATGACTCTTAAAAATGATACGGGTTGGGGCTATGGCTCAGTGGCAGAGCTCTTGCCTAGCTTGTGTGAAGCACTGGGTTTGATCCTCAGCACCACATAAAAGTAAACAAATAGAATAAAGGCATTATGTCCATCTACAGCTACAATTTTTTTAAATGAGCATGATACACATGTAAGTTACAATCCATGGTGAGTTATATTCTTGGTTTTTATAATCTACGGTAAGTTATATTCTTGGTTTCCATGTATCATTAATCACTGAACTGCTTCAAGAATTACGTGAGTTGCCCAACTAGAAACCATCTTCATAGCAAAGGAAACCATCAAGAATGTGAAGAGGGCTGGGGATGTGGCTCAAGCGGTAGCGCACTCGCCTGGCATGCCTGCGGCCCAGGTTCGATCCTCAGCACCACATACAAACAAACATGTTGTGTCCACCGAAAACTAAAAAATAAATATTAAAAAAATTCTCTCTCTCTCTCTCTCTTAAAAAAAAAAAAAGAATGTGAAGAGAACCTACAATGGGAGAAAATCTTTGCCACCTGCACATCGGGTTGAGCACGCATCTTCGGGATATATAAAGAAATCATGCAATGTAAAAACAAGTATCCCAATCACCAAATGTGAAAAGGAACTGAACAGGCACATCACAGAAGATATACAAATGGCCAACAAACAAATACAATTTACACATTGTCTGGGGAATTTAAAATTTAGATTAGTTTACCCTAAAATATGCATTGGGTTTTTTTGGATTTAAATCTTTTCTTTTCAATATCTTTATTTTGTTTTTATGTGGTGTTGAGGATCGAACCTAGTGCCTCACATGTGCAAGGCAAGTGCTCTTCCACTGAGCCATAACCCCAGCCTGCATTGTTTTACAAATGTGAAATGTAATGAGTATATTCAGAGGTCACAAATCTGAAACTTTTCACATATGCTTCAAATGTTAGCATTTCTTTTACTAAATTTTTTTTAATTGTAGACAGTCTTTTATTTATTTTTATGTGATGCTAAGGATTGAACCCAGTGCCTCACGCCTGTAAGGCAAGCACTCTACCACTGAGCTACAGTCCCAGCCCTAGCATTTCTTTTTGTGCCTTTTATACATCTACACCCCCCCCACACACACACACACATTAAATTTATTTCTTCTACTTTAGCATTGATGTCATCCAATTGTCCCATCACTCTCCAAATTTCTTTATGTGGCTTCTTGTCTTTTTTGAACATTGCTGACAGTCGGTTAACCCGCAAGTGCTAACTTTCAAGCTATACTTACAAATGACCATCCAAACACTCAGCCTTCTGTGTGTACTGGCAGGGGTGTTATAGCCTAGGGCTTTCAAATTTTGAGTCTAATTATTTTCATTCATTGTTTTCAATTGCACCACTGCAATGACGAATCATACTTGACTGCTAAATTCAAAACTTAAATGAATAGCTGTTTTCATAGTTATTAAAATAAAGAGAATAGCAAAGATAATCTGGTATAGAACTTTCCATCAGAATGATTTTGTAAAAGTACTTAGAGAATAATGAAGGGATAGAGGCTTGGTGCCTTCATTCACAAAATCTATTAATTTTCTGAGAACACTTATCATAATAACTTCTTGTTGAAGTTAGTAACAGAACATCTCCTGTGGTCAGTCCATCCTCTTCAGCAGGAACATTTGCAACAATTCCCTGAGAGAGAGCTTTGTTAAGCTTTTTTACAGTCTTAATAGAAATAAAAAATGTCATTTAAATGCTGACCTTCCAACCCAACTGTGCTCAGAACTAAATTTTGAGTCTTTCTGATTATTTTCATTCATGTTATTCATGAAACTAAGGCGTTTCAGTACTAAAGTGGACAATCCTGCACACACTGCCAATGGATGTATAATTACTTGACACAGGAGCTTTTGGGGGACATCTCATATACAAGCCATAGTATTCCTGCTTGCTGGAACTAGAATGTAAGTTCCTTGAGGGCAAGAACCCTTCTTGTTTTATGTAGTGCTCTTCCTGGGCTTATAGCATGCTTATTACATACCAGTTACTCAGTGGTGAATGGATATTTCAGCTCAGGTTTCCTAACTAAATGTGTTTTGTGTTCTTGTGCCTCTTTCATGTATGTACACACCAAACTTCCATCAACTTCACTCCACAGATCTTCCGTTTTCTGGTCCCTCTTTCTGTCCCCTCCATCCCTGTTCACACCACTCTACTGACCTTTCCTCTATTTGGATGAAATTCCCTCCCCCCCATTTTTTCCCTTTACCTCTTTGGGGGCCTTCAGTTTGGATTAGATTCTGCATATCAGAGAAAACAATCCCAACATCAAGTATCTTCACAAGACACTAATTTAAAAAAATAAAAAATATAAACAAATTGCAGGAAGATAGTACAGAGAAAGGAGGAAGGAGGGGTGGGGGAAGTGCTAGAGATTGAAACAGAACAAATTATCTTCCATGCTTTCATGATTTTGTCAAGATGTATTCCAACGTTATATATAACTAAAAAGAATCAATAAAAAAAGTGAAAAAAGTGTTTTAGTGATGTCAAAAGTTTGGGTTTTTCAAATGCAAAGGTCACATCTTGTGGCAAAGAGAATCAGTCAATGCAACCTATCTGCAAAAGTTTTGCAATGCATTCAGTGTCCACATGATGGAGCCAGTTCCTGACTTACAATATTAATTATACAATGACTGACTTCATTTGAATCATGTACTCAGTTATTAACTCAAAATTTCTCCTGTGCTTTCCTTTCTTGTTTTCCTATGTATTTATTTATATTATGTGTACCTATATACATGTATTGGTGTATTTTCACCCCATAGGCTATTAATTAAATATTTAAAGTATAGAATATATTAATGATTAATTAAAATAAAAGTAATTAAAATATAGATTATATATTAAACTTATTAATACATTAAAATAAAATAATAAACAGGAAAGAGAAATAGACATTTGCTTTAAGTAGTATTAACTGAAATATATATTATTCAATAAAATACAGAGACTCAGTCTATAGGATAAACATGACTATCCCTATGTTTATTCTATTTCATGCTAGAAGAGGAGTCATTTTCTCATAGATTTGGAGGCTAGAATTCTGAGGTCAGGATGCCGGCGTGGTCAGGTTCCCATAGTTGGCCACCTTTTCAGTGTCCTCAAATGGTGAACAGAGATGACACTCCTTTCAGGACACTAACCCATCATGAAGGTCCCATCCTGTGGCCTCATTTATCTGTAATTACCACCCAAAGACGATATCTCCAAATACAATCATACTGTGTATCAGGACTTCAATATATGAACTTGGGGAGGATACAAGCGTCCGCTTCTAGCAATTTCCTTTTGGCTACCCATAAATGGTCTTTCCAAGTCCTCAAGAGTGCTCCTTTCCTTTCTTCTATATGCAAAGAAAGTATATGTTCTAATAAAAAGCCCTTTACTAATATAAAATTTAACTGATCTTTTTAAAATTATGTTAACATTAGTCCTTTAAAAAAAAAACTCACAAGTCCCTTATAGTAGAAACTCAAAACCCAGACTTGGAATTACTTTTTAAAAGACCTTTTAAAAATACGGTGTCATATGTCAAAATTTACCACAGAGAAAGAAGTAGAAGATCCCATTTCAATCTCAGTTCACCTTATGCTACTGCTACTCAGGTAGGAGAGAGGCTATTCTGGGACATTCAGGTAGATCCCAGAGGACTGATTAAACATAAGTGAAATGCTTTCTATCAACATACATTGTAACCTGATCATAGAGTCACTGATTTTTTTCTGGGTATCTTCTAGGACTTGTGTAGCCAGGTATAATGATTGTTGATGCTAGCTCTGTTACTGGCCTTTTGGTGTCTCTAATAGTGTTCATTTGCAAAGGCAGGGCAAAAGACATCCATGTGGTGCTTAGTAATCACAGCTTAAGCTATCCAGTAGTACTTGGTCCTTAAAAGGGACTTGTGGAGGGCTGGGGCTGTGGTTCAGCGGTAGAGCACTTGCCTGGCATGTGTGAGGCACTGGGTTCGATTCTCAGCACCATATAAATAAATAAAATTAAGGCCTATCAACAACTAAGAAAAATATTTTTTAAAAAGGGACTTGTGGAAGCACCTGAGGATTACTGAAAAGTTTCCTTCCACCTAATGAGACAGTCTGGCAGTTTCCTGGTTTTATATATTTGATTCAGTAGAAATACTGCAGAGTGGTATGTGACCACTTGCTGCAGAGTCCGGGTTTCTCTCTAATAAAGCCATTCGCCAAAGGCAGAAGTTGTGGGCTGGCTACACTAGCAAGCATGAAGCACATGAGTAAATGCAATTGTCCTGGTGTGGGTGCATTCTCTGTAGGAGTTCAGTCTTTGTGGATATGTCAGTCCAGGAATCTGACTTCTAGGTGTGCTACAGTGTGGCCAGACAGAACCTACTACCTACCTTGTGGGCAATAATGTTGGTATTTGAGCTGGCCCACCCTCTGACTTATTTGGATGAGTAGCTGAGTCAGCTGAGTCAGTCGCGGGGAGGTAGGATTATTAAAGGAAAAATAAAAGATTCTTGGTTACACTCAAGACACGATTTGGGAGCCAAAAACCTTAACAAGTAATCTCTTGGACCTTGGGCCACATATTTTCTGTAAAATATGCATTTTTCCATAAAATATTCTTGCATTATCTTGTTGAGGAAGGAACTGAGATGGAGATGAGGAAGTTTTACTTTAATGGCAAACTGTACTGGAAATTTTTTGAGGGGGAGGGTACTGGGAATTGAACTCAGGTGCACTCAACCACTGAGCCACATCCCCAGGCTTTGTTGTAGTTTATTTAGACAGGGTCTCACCAAGTTGCTTAGGGCCCCGAGTTTGCTGAGGCCAGCTTTGAACCTGCATTTCTCCTCCCTGAGCCTCCAGAGCTTCTGGGATTATAAGTGTGCACCACCGTGCCCAGCTGTACTGGAAATTTTTGAAGAGATGAGACAAATTTAAATTCCAACTTTTTAAGATAATTTTATGAAAGACTATGAAATTCTTGAAATGCATATGAATCAAGTTTTAATATACTGTACGATGGGTGGATGAGGCTGTCCCATTATACTACTTCCTGCTTTGGGTTCTCAGTCATGGTTTGGCAGTGCAAGAACTCTGTAACAAGTTCAATAAAAAGTAAATATGTGGGGGCTGGGGCTGTAGCTCAGTGGTAGGGTGCTTGCCTAGCCATGTGTGAGGCATTGAGTTCGATCCTCAGTGCCACATAAAAAATAGACTTAAAGAAAGGTATTGTGTTTATCTACAACTAAAAAAAAAAGATTTACAAAGTCAATGTGGAAAAAATAAATGCACCCAAGTATTCTTAGAACGCTCCAAAAGGTAGCAGCCACTGCTGCTTTCACCAAACTGGACTGCATCTGCCATCACCTTCCACTGTCCAGGCCCCATAAGTCTGGGCCCCAGTCACCAAGATTCCCACAAGCCTATGCCCAGCCCACAACAACGTCAATAAAAAGCACAGGGAACTGGTATAGTTGAGAGTCAAGGATCTGAAGGAGAAGACAGTGGGAGAAAAGGCAAAGTGGACACAGCAGAAAAAGTGGTGATGGTAGGAGATCTGAGGAGGAAGAAGAAACTGCAGAGGATGTACAAGACGCAGAGATGAGCTGGGCGCAGTGGTGCACTCCTGTAATCCCAGCGGCTCAGGAGGCCGAGTCAGGAGGATCCCCAGTTCAAAACCAGCCTCAGCAAAAGTGAGGCACTAAGTAAAACACAAAATGGGGCTGGGGATCTGGGGATGTGGTTCAGTGGTCCAAGTGTCGCCTGAGCTCAATCCCTGGTGTACACACACACTCCGCCTGGAAAAAAGATGCAGAGATGAGAAAAAGGTGAGACAGACAGGAAATATTGTGCCAGCATGACACTTATGACACTGGCCTCATTTAGAATTCTTGAAAACCAGGAGTTAATGGTGTAATCAAACAAGTGTGGCCCACACCTGGCTCCCTGCCCTTACAGCCCTACCAGAGATGCCACACTCTTTCTCTGAAGCCAGGCACTGCTTACCCAACGTAAATCTGCTGTTGCTCACTTCCTGCCTCTTCTGAACTCGCCCAGCTGATCCCTAATAACCCACACCCATTCATTTTTTCTTCAATCTATCCCACCAACCATTATTCTTAGGTTACCTCTCATAAGCGCACTCTTAATGTCCCAACCCTGACATTATGAGCTTCCCTTCTTTATCCTGATGCCTGGACCACCCTCCAATTTGTTGCACCAACAACGCATCAAGCAAGATGGGGGTCAGGTTGGGTTTCCTGGGCAATGAGCTACCTTATTCTACCCTTTCCTTGTGTAATTAAATAAATAAATGGTTCCACTTCTGTTTTGTTTTAAAAAAGGAAGAATAATTTAAAGGAACTAGTTGGAACAAAACACTTGTAATTACCACTAGGGAGACTGGAGGGTATGTGCAAGCAAGAGGACATGAAGGTATTTTCTGTAGCATCATTAATGTTCTATTTTTGATACAGATAGTAGTTATATATATGTTCCCTTTGTAATAATTCCTTCATCTGTACATGTTTGATGCTAGTCCAGTATTTGCCTTGTTAAATAATATCAAATACATTAAATAAAAGATGGTGAAGGAGCTGCAATTGTGGCTCAGTGGTACAGCACTTGCCTTGCACATTCGAGGTGCTGGCTTCGATCCTCAGCACCACATAAAAATAAATAAGAAAGGTATTGTGTCCAACTATAACTAAAAATTAAAAAAAAAAAAGGTGGAGAAGAGCAGAGACTTTAAAAAGGTACTAGAAAATACTTTAGGATAATAAATACATAAGTTTATTATTGAACTGGTTTTATGGATGTGTTCATATGTCAAAAGAACAAAGTATATATATCTTAAATATGTATAGTAATTATATGAATAAACCTGAAAAATGTTATGTATCTTCGATGAGATTAAACAGAAATAACACTATTAAATGATAAATTTAAAATAAAACTAAGAATTCATTAGCTAAATATCAGTCTCAATATTTATAGTGTTTATAAATATTGAGTAAGGAAAAACACTAAGCAAAGGAGCAAAATTTGAAGTGTTAACAGTGAACATATCATAGAAAGTATAAGTAATTCCTGATATTGCATTTAGAATAGAAATAAAATTGAAAAAGCTCTGGTAAATTTCATGAGTAAAAATTTAGTAGTATTTACATACGTTGTGACTGTAACATGTATGATTATATATAATGATGCCTCGCTTAATGATGGGGATACATTCTGGAAAAAGCATCATAAGGTGATTCTGTTATTTTGCAAATAACACAGGGTGCTGACACAACCCTAGATGGCACAGACCATTACATACCTAGGGTATAACTTAGCCATCAGTGTACATAAAGTCCATCATTGACAGAAACGTTGTGCCACATATGACTAGGATTCAACATCATAGCAAGCAGCACAGACCTCATGATGAGTAATTAGTCCTGTGGAACTAAAGACTGAATCCTTTAAGCCTCTAGCCATTTAGACAATGATAAAAGAAACTATAGTGCAGTAAATGAGAATAAATGACATCCTTTCCAAAGAAAGCTGCTGGGACAATGGATATCTGCATGACAAAAATTCCACTGTAGCCTTTCCTGATATGACTCAATAAGTCATTGACTTGTAAGTAAATACTCACTCATATGCAGAAGAAAAACATAAGATGTGCCAAAGTTATGAACTGAAAACAGTGGATATAGCACGGTGTGACTGTAATACCAGCTACTTAAAAGGAAAGGGTAGAAGATCTGCAAGATCAAGGTCCACTTGAGGAAGTTTGTGAGATGCTTCCTCAAACTTTAGAAAGGACTTAAAGGTGGCTGAGTACTAGGGCACAGCTGTTTTCAATCACCCAAAATAATAATAATAATAATAATAATAATAATAATAATAAAGATGATTGCTTCAAAAGCTAAGTAACATTATAAAAAACTGAAAAATGGTAAAAATAAAATTCACATGGAGGATACCATTAAAGGAGTATAAATGAAGTAATCAGTCGGCAGAAAACCATTGCCGCACATATAACAAAATCGCTTGAAAGAAGACAGTCTAGAGCGTGAGGCGGGAGGACCCCACGTCCAGAGCCAGCCTCAGTAGCATCCAGGCCACCAGCAACTGAGGGAGACCCGGTCTCCAGACCCACGAATCCATTCATTCATCCAAGCAGCAGGGGACCGCTGCACAGTGGTCCAGCACCCCGGCCTCTACGGCAAGGGACAAGAAAAAGCAATTAAAAAGGGACCCCAGACACAGGGGCCCCAAAACCAGAAAACAAGAGCCTGGCCCCGGCCCATGCCTGTACCCCAGCGGCGTGGAACACAGAGGAGAATCATGGGTTCAAAGCCAGGCTCGGCAAATGAGCCAGAGCCAGGCCCAGGCCCCGGCCCTAGCCCCCGCCCTGACCTGCCCAGCAAGGCCCCGGCCCGAACCCGAC